>NC_056006.1:86035057-86343807 GCF_018446385.1 Zingiber officinale
ATCGATGTACTTCGTTTCAGTTACGTATTGCCTTGATATTTGAATAGACTTTTATAAACCCTAATTAATTATCCTAATAAAATATATTTAAAATTAAAATAAATTTTATTAATTAATATTCTGGAAATTTGTTTTTAATTTTTTTAAATTTCATTCAAAAATTTAAAAATTATAATAATTATGATTTATATTCTAATTTATATATATTTTATTATTTTGTATTATTTTAAATTTCATTTAAAATTTTTTAAAAATTCTAATAAATTAGATTTATATTCTGGTAATTTTTTATTATTTTGTATTTTTTTACTATTTAAAATATATTATTTAATTAATAATTAATTAAATGAATAAGTAGTTAATTTATATACTTATTATTATAGATACATCAATTTTTTTTAAAAAAAATTATATTTAAATATTTTTTCTAACAATATTAAGTTGTTCAATAATTGAAAATTTATACAAAATCAATATACAACTTATTTTTATATACACCATAAACATATTTATCGTATAATTACTATATATAAATAAAAAAAATATTGAAACCGTATAAGTACAGCACAATACCAAAACCATATTGTTCCGATCTAGGACCGAAATTTCAGCACGAGTCAAAATTTTAAACCTTGATTGGAACCAAAATATTTAGAATTCCTTTCAAATTTCCCAACCAACTAGAAGATAGAATTGTGCCCAACCCTATGAGCAAATAGGCTTAATGATTCAAAATTAACCGAATTTAACCAATTTTCAACTAATTCATACTTTCCACTAAAAAGTAGATGGAATATAACACATTTCTAGCCAAGATACTAAAAGAAGACAATTTCAAGTGGTACGTTGTCTGACCCACTGCAAGGGGCCTAGACATTAGGTGGGAGCCTAGCGAAGTCCTAGGCAATCAACATTAAAATAATATTTTAAAATCAAGAAGGGTAGATAAACAAATGACATATACAGATATATACACCAACAAGCTCCCACCTATTAAATAAACTTTCCCTTTTTAGTACTTTTGGGCGTATTAATATCAATGTGTTTCATGCAATGGTTGGTCCAAAGTTGTAAATATATTAGTGTGTGAATCCACAAGATAACAATACTTATGATACATAACACCATAGATTGATATATAGCACAACCAGAAAAAAAAAATATGGTGTGATTAGGTAATTATGGTTTTGTTCAAGTGAACCAATTAAATAACTAAACCATTTTTTAAATAAGCCACCAGGAATGTGTGCCATCTAAGCAGGCCATATAGACTGTTTGCGTCACCAAGGCAGAAAAACTTTTTGGAACAACTTCCTAAAAGGACTGCTTAAACAATGAGAAAAGTGGTCTCCTTCCATTTCAACCTAGATGATGGCCTAAACCGCCATTAACACAGTGAGGACCAATTAGATAACAAAAACCATTTTTTTTAAGAACCCACCTAGATTGCATGCCATCTAAGCAGGCCATATAGACTGTCTGGGTCACCAAGGCAGAATGCTTTTTGGAACAATTTCCTAAATAGGCCACCTAAGCAATGAGCAAAGTGGTCTCTTTCCATTTCAACCTAGGTGGTTGCCTAAACCACTTTTAAAACAGTGTTTTTAGCTATTTTCTTTTAATCTCCTTTTCCCACTCAGCTGTTGAACTTTCAAAAAAACATGCTTTCTTGGAAAAAGTTGAATCTCCCTTTCAATAACTATCTTGTAAAAATGATCCATATCAATATCAGCAACTTTTGGCAACCACGGCAGCTAGTGAGGTTGAAGAGCTAGTTGGTGGGTAATGGTTTGCAGGCCATGGTTTAATAGTTTCATATTGCAAAGTGAGAAATTGAAACAAGGGGCATGATTTGGACTGATTAGTTGTGAAAGAAAGATCTAGTCTCTCTCCCTTCTTTATGTTAATCATAAAAGTACCAGAATTGGGGTATTGAAATTATCCCACACAAATGGAGTTATTGATCTATTTTCTCTTTCATGCAATTTTTATTATCAAAGTAATGAAGAAACTGAGAATTATATTCAAAAGAAATGGACAAGGTATTATTCAGTGATCTAGGCTTGAACCACGGCATCACAAGTTTGGGATACCAAAAGAGATAAACTCTCTCAAGCAGAACCAAACATCAAGTACATGTGTCCTGAAATAGAATTTACATTTGAACTATTCAAATACACTATACAACAGCTAACTGAACATTGAAGATGCAAACAAAATTTAACACATGATGAAAATAAGGCTTCCAATTTTAATAAGTGTTTTTTTGTAAGCATAACAAAAAATCTCAGCAGAAATATATAAAAATTATCAAAAGATCTATTCTAGCACTTTGATTCTGGCTTGATAAAAAAATAGTTTAATCACAAATCCAATACAGGAATAGAATTGTAATTGATAAATTGAGAGTCTACCTTATCTCTTCCTAAAGCGGCATAGTGTTGAAGTCCATTACATGATCCATCCTGAAAAAAGAATTCTTTCAGTCACTAATTATTTGATTGTACAGAATACCCACTTTTAGTAACAAAATAAAGTTAAAGCCAAAGAGATTATTCACACGATTACCAATAGCATAGTTAGATGGAATAACAAAATTGTCCAAAAAAAGAAAAACACATTACAAAACTCTAAGATATTCTCAACTTCCATGCACAAATAAGTATATTTTCACAAACAAAATATCAGCACACGACTATTAACATTGGAGGATTTATTGGCCTTATTTCCCCCTCCAAATGGTCGTAACTAATTCCAAAATAAGTTACTCAGTCACTATGTTTTGTAGAACTCAAAATGTTCCTATCAATTGATTCCACCATGGTTTAAAGTGTCGTGCTGAGACAGTCGAAACGGACGAAACATCTCGTTCCGCTCGACGACCGGCACCGGCACGACCCCGGCACCAGACCCACGACAGCTGCGACGTGTTGTGTGACCCCATGCCCCACACCATACCCACGGCAGTTGCAACGTATTGCGCAACCTCGTGGTCACAGCGAAGGCCTTGGTCGACCTCACAACAACAGCAGAGGGATCGCATAACCCTTTCCCTGCCGCCACGGAGACGTTGTGTGACCCTATGACTGCTGAAGAGGGGTCGCACGACCACTGTGGTCGCCCCGGAGGAGTTCCGCGATCCCTGTGACCATGGCTGAGGGGTCGCGCAACTCTGCAGCACCGCCGAAGTAGCGCAAGCTCATGAGTGGTGTTGGATTTCGGATTTTTTTAATTAAACTTAGGTTAATTATTTTAATCAACTCTTAATTATAGTGAAGATAATCTAAATAGATTTTATTAAACCCTCATAAAATTTTTATTTATTTATTATCTATTTTTATATCTTTTCCTTTTTTTAAAGATTATTTTTTATATACTTTATTTTTTAATATTTATGTTAAATATTTTATTTTTTAATTAATATATTTTATATTTAAAAAATACCAAACTATATTGGCATAATACGATACTGCATCGAAATTATATCGCTTTGGTCCAAGACCGAAACCTCGACAAGGGTTGAAATTTTAAACTCGATTCCACCAAACTATTTAAATCTCTCTCCTTTAAAAAGTGAATCAAAAGTATCTCAGCATTTGCCTCTATCGTCCACTCAAGGAAGAGCAAAATTTGTCTGAAAAACTGGAGCATTATCTTTGCATTTACTCCATACAAATCATGCTTTGTTAAATATAGAGTGGTGAGTGGTCTACCAATTGCAATTTGTTTGACACCAAGTAACTGTCCATCAGACAATGTTGGCCGCCGAAATTCGCAAGTCCATATTAAATCATCTTTTTCCTTGTGATATCAGGGATGACAAGAATGGTTGGAGCAGGAAATCAATTCCTTTCATACTTAAAGTATCCATACGCCTCTTCCCTCCAATTCATCTTTTCTTTTATGTTTTATGCTTTATATATTTTTATTCTTTCTTTTATTCCCTTCCAACCAAGGAAAAGAATGTCATTCCATGCCAAGCAGCACAGACGATTTTTACTGTTCCGTCGCCCGGCCGAAACCGGCACCCGACACGCTATGATTTCGGCTCGTGATACACGCACATCCGTAACAGCACGTGCGTTGTCGCAATAGATTAATCGAGCGACGTAGGAATCAAATTGATTCTTTAAGTACCCCGGAGTAGTTTTATACGGCCACTAAGTTCAGTTAAATCATGTTGTATTTGATCCTTGTGCCTAAGTGTACAGGAGCTTAGGAACACAAGAAGTCGAGCGAAAGACGCAGCTGACAAGAAGGATGGCACGGGAAGGGAGTCGACGGGCTTGGTGCATCCGAAAAACGAGGTGCTACGGAATAATACACCGGTGGATGAGAAGAACGTGGACGTCCAAGAGACGAGAAGCGCAAAGGGGCTTGTAAGAGGGCGCACAGTCGGTTAAAAAAATAAAACCTTTCCTGTTTTTCCAACTAAGATTAGTAGCACTATCACAATAATTATAAACTCAAATGAACAACTAATACAATTAAAAGAGGCTAACAGGTTTAACTGGTTACAAACTGGGTGGTTGTTAATCAAGGCGGTAAACTCACTAGAAATATCTCCTTAGGTAAGCGGAGGCCTCTTACAATCTATGAAAGCTTCAAAAGACTAGGAAATTGATTACAAATTGTTCTAAATTTCTAGGTTCAGGATCTTTATATCCCCTAAAAATCTCATCAAGCTGAGAACGCCCAAAGGGCTCGAAGAGCCCCGTGTGGATAAATTTATCCACTACGAACGGCTAGTTGATCGGGTCAAGGCGCCTTCCATACCCGCTGGGGCTCCTCTGGAGGCGCCCATAAGCACGGAGGGCACCTCCTCCGTGGCGGGCGCGCCAAGGCGCCATTCCGTGCGCCTTGCTCCGCTCCGCTCATGATCGCCTGGGTGATTGCGGCCAACCGAAATAGGACTCATCCGAACCCAATTTCTAGCATTCTCCTCGAGCGGACTTCCGCTCTGGCTTCTCGTGCCTCGAACGCCGTGCACGCCCTTCTCGTCCACCGGTGTATTCTTCCGCAACATCTCGTCTCTCGACGCACCAAGCACGTCGACTCTCTTCCCGTGTCATCCTTCTCGCTAGTCACGTCTTCCGCTCGACTTCTTGTGTTCTTAAGCTCTTGCACACTTAGACACAAGGATCAACATAAAACAGGAGTTAACTTAACTTGGTTGATCACATCAAAACAACCACGGGGGTCCAACAATCTCCCCTTTTTTGATGTGCATCAACTCAAGTTCAAGTTAGAGTAAAACAAACAGAAAAAATAAATTTGCAAAACTTTTAAGTTTGTAAAACATTTTAAGTATTAAGTTGAATATAAAAATTGAAAATTCGAGTATAATTTGTAAGTAAAGAAATGACAAAAACATAATTAATAAAAACGTAACCTCCGTATCTATTCCTCTCCCTTTCATCACATCAAAAACTAGGGTAAAATAATAATTTTAAAAATTTTAAGATTAAAGATTTTCTAAGTAATGAAGTTTTCAAATAATTGGCAAATATTAAAAGCATTATTTATCTAATTTCACAAGCTTATCAGTTGATAATTAAATATTCAATTCAGTAATTGGCTTCCAAGTTGTGGCGAGGTACTAGGCCTTCTTGGTTATTGGATCATCAACCACTTCTAGACAAAGTCTTTTAAAGAATTTAAACATTTAATTTTTCTGAAAGTCTTAAATTCAAAAAAAAATGTTTAATCTAAGTAAGGTTTTGGAACCCGATATAGGTTCCTTCCTACTGGGTTAATAAAAAATTTAGGGGGTATATATCCTTTGGGAATTCTTCTAAGTTGTCGGTGATATCTAATATACCAATTTAATCTACTATACTTTCCATGTTTTGGTTTTTGACAACTGTTCAATTTCAAGCATGCATGATCATTTGAGCTTTTGATTTGAATTTTTAAATTATCATTTTGTGATTTTAAATTATCTAACTGTCTTTTTAAATCAGCATTCTCTTTTTCCAATTTTACTAAATCTTTCGAAAGTGCTTTAATGAACTGAAATGAATGCTCGGGTGAAAGAGCACGTACCTCACTTACCTTAAGTTCTGATGCTCCCCCTTCATCGTTGCTTGCTTCTGATGATCCTCCCTCTTCATTTATGCTCATCTCTGAGTTAGTCTCATCTTCTTCTTGATGGATTGATGTTAGGGCTAGTCTAGCGTATGCTTCAATTTCAGATTCGGAGGATGACAGCTCGTCCCACGTAGTTTTGAGATTATGTTTGGGTCGTGCTGGCTTCTTATTCTTTTCCTTGTCTTTGTTCTTCAGTTCAGACAGTCATCTTTAATGTATCCTTCTTCGTTGCAATTATAGCATCGGACAGTCCTTCTATTTCGAAGATGTTTTCTCGTCTGCGATTTAAATTTATTAGATTTAATAAATTTATTAAACTTTCTTACTATAAGAACCGCTTCGACTTCATCGATGGATGCTTCGGAGTCTTGATCTTCCGTCTTTACTTTTAGAGCAACATTGAGATTTATCTTTTCTATTTCTTTAGGATCTGCAATTTGTGAAGTTCAAAAGTGGAAAACAAATTCTCTACCGTACTTACCTCAAGATCCTTAGAGATGTAGTATGCATCTAATAAGGACACCCATTCTAAAGTTCTCGGGAAGGCGTTGAGCGCATACCGGATTGAATCTCGGTTTAACGATTCTCCAAGATTGCTTGAGTCAGTTCGATTTGCGCCACCTTTTCTCCATTGTTTATCCTCAGGTTTGTTAGCTGGGTTCGGAGAATGTCTCATTTTGTTAACTTTGCTTCCGAGGTGCCTTCGTGAAGTTCTAGGAACCTTCCAGAGCTCTTTCGCGGAGTCGTAGCTGCCGATTCGATTGACTTCCTGGGACGGAAGAACGTTAAGCAGATGTCCACTCCACTGATATTCTTCTTTGTCTTTTGGAACTATAAAATCATATTTCATTATTAATAGAATTTTGAAATCTGTTTTGAAGAATACCTCCATTCGACATTTCCATTGTGCGAAATCTCCCTTGAATTTTGGTGGGTGAATGCTTGCACCAGCCATCGTCTTGGTCTTTATGCTTCAATCGACGATTAATCCTTCTGAGGCGATTGGGCTCTGATACTACTTGTTAGCGCAACGGGGTCGGTAAGAGGACGCAGCGTTTGTTAAAAAAAAACAAAATCTTTCTCTGTTTTTCCAACTAAGATTAGTAGCATTATCACAATAATTATAAACTCAAATGAACAACTAATACAATTAAAAGAGGCTAAAATATTTAACTTAGTTACAACCTAGGTGGTTGTTAATCCAAGGCGATTGCAAAACTCCACTAGAAATATCTCCTTCAGTAGTGGAGAAGCCTCTTACAATCTATGAAAAGCTCGAAAAGACTAGGAAATTGATTACAGCAATTGTTCTTTTATTTCCTAGTCCAAGGGGGTGCCTAAAGGGCTTGGAAGGCCTCCAGGCGCAGTGGATAAAGCTTTATCCATCGCGAACGGTTAGTTTGACCGGCCGAAGGCGCCTTCCATACTCATGGAAGGCGCCCTCCATGCTTATGGAGGGCGTCTTCCACCTGAAGGTGGCGGAGGTGCGCCTCTGAGGCGCCTTCTATTCCCATAGAAGGCGCCTTCAACAGCCTCTCTCTGCTTCGTTACTGCCCGAACCCAATTTTCGACTTTCTCCTCGAGCAAGCTTCCGCTCCGGCTTCTCGTCCCTCGAACGTTCGCCTTCTCGTCCACCGCTGTATTCTTCCGCAACATTCGCCCCTGACGCACCAACCCGCTTCTGCTCTCCCATGCCGTCCTTCTCGCTAGTCACGTCTTCCGCTCGACTTCTTGTACTCCTAAGCTCCTACACACTTAGACATAGGGATCAAACCAAAACAGGATCTAACTTAACTTGGTTGATCACATCAAAACAACCACGAGGTCCAACAATCGGCTCGAGGAGAAGGCCGGAGTTAGGTTCGGGTGAACTCAACTTTGGATGGGCGGAGCATCACCCAAGCGAACGGAGCAAAAAATGATTAACAAGGGAAGTTAACCATTTCCGGATGAACACTGCTGAAGGCGCACTCAAAGGCTTTAAAGGCGCCTTCTCTGAACAGTACTGAAGGCGCCTTCAAAGGCTTGGAAGGTACGAAGGCACCTTTCAGCCCTTAAAGGCGCCTTTCGACATCCGTTAGCGAAGATAAAGTTTTATCTTCGCACGAATAAAACTTAACTGATTGAAGGCGCCTTAAACCCTCTTGAAGGCGTCTTCCACCCTTGGATAAGATTTTTCAGGAACTATAAAAAGACCCCTGGAGCTAGGAAATAAATAACAACTGTAACTACAACTCTTATAATCTTTCCTAGTCTATTTTCTGAGTTGTCAACATCTGTAAGAGGCTTCTCTGTCTGCAACGAAAGAGATCTACTAGTGCCCTTCACTGCCTTGAATTAACAACCATCTAGGTTGTAACCAAGTTAATTTTTTAGCCTCTTCTATTTTTTAGTTGTTCAATTTCTTTTGTTATAATTGTGTTACTAGTCAGAGTTGGAAGATCAAGAATGGTTAATTTTTATTTTGCAGACAATTCACCATTTCACCCCCCTCTTGCTAGCCCCGCTGCACCAACAGATTCCTTTTGTCACACGATCGATTATAGAAGGAATTGATTTTATTCCTTTTGTCGCAATTAATCGATCGCTAGTAGTAAAATGTTAAAAAAAAACCTATAAAAAGACACCAGAGAGTGAGAGGCAAGGCGAGCAGCGATGGCAAGAGAAGCGACCACTCCGGAGGTATGATTTCCCCTATTCGTCGGCGTCCCCGTCTCGGAAGCATTGCCGGCGGCGCCGAACGCCTCTAGCAGTACCGGAGGCATCCCGCAACGCCCTCAACGCCGTCGGACCCCTGCGATCCACCGTTGTCGTGCCCTAGTTTTGAGTAAATAAATTAAATTTTAGATTTAATTAATTTAAACAATTCCTAAGTAGGTGTGATATTCTAAATAGGCTTTTATAAACTCTAACTAAATTATCCCAATAAAAAATATAAAAATATATATTTAAAATTAAAATTTTAATTAATATTCTGAAAAATTATTTTTTAATATTTTAAATTGTATTTAAAAATTTTAAAAATTATAATAAATCTGATTTATATTCTAATATTTTTTTATTTTAAATTTCATTTTAAAATTCAAAAAAATATATAAAAATTCAGATATATATTCTAATATTTTTTTATTATTTTAAATTTCATTTACAATTTTTTAAATAATTATAATAATTCAGATTTATATTCTAATATTCTAAAAAAATTCTAAAAAGATCTTTAAAAATCTAATAAATTAAATTATATTCTTATATTTTTATTATTTAATATTTTTACAAATAATAATTAATTAAATAATTAATTAATTAATTTGTATAATTATTATATATAAAGTAACATCTTTATGTTAATTTATATATTTATTATAGATAATATTTTTTATCTTAGAATTAATTTAAAATTTGGATCCATGAATATTAACATATTATATTTTTGTACTTTTATGATTCTTTATTCCTGAACATACGAATATATATTTTTGTCAAAAAATACTTCTACTGATATGTCATATATATTTTTGTCCTATAATGTCTTTACTTGATTTGTTTAGGAAACATTACAATCCGTTATTTTAGAAGTTTTGATAAAGGTATGTCATCAAATTTATAATTCCTAATAAAAACACTTATAATTTTGTGCAATTCTGATAATTCTAAATTGAGAAAAGTGAATTAATATCTTTAGGAGATTGTTTCAAATTTCAGGAAGTTGATCTTTAGAGTTTATAGACTTAATTTGTAAATTTACAATGATAAATATATTATTGACGTTATAAAATGATGATCATTACCAGAAAATGTGTATTATTCTTAATTTTTTTATAATGCATAGGCAATGACACCAAAACAACAATCTCATGATCCAGCTTGGAGACACGCACATATATTAGAAAATTAATTCCATTGACAATGTTTGTATTGCGATATGATTGGATGCGGCGGTGGGATCACAAACCTAAAACATCTTGCTAGTGGATATCCGGATGTTTCTAATTCTCCAAAAGTTTCTCAAGAAGTTCGTCGTGCAATGAAAGAGAAACTTGATGGCAAAACAACATTAAAGTATAAACAACAACAACATAAACTTGTTGATAGCTGAAGCTCTAAAGAACCAATCTATGATGAATTTAAAGGTCATGGTGAAATTCCAAATGATGACTTTTTAGCAGCTCTCAGTGCCTCTCGAACTCAATATGACTATGAGCAAAATATGCAACATAGACGTGGCTCTGGTGCCAGTAGAAGTGGCTCAACTACAGCAGCATTAGGAAGAAGTGCAAGTGTTCGTATTACTTTAACACAAGGTGGTATTGGTCATTTTTTTTCTTCTATTGGACGAAGATGTGCATATTGATCCACTAGCATTCCAAGACCAAACTAGCAAACAAACTAGGATTGATGATGCATATTTAAAAGAGAAGAAGAAATCAATCGGTAAAAGTATTGCTAAATTTTTTTTATTTTAATCATATTTCCCCTAATGTAGTAAACAACACATACTACCATAACATGGTGTCCAACATCCAAAAATTTGGTCCTGGTATTCAACATCTGACTGGATATGAAATTGTCGGTCAATATTTAAATGAACAAGTGGAGGAGATCAAGACTTGGATCCTATCATGCAAGAAGCAATGGAGCTTATATGAGGTTACGTTGATGTGTGATGGCTAGATAAGACCTACACGGAAGAGCATTATTAACTTTATACTATATTGCAATAGAAAGGTGATATTTCATAAATCTATTGATGCAACTATATGCTATCATGATGCACCATACATATATCATTTAATAGATAGTGTAGTTCAAGAGATAGGTGCAGAACAAATAGTGCAGGGATTACAGATAATGGTATCAACTTTAAGAGGGTTGGAGAGTTATTGGAGCAAAAGTATTAAACATTATTTTGGACATCATGCGCAGCACACTGTTGATTTGATGATGGAAGATATCGATAAGCTCGATATAGTGAAGAAGGTAGTAAAAAAAGGTCAATCTTTAACAAAATTCCTCCATAATTATCATTGGGTTCATGGATTTATGCGAAAATTTATTGATGGAGAGATTCTACGACCAGGAGCAACTAAGTTTGTCACTCACTTTCTCCTGTTAAAATCGTTGAATCAAAAAAAAGTCGGATTGAAGGTCATGTTCTCTTCTGAGGAGGAAGCCTCTTGATATTCTAACGTGGCCGAAGGTAAAGAGGTGCAAAAAAATTATTATATTTGTCAGATTTTGGAACTATATCGCAGATATTCTTATAACAATAGCACCATTGTACGTTGTTCTACGTAAAGTCGATATGGACAAGAAACCACAAATGGACAATGTTTACCGCCTAATTCATGAAGCAAAAGAGAAAATTAAGAGGCGTTTATAATCATCAACCAAGTATCAACATTACATCGATATAATCACTACAAGATAGGATGATCAAATGAGAAAATATATTCATTTGACCGGTACGTATTTTTTAATGATAAAGAATTTTTTAATATTGTTATTAAAAATTATATATGTTTAATTATCGTAGGTTATTATCTCAATCCGACATTTTAATACCATCATAATTTTGACACAAATGAGGATTTATTAGTGGCCCACATGTAATATCAAGACTACATACAAATAGAGAATCAATTGCTGAGACTATTAATGAAAGTCAATTATTTCGAGAGGCATATAGTTCTTTTAGCGATTCTATTGCAGTGACATGCAGACATAAATTAGATGCAGATAAATATAGTAAAAATTATTACTAATTATTGTCAACAAATATAAATACTATTTAAATTATGTTCTTATTTATCGCTTATGCTTATAATACGAAGGATCAACTTCAAATTTGAAAACATTAGACGAATTCTCTTGCATATCATTCAATGGTGTGGTGAAAAAAATCGATCAACATCGTCATTTAAAAGTACAAAAAGTTTTTATATTCATCTTGAACGGGTCTAAGTTCATTATAATATTATCTGAAGAAACAGAAGAGAATGAAGAACAAGAGTTCGGTGATGTAGACTCATTTTATATTGGATTTGTCCAAATCGAGAACGATCCAACGATGGATTGGTGGAGCACTATCGAGACCGAGAATCTATTACTTGATGACGCAGAGACCCACCATAACCATCTCAATTTCTTACTCAACAGATTGAAAAATACAAGCTAGAGGAGATATATATGAGGAAGATGATGATGAAGCTTTTGATCAAGAATTTTGATTTTCTAGATCTCGATCTCGACGGTCTCAAATATCCCAACCCCAAATCCAACCAAAGTTCATAGATAAAGACAAAAGCAAAGGCAAAGCTCCTGTAATTTTTACTAAAAAGAAAGAAAAAGTTAAACCTCCTATTTTTACTGGAATGGGTTAATTGAGAATTAAAGAAAATTCACTCGATGCAATTAATGAGTAAGAACCTGTTGACAGTGATGAAACATCATTACCTTCTGACACAATAGTCCGACAAGAAGTTCGAAATGAGGATAGTAATATTGATAGCAGTGCAAGTACTCAAGGAAGTGATGACAGTGGTGATGCGTCTAGTAGTAAAAATTATGTTCCCCCTACTCTAGGATCGGACCCATGGACATGTGAAATAGATTACACACATGCAATTCAAGATTATGATCATGGAGCTAGAAGTAGCGTTATTCAATATCAATATCGATATAAGGGTGACAAACACAAGGAAGCTCATAATTATCAAAATATGTGGGAGTGTTTAGCTGAGATTGATTCTAGTCGAAGTTCATCATACTCGCAATCTTCTTATTATAACTTTGATGCATCATATGGTGATCCATCATACCAGAGCTCGGGGACGTATGCTTATCCTTATCCTGTGTTTGTACCCGTATCCGTTCTGATTTTAGTGGTGTCAGTTCAAATCCAACATCCGGTGATGAATCGAGGCACGTTGATGGACATGTGGAGAAATCAATATCAATATTGCATGTCATGGGATGATTATTTAATATGGGTGTTAGAGAACTATAGAGTTGACCTAAACAAAATGTTGCAAGAACCAATGCTTCCATCTTATTCATGTCACTTCTTTGGTATTAGTAAGGTAACATATTATGATGTATCAATTTTAATTCAAGTTATAAGAAAATTATATTTAATTATTTTATCTAACAATATTAAGTTGTTCCATGATTGAGAATTTATATAAAATCAATATACAACTTATTTTAAAATTATACACAATAAACATATTTATCTAATAATTACTATATATATATATATATATATATATATATATATATATATACCAAAATAATATCAAGATGACATGATATGATATTAAAACTATATCGCTCCATCTGACCGAAACCTGACAGTCAAGATTTTAAACCTTGCTTCCAACATACCCTAAGTTCCCATAGGTTTGTTCATCCCATTGATTATAGAATCCTAATTCATGAGGATAATTGAAATGTAAGAACTAATACAAAACAAGCATGAATCCTAATTAGAGACTGAGACCACTCCTTTAAGCAAAGAAAATGAATCTAGAATTTTCATGTACCTGATGTACGGATATGTGTGAAATTGTAGTTTCAGGAGAAGAGCTTCTTAATGCCTCAGCAAGATTAATACAAACTGCTAGGCATTGCAATGGGCCTTCAGCACCTAACCACCAACGCTCACCCTCAAGTGGTCTATCTGCAGAGTCAAATATATCCTCCAGATGACTTTCAGTAAATGCTAATCGGCCATCATAAGACAACTTGTCCACTCCACCAGCATATAAATTTGCTAAATGAATCTTTAACCAGCGTAACCCAGATTTTCCAAGTGGTCTTCCTTCTGCAAACTCTAAAATTCCTCGGCATAAATCAGAACCAAGATGGTTTAGGTGGGGGTGCATTGGATAAGCACGCCCTCTAAAGTCCAAGTTGTGTGGATAGTAGAATCCCTCCTCATCTTTCATCTTTCTCGCTACCTGATTTCAAGAATGGAGGTGAACTCATATCTAGGTAAAAATGTTAGTAAGAGGAATGTATGGAAGTATGATAATAATACAACATATATCTTCCTACAGCGAGCTTAAGTTCCACATCACAGCGTCGAGAGTGTCTTTCATTATTTTCCTTCCTAATAGATCTGATTTTCCATTTCCAATTCCGAAGTTCAGTCTCATCTTCTGTATCAGGTTTCTCAGGAAGAGGGATCTGGAGTTGGAAAATTATCAAAAATGAGACTCAAACAAGTAACATTGTCATAAGTGACAAGAGCTTAACGCTTTAGAACTAAAGTTTGCATATCAAAGATAAACTCACATCTTCACGGTCAACCAAGTCAGCAATACATCCTCCACTAGACCATATTCTTTCTACAATACTAAGTACCCTTTTGTTTATCCGCCATTTGGTACTACCAAGTGTGTCCAGAGCCTGAAATATGTGTGATTAGTTCTCTGATAATTCAAAGAATAACTTATCCTGGACAACAGAAAATAACCATCCCAAAATTGCTTTAGTAGATGCAAGCTGTAGTGCAGATAAGCAAAAATGTCACTAAGCAGGCTCTTGCTAGCAGCAATACAGAACATTAACAAAATGTTGCAAGTATCTTGAGAAGCTCAAGCATGTTCCAATAATGCATTTCCAAATGTGAAAGCCAGGTATGGTAGTTCAACAGATATAAAGCACTTCAAAATGGCAAAGGATCAAAGAATACTGAATCCATAAGGTTACAACGAAAAGGACTAACCACTTTCAATATTCAGACTAAACTAGAATTCGACCCACACAATGCATGAATAATTAAATAAAAAAATTTAAATAAATTTATCCGTAGTTCTTATATTGCATAGAAATTAAGATGTGGATGCAGCAGTTATCATGTTGTGGATTTTTCTTCTTTATGTTTTTAAAATATTAAAATTTAAAAGTTGAAAATTTATTGTCACTTTATATTTTATAAGCAGATAATAATGTCCAAATAAATTAATTATTTTAATTCATTTATAATAATAAAAATTGAACAAATAGTTTATTTAATTTCAGCTAAAATGGTTTTTATAATTTTTGATACTTATCCATGGAAGAGAAAGTGGGTACAGCAGTTATTATGATGTGGATTTTTCTCCTTTTAAAATTTTTCTCATTTCTCATATAATTGAAACTTTACGATTCCAGATGCATATATCAATAATTAGAAAAACCAAAAGAATTAGGTTGAGTTCCAAGTAAACAATAATGTTAATAGAAAAAAAATCATGAAAATATAAGATGATGTGTGGTATTTGATCAGACATTAAGCACCAATAGACATAAGCATCAATAGACAAGGCTATATGGGTTTGATACCCTACACACCCTTATCCTACACGCTCATGGGCGACTGAGTATAAATCCGGGCGCCCCGATCGACAAAAGTGGATCGGGATGCCCGGACAGGCTTCCGAGCGCCCAGATTTGTACTCAGTCGCCTATGAGTATGCAGGATAAGGGTGTGCAGGGTAAATTTCCTCTCTCTCTCTCTATCTATCTATCTATATCTATATCTACATATATATATTTGAAAAGATTCTTGAGTTTACGGTTGCATAAGTAATGTACAAGTTTAATAAGTTTTCATGATATAAAACCTCAAAAACAGCTTGCATCTGCTGTCTTGGAGCCCTTTTAATTGCCTCCCTTTGTTGTCTTGCACCATGTGTTCTCATTATATAAGATGATAGAAATAAATGTCCTCCTTTGGCATACCTAAAAACCCAAAATAAAGCCATTAGGAATATTTCTTTTTCAAAATATGTTATTATATTGATAAGAACAAATGATTAGTTACATCAACAGAGTTTACTCAAGCATTGTCAGTAACTGTCTGACCGGGAAGCACATACCCTGTCCAATTTACTGGAGGCACCAACATAGGCATGTAAGGCATGACCATGTGTCTTGGCTGTTAAACAGAATTTGTTTTAGAGCAAACGAACATTTGTAAGAAACATCATAAGAGTAAATATCACAAAAGGGAGATGAGTGAATAAACAAACTAACTGTCTTGTCTAATCCTTGACGAACTAGTGGATCACATACGATAACCCCATAAACTCGCCTGAGCTTCCTGTAGATGAAGAACTAATATCAGTGTGGGAAAATAAATGGTTTTCAACCAATTTAAAAGGAGAATGAAGATCAAGAGTTTTACGTTTCTTCTTTTATAATAGCTTTACGGGTGTGTCTGAATGCAGGTCGAATATCTAGATTATTGTCCGCTGACTGGCTAGCAGGAGGTTGTACATAAGCTGTCTCCATTAATAGTTCAATCAAACGACTCCCAACCTAACCAAAAAAAAGTTTGTAAAATGAAGCTAAAATCATACAGCTAAATGCAATATAAAATTTCTAAATTAAAAAAAAAAAAAGGTTATACCTTGGCCTGGGCTATTTGACCCCAAGGTTTCCAGTCATCTTGGCACTTGAGGATCCTCCCTATTTGATGAGGCCTCTGCTGCTTCAACAAAATATTTACCTTCTTCCACAAAAACTCTGGATCCTTTGACACGGTGTCATCACCTTCCGCTTCTTCAGTTGTCTTTTCCTTGTCATCCTTCTTTTTCATCTTCTCTAAAAACCTGTGAATTCTAACCTGATCCATCCAGAAGTGTTCACAAATGAGGCCAGCACAGCTTAACAAGCACAATCAATTACATATTAACCAATGAAACTAAAAGTTGTTATAGTAGCATTACCACATCATATCTCAAGTATACAATTCAATGATAAGTAGAAACATAAAGCTTATAAAAATGCCAAAACTAATTTTATAATATTTAATTGCTGTCCACAACAAACTAGAATAAAAATGAAGAAATCTAGAAAGTACAAGGCAAAAACCTCTGAGAACTACAATATCAAACCATTAAGAGGGCAGAAATATTACAATTTGAAGCAGCATCAATAATCCCATTACGATTCTAATTGAAGGTTTTAGAACTTCATGATGAATTTTCTGTGGTCAATAGTACTAAAAACATCTGCAGCTTCAATTAGATACACAAGGGACCAATGGACAAGCTGATGGGAATGAGGTACAATTCTCATTCAGCGATAAACTGGAAGATTTGTGTACTTGGTCTTGATAAACTTTCCTCTAGTACAAGTCGGCTAAGATGATAGGGAAGGAGGTATTTCATTCTCTGATACCATTAAGACCTATGCATTTTTTGAATGGATGCACATTTTATTCAAGTTTTCTAAAGGGAAGGGTATCAACAACATTCCTCATAAGATAAATTTGAATTGCTGGCTAAGATCCTTATGGAGGTTATATAACAACTTGTAAGATCTCAAATCAAACTTTACGCTGATAAAAGTTCCTGTCTCATTTATGAGCACCAAAAACTAATATTTCCTTAAAGAAAGAAAAGCAAAGGCAGTTGGCTGCTTATTCCACACAAATCCACTAAAACAATGCCTCGTCATGGGTGATCCACCCTTTTTTGTCTGAGTTCTTCTAAGCTTAATTAATAGTTGACAAGTAAATGTAAATATTTTCTTTGAATAAAATAAAATAGAAAATTGTTGTGTCAAAAGTGATAATGCTTGCAAGCTCCACCTTTATAGGATCAAATCTAGGTTTGTGTTAGATATTTTTGAAATAGCCAAATATGATCTTATGATCAGATTTGAACATACAAAACAGGACAGCCAGAAATGAGCTATGTAGAAGCTGTAAACCTCTAGAGACAGAAAAGTTGAAATGATTGAACACTCAAGGGTGTTTAATTAACTACTCATTTTGAAATACACTTTTAATTTGAATTTGTCTAAATTCAGATGACTATAATGTATTCTACATGATATATAGTATATCTAGATTCCCCAACTTACAAGAAATGCATACACAAACCTTCATTCAAACTGCACCTTAATAAGAAGCACAATTCCTAGCACTCCCCCTCAGTGATACTAATAATCCATGCCCTTATATTTATAAGGTTTTCTAATGATTTTTCTGCTACTCAATAAGATGCTCAATATGTTTTAAAATCAATTGGACAGAAAAGGATTTTCCAAAGGAACAGTGTTATAAATAGCGGTAGGCGCTAGGCGGTGGCAGGGATCGCGTTTTGCCTTGGCTGGCAGTTAAATTTTTTTTTTTTTTACTCTTTTTTATAGATAATATTATAAATAGTCATCATTCTTTATGTAATGTATGTAATTAAATGATTTTTATGCATGAATAAGATTCATACAATACAGTACAATTTATATAAGCTACAAATAAATATATAAATGCAACTAACAAGATATTAATAAAGATTTATCACCATATTAATACTAAAAAAGTAATATCATTACTTTTACCAAAAGCCTAAGTTTAAAATTCGAAGTTTCAATCCAACATGGCAACAAGCGATTGCGGATATCCACTTATCAATAGGCCCGAGGTGCTTTGACTTCTTTTTAGAAGCATCTCCCTCCACTTGACAATCATCATCCTCTACATCAACCCCTATATTTACTTCCGTCATCTCTTCTTTTAGTTCTTCTACCCTTTCTCGCTTCTAATTCTTGCTATTTTCAAGATAAGCTCTTAGTCTTTTTTTTTTTTTTGTCTTTATCTGATGTTTTAGGGCATGCTTCAACTTGTCATACAATACCCGCAATATGATGCTTCATCCGATAAACTCCTCCCATAATAAGTCTCTTACACAATTTGCATGTGATCCAATCTCTTTTTTCTTTACAATACAACACCCCATAATCTCAAACAATATCACTACACTTTCGCTTCAATTCCACGTCCGGTTGTTTTTCATTTTCCGTCATTAATCTTCAATAATTAAAAGATCAAAAACTAGAACAAGAATTTACTAGAAATATATAAAAGCTAACCTAGTGTGTGCGCCATAAATTCAGATGATAGTCCATGGACACCAAAACAAAAACTAAAATAGAAATTTGAAAATAGATCATAAGAAGATATTAGCACCTCCTGCTCAATGGCCTCCCCAACATTGCATGCAGCCTTAACTATGGGAGCACTCCCACCTCCGCTGCTAACCATTAGAAGACTCATAAGCTTGTGCATAGTGATGACTGCCATCATGTCTGCAGGAAGATGATTGAAGAATGGAGCATGTGGTAGCCTAGATTTGATATCCTTAGTCTTCTCCTGCTCTGAAGCTACCTGATCTCTGAATGGCTCAAACCAGCCCAAGAACAAGGACTTAACGTATGGCAAATTCGGGGCAAGCTTTCTGTCACACATATCCATCAAGAGTTCCTGATACTCTTTTGCCGCCTGCTCCCAAGCTTCAGTCTCTATCTTTATTTGTCTCCGACGCAGAGCTGTATGTCTGGCTGCACTCATTCCTGCTACCTTCCTTGGTGCGTACTGAAACTGCTGGTTTAGCTTAATCTCAGAACCAACCCCGCCCTCCTTGCCCTTACCTCGTCTGATGTCGCTATTCTTCAACTCAAACAAGCACTCCACCTCCTCACTTGTAGAGGCATCTTCATCAGCATCGGTAGAAGAGACAGTCTCCGTCTCACCCAAATCAGTGGAAGATACAGCTTCCGCGACGCTGGCGAAGCTCCTGGAATCCGAAATAAGCCCACATGGCCCCAAAATTGACGAATTCGTTTGAAATAGATACGGCAAACCCTCTCCACTCTGTCGGAACTCGGCGTCCAAGAATCGAGCAGCAACCGGCGAGTTAAAGGACTTACTTTTATCAGGAAGAATTGAATTTGGAGAGGAACCGAGAAAGCCCGAGACAGAAGGGAGCGTGTCCGACCGCCTACCAAAGAATCTGGGGTCTCGAGAGGATCGAAGTCCCGTTCTTGCAATGTTACGCCACATACCTCTTCTGTGAGGCGACGAATTGGAATCGTGACCTCTCAAAATTTTATGGGTCCGCAGAAGGTGCCCAAATCTGAGGGTGCAATACCGAGCGAGGAGAGGAGATGATCGGCGAACGAAAGAGGAGCATAAGCGAGGCTGATGAGGCGGCGCGGTGGAAGTGGCTCGTCGGGGAGAAGGAAGAAAAACAGAGGCGGCGCCGCCTTCATGGGCACCGAAGCCCCTTAAACCCTCTCATCTCAGCTCGGTGTTTTAGTTTAGGAAGAGATATTTTCGCTTCGTTCCATAAATTATTGGTATTTACAGAATCACGCCAAATGAACAGAAGAAGACTAAATTTATTTTTCAAATTAAGTTTTTTCGTATAATGTTCACGTAAAATTAATTTGTTTTAATTTTTCTCATTTATATATTTCCACTTTTAAATCTATGTTAGTAAAACGGAAAATTTACCGTTTAGTAAAAAGTTAGAGTCATTTTCTTTCGACAGTTCACACATTAAAAAAAAACTTGTTCAATTTTAGTTGAACGATCTTACCTAAATAAAGAATACGAAATAATTTAAAATAATATTTACGTCGGAAATTAAATAATATGACACCGTTGAAAATAACTGTCTCTATCTCGGCTACACAAAAAAATATTTAGAAAATCTAAATTTTTATTTCGGTAATTCTAAGTAAATAATGAATGAGGAGAGACTATTCATTTTTAAAATTATCTAAGTTTATGTGTTGTTTTCTTTTGCCAATTTTTTATTTATCTAACATACTTTTACATCTACAAAATTAATTTATTTCTTTTTGGATTCTTTTAAGATAATATTTTATAAGCAAAAAATTATATATATATATATATATATATATATATATATATATAAATCATTTAAGATTTATACTACGATAATTTATCAAAAGACGTGTCTTGAATATTACATTTACCAAAAGATGCATCGTGGTTTAATTTTTACCAAATGGTGCAGTTTATTCATGTGAAATTCTCATTTTAACCCTTCCGCCAACGTCCCCTCCTTCGTTGTGAATTTCCAGGCATTCGATCGATAATTTGAATTATTTTGACTTAAAAATAATGTTGCGTTCATTTTTCTCCCTCCGTCTGTTAACTCGGCCATGCCTGGGTGTTCTTCGTAAGTCTCCAATTTCAGCTCCAATATTGTGGCTAAATCATCCCCCTAGTGAAAACCCTAAGTAATGTGTCCGTACCTTGATCAAGCGGCATCTAGCATTTAGACCTTCCGATCCAACGTTTACGAGGCTTAAGTGTAGGTTTTAGGGATTTCATCAGTAATCTTCTTTCATAATAGCGCAAAGAAAGAGATCCGGTGTATCGTTCTCTCCACTTCAATTATCTGTAAAGGTATCACCTTTCGAAACTTTGTTAATCTAAAATTCTGTGATTTTGAAAAGCTCAACGACTATGATTTAAAATTTTTTAAATTTTCAAAATTTAGGGTTCAGTGGATGTTAGTCAGAAACTGCATTGGAACAGTGTATTAGGTCACTTTAAAAGTTTTTTTCAAACATCCACAAAGAAAGGAAGGCATTATGGATTTTTGATTTTACATGACCGACACATAGCAGTGATCAAACAGTCACCCTTTAGCATTTTTTTGGACATACAAGATATGCAACATATCCATGGTATTTTGGTCAATATATTTCAAAATTGGGATTCAAGTACTCAAGCCTTCATATTCCCAGGTCCAATGTAATTTTATTACGAAGTAGTTGTATAGTAAAATCAAATATTTTGCAAAGGTGAATAATCTAGTCAGTTAATGGCAGTGATAGTGGGTTCTTATTGCAAACGAGGGGTTTTAGGCCTAATACAATATCGTATCAGGCCTAACGTGGGCCTGATACGATATCGTATCAGGCCCAGCGTGCGGCAAATACTTATGTATATGTTTGTAGATGTCAACTAATCATTTAACTTGGTCAGGCGTTCCGGTTGCCTTCACAAGAAGAGACGTTTCATTGCTCCTTGGTATTGCAGACTGAGGAGCTTCGATTCCGATCAATTCAAATAAAGCATGCGGTGGCCTCTTTCTAGCATACTTCTCAAAAAAAAAAAAGAATCTACTAGATCAAGAATTGAGGAGTTGCTTAGATTTTATGGCAATCGCATTGAAGGAGAAGATGATGTTTTATTATTTTACAAATTATATATTTTGTATATATTTGTTTGTGTCTTATTTTCTTCTAGTACATATAAGGTCCCGTTATGTCTTATAGATATAGTAGATGATGTTGAGAATCTTGCTAGATTCAACTGGGTTGAAGCTATCCATAAATTTATGGCTCCACAATTACCTAAGATTAGGGGCATATTTTCTTCAACTCAGACAACACATTCTAACACCAACCCCCCTTACCTAAAGGGCTTTGCTGGTCTTTTGGCAGTAAGTTTAAAAATGATGTTAAATTTAACAATGATTTGTGGACATGTATGAATAGTTAATACTTGTGATGGTGAATCAGGCATAGTTTTTGGAGCATGTTCCAATCCAAAAACTATACAAAATAGAAGGAGCAAGAATAAATAAGTGGAGGAGTATTCCTTCACATATTAGTAAGGTGAGAGATTTGTTCGAACGAGTCTCATCTGAAGAGGTAAATTTTAATTACTGATTTACTGTGACTTTAGTTTGGTTAAAAGGAATTTATTAAACATGTGTTTTAATATTTTGACAGGTTCAGATTGACCTAATCCCTACCGAATATGAGAATTCATTGGTTGAGAACCTTGTTGACGTTGATGGCATTACACGTGAAATGGTGGCATCACAGATTGAAGTAAAGGAATAAGGAAGGCAAAGTAATCAGGAATGTTGTAATTGTATTATTCAAGCAAACAGAATTAAGGAGCTAACAATGAAGAACATGCATTTGAATGATAGGGTGAAAGAGTTACTTAAAATATTAGAAAATAAAGGCATGCAATCTCAATATAGCGAGTCTGTAGACGTTCCTCAATGTGAAGCAGTAGCTTTTGCAACTAGAAGTAGGAGATGACGTGACAGAAGTCGTTATGATTATAGGGATACTTCAATTGATAGTCCACTGTGGCTCCAAATTTTATCTAAGAGACAGCGGAGAAATATACAAATATGTGAACCTGCGGAGAACGTTTCAAGAGAAGGAGAGGGGAAAAAAGTTTAAAGGGACATGATGTCCTGGAAAAGTGGAAAGGAAAAATTAAGGTGGATGATATGGAAGACGAAAGAGAGATTGTAGAATTGAAGGAAGATGAATCTGAAGAAGAGGCAAAGAATGATGCAGATAGGATTATCTCACATAACCAAATGAGGAAACAAGTCATTGATGTAAGTAGATATTTGCAAAATTTATAGTAATTTGTTTGATTTAATTCGCTAATTAAAATTCTTTTATGTTGATGGGCATAGTTTGTGAAGAAGCAAGACTTCGAAGAAAAAAACAAGATCAAGATGTGGCGTACCTGTTAAAAGTGTTGGAGAAACTAAAGTATGTGAATTACATAGTTGATACAATTAATTTATAAGTCAAGACAATTATATGCTTTTGTAATTTAGATGATTATATGATTCTCTAATTAAAATCTGTGAATTATAATCATTGCTTTACTTTGTAGGTTTACAAATGAATTAGTTTGGGAGGAGTCACCCTTTGCTTTAAATGTGTATTCCCTCTTATATGGTGCGAATGGAGAGATGTTGACAAATGGAGAGGTAATTGACACATATTATAAGATTCTATTTAGGGAGGCATCCTCGTCTGGTAAGAGATACAACAAGTCTATTTATTGTTCAACCTTCTTCACAATAAGGATTTTATTTAAGAATAGTTAAAATTTGATACAATTTATTATGGTTAAGTATGTGTGAATTTGCATTTTTGTAGTCATTAATAAAATTCTCAAGCAAGGTTGCCTTCCAACAACTGATAAAGACAGATACAGAAGATGAAGATGTTAGGTATATTTTTATACCATTGTGCAATGATAATGCACACTTCCACTTGTTGGTGGTCGACACCAATTCTATGACGTTCAATCATTACAATTCTCTAGCAAGTGGAAGAAAATACAATTATGAATTTGATGCAGCGGTGAGCATCTAATATTCATGTGTTTGTTTGTATTGTAGTATAAATGCTAATTAATGTCAAATTTAAATTCTCTCCTCAATCTTACAGATATCATATTTAAAACTCTATAGTCGTGAGCATCTTGCTATTTATCCAAAATTTGAAAGGCATCATCCCCTCGATCAATGGATGTCTCGTACAATAGAATGCCCACAACAAGAAGCCAGGTAAGCCGAGTAAATACTCTGAACAGAAATTATTGATTTAAAATATTGAACATTAAATTGGTGATGTTATTTACAGCCTTGACTATGACTTCTTTGTGATCCAATACATTCGATGTTTTCTATACGAAATGAAGATGGACTTCAAGCAATGAGACATGAAAAAAATTAGAATTGATGTAATTGTATCAATTTTGAGGGATAAGTTTTGTAAAACATTAGATTAAATAGCCAGCGTTGTAAGCCAAAAAGTTGGTAGGCAATGTAAAGGTACTATTAGGTAGTGTTTATAGTTTTATATCTGTGTATTAGTCTATGTGGTTTAATACAATGGTATGTATCATATGAGAAGGGTATACTAAATTGTCACAAGAATAATAATACTATTGCATAGTGATTAGTGAACTAAAAATCACAATATCCAAATTGTCATGTCGGTGCTTATCAGTTAAAAGAGACATAATTTATATAAATCATTATATTGCACACCATATCTATCTTCTGAAAACTAAAAAATTGGTAATGAGTATGATTTTTCAGAAATCCCAATAGGATAGGTACGACACTGGGTTTCAAGTGTACAATATTTGCATCGAAATTTACATTAGGCATGTAAATGTGCAACTCCAATGTAAATGTGTACAATGTTTGTTATCCTGGTAACTCCAAGCTTTACATGTTCTATGCCAAATGGTACAGAGCAAGACCTTCTAATCCAGGGTGTATAATTAAGTTTTGACACCATATATACTGATCCTGTCCGAACGCTGATTCAATGGACGCTGGGCACGTGGCGCTTCCTGGCTGCTAGTGTGGATCTTCGGACGGCGGCACGAAGCTCCGACGAACCTGCACAGAAGTCGAGCCGGGAAGGGGTTCCCGGCGGCGACCCTCCGACGCTCAAGTCAGGCGAAGCTCAAGAAAGAAACAGTGGCTTTAAAACTAGTAGACCCCGTACCTCCGACGAAGAATGAAGGCCTTTATATAGGGCAGTGAAGAAGTGAAAGTACACCTACCGAGGTGTACACGTGTCCCTAGCCCATACTCCAGTAAGGACTTGTCAGTGAGCTTCTCTAACCCATACTTAGCATGTCCTCGATGGGACAGCGGAATCCCCTGTCACAAGATTTGGAACATGGCCCACACGTGAAACATACCTGCTATCAGAAAAAGATGTTCCTTGTCCTTTTCCCCTTTGCTCCAAATTTGGCTTCCGGGCGGACATCTCCCTCAACATCCGGCCGGACATATGCGCAGGTTTACTTGGGGAGATCCTCCATCATGTGCTTTATGGGGACTGTTAGCAGTGTTACCTTATGGCTCTGACCGAGCGTGAGGTCCGCTCGGCCCACGACCTTTTCCCCTGAGCGCCGGAACCCTGATTTCGACAGGGCGCCTTTAACCATCAGCCGTATATCGTCCGGTCGGCAGGCCGATCGGACCCATCCCTCCGGGCGTTCGATTCCATCGGCCGGCTGAACGTCCGGTCGGACCCTGCCCTCTCCGGCCGTCTGGTCGGACCCGGCCCTATCCGGGAGTCCGGTCGGACCCGGCCCTCTCCGGATGGACGTCTGCCACTGTGACTTCCACGTGGCGTTGACTTCACAGGGCGGGGCCCCCCTGCTCTTACTACCGGATCACTTGCCTCCCCTTCAAGTCTAGTCGAAGGAGGCGAATCAACGACTGACTGGACTAAGAATCCGGCCGAGCGGTTCCTCCGTACTTGTATCATCCGCTCGGCCAACCATAGAGGTAGCCTTAAGCGAATCAACAATGGTCTTCACCGGATCTCCTCGTGTTCTGCGCCAATCCTCGACATTAAGGTTGAGCATGCTTTCATTAAATGCTCCGAATGATTGAATGCCACGTGGCGCACTGCCATCGATGTACGGCGGCGGTGGCGTGGTGTTTTGATGTGATCGAAGCGATTCGAAATGGACGGTTCGATGCATGCTTTGATTCCCGTGACCTGGATCCAATGGTGGAGGCCGCCCGGCCTTCACCCTATAAATTCTTCGTTTCCTTCTCTTCCTTATCTGCCTCCGCGATTTCAACTATTGCCTCCTGCGCTTCGGAGCTCCGGCGATCCTGTTTCTGCTCTCCGACGCTCTCCGGCGCCTTTTCCTTGATCCCTTTCTCCGCAGCAAGGTTTTATATCTTTCCTTCCTCCTTTCCGGTGTTTCCTCCGCATTTCTCTCTCAGTTTCGATCCTTGAAACTTCCTTTCGTCTGCTGTTATTTCGCTCCTGCCTTTTTGCCTTTTGACTCCTCCCGCTCGGCCCATGGCTAGCTCTTCCAATCCCGAAGATCAGTCGCTCGGTCCATGGTACACCACCATGCAGTCCCGATTCGAACAGCGGGACTTCGATATTTTGGCAGACAATTTCGAAATTCCCGAGGATTTCGAAATTCGCTTAGCTGGTCCCGCCGCTCGGCCTCACAGGCCGCCGCGCGGAGCTTTCTGTGTCTTCCGAGACTAGTTTACCGCCGGTCTTCGTTTTCCTGTGCACCCTTTCATTATAGACGTCTGTAATTTTTTCGGTGTGCCGCTCGGCAGTTTAGTACCCAATACTTTCCGTCTCCTCTGCGGTGTTGTTGTTTTGTTTAAGATTCACAACATCCCCCTCCGACCGGAGGTCTTCTTTTATTTCTATTACCCCAAGCAAGCAGAGCCGGGCACCTTCATGTTCCAAGCTCGGCCCGGCTTGGTCTTTTTCAACAAACTCCCTACTTCCAATAAACAATGGAAGGATTATTTTTTCTACATCCGTATGCCCAATCAGGCAAACTTCCCGACCCAGTGGCAAGTCAGTCTGCCCCCGACTCCCGAGTTGAAGAAGTTCAAGACCCGACCGGACTACCTCCACGCTGCAAATATACTGGCCGGTCTGCGACTTGACATCAACAAACTTCTCCATGAGGGAGTGATGTACATCTTCGGGCTGAGTCCTATACGGACCCCTCTTCCGGCCGGCTTCGGTAAGAACTTTGGTTGGGCATTTGCTTTGATTGCTAACTGATTTCTTTTCCTTTCTTTGCAGCGGACATCGTTATGGATTCGGTCATGGCCGGTGTTTTGAAGAGGAAGGCGGCCGCTCTGGAAGCCGCGGCGGCCAGAGAAATGGAAGCTTTGGGTATCCAGCCGGTCGGATCCCACGAAGGAGAGAGCGGGACTCAAGCTGAGTCGACCGCTCCCGCTTCTCAGCAAAACGTGGCCAACGGAGCCACTCCTTCTGGAGAACCAACTGCCCCCGAGGAAGGTTCCGCTCGGGAGGAGGAGCAACCCTTACAAAAGAGGCGTCGAGTGGAGACCCCCCTGCGGTCGGCAACCTCCGCAGTCCAACTATCCGAGCGGGTCACTGCAACTGCTCGGGGCAAGGCGCCAGAGACCGAAACCATCTCGTCCGACCGGACGCCTTCGGATTGGGATGAGCCAACTGCTCCAGTGGAGGCTATTCCAATCAGCACCCATCCGCCCGCTAGCCATTCAGCCCAGCGCTCGACCATTCACTCCCAGTTTTCTACGCCGGCTTCTGATCCCCTTCCGACTGCCGGTCGGACGACCCCTGGTCATTGCCACACGATTCGGGTCACTCTTCATCTACCAACCGAAGAGCTGCTGCTAGAGGCCGACCATCCATCTGCGCCCGAGCACACCATCACCTTGAAAGGGCCCCTAGCTGAGATGTGGGCTGATGCTCGGGCACGCACAGTGTTGATACCCCTAGGAAATTTGGCCAATAGCCACATGCGGGAGGCCGCTGGGGTAAGTTTGCTCGTACAAAGTTTTGTATGCATTCTTTCCGATCGGCAGCTAATAACTATAATATTCCCTTGCCAGAGATGGGTGGAGGAAATTACGGTTTCCAACCGCTTGGCCTTGGTGGATGAAGAGCTACGGTAACTGAAGGTCGTCGTTGGTCCGTCCGGCCTTCAGGGCCCTTCCTATTCCGAGCTGCAAAAGGAGCTGAAGAAAGCTCAAACTCTGCTGGCGGCCGAGCAGAAGAAGACAGCCGACCAGGCCCACGCCTTGGCCGAGTCCGAGCGACAAGTCAAGTCGCTTGGCACAAAAATAACCCTGGCCACCACTCGGAAGAATACAGCTATCTCCGATCTGGAGAAGAAGAACATTGAGGCTTGGGGCCTGGAGCTGAAGATAAAGGAGTTAACAGAGCAGCTCGATAGGGAGAAGGCGGGGCGCTCGGCCGACGCGGAAAAGCTTAAGAATCTGAACGAGGCCCTCACAAGCTCCCAGGCGGCTTTCAAAGAATATCAGGACTCCGAGCCGAGCCGAGTCGCCGCTCTACGACAGAGCCACATCCGATCGCCCGAATTCTCGGAGAAAATTTGTGAGCGGATGTACTCAGCCTTCGACTTAGCCATGACTGCCACTATGACCTATCTGAAGTCGAAGGGCCTTCTTCCGGAGTCCACCAATATTCCGGCCGACAATCAGGTGGCGCTCCTAGATAACATCCCCAAGACCCTCTACGATTATATCGAGTGATTTTTGTAATTTGGCCACCCGGCTAAATATGATCCCTTTTGTACTTAGGCCGCCCGGCCTGAGATGTTATTTTTAATGGAATGCTTTCCTTTCGCGCACTCTATCTTTGTGCGCTGTCCTTTTGCTAATTAATATGTGTGTTGCCTGCTCGCCTATTATCACACCCCCGGCATTCGAAAGGCATTCTCGCGAAGTACTTGGCCCTGGCCTTCCGTTCGGGCAAATATTCCGGACGCGTAATCATTCCGCTTTGCTAGCAAGGATTGCTCGCTATAAGCCGACAAGAACCTTTGGGCCTTGAGCCGAGCGGAACATAGAGTCGGTCGAACAATATCGGCGACGAACTCGACGGTCTTCCGCTCGGATGTTTATAGACGCCGGCTCGCCTCTCGATATTTAACGTCGGAGCTCGACGGTCTTCCGCTCGGACGTTTATAGACGCCGGCTCGTCTCTCGATATTTAACGTCGGAGCTCGACGGTCTTCCGCTCGGAAGTTTATAGACGCCGGCTCGTCTCTCGATATTTAACGTCGGAGCTCGACGGTCTTCCGCTCGGAAGTTTATAACGTCGTCTCTCGATATTTAACGTCGGAGCTCGGCGGTCTTCCGCTTTCGGAAGTTTATAGACGCCGCTCGTCTCGATATTTAACGCCGGAGCTCGGCGGTCTTCCGCTTCGGAAGTTTATAGACGCCGCTCGTCTCTCGATATTTAAGAGCTCGGCGGTCTGCCGCTCGGGCGTTTATAAACGCCGGCTCGTCTCGATATTTAACGTCGGAGCTCGGCGGTCTTCCGCTTCGAGCGTTTATAGACGCCGACTCGTCTCTCGATATTTAACGTCAGAGCTCGACGGTCTGCCGCTCGGACGTTTATAGACGCCGGCTCGTCTCTCGATATTTAACGTCGGAGCTCGACGGTCTGCCGCTCGGACGTTTATAGACGCCGGCTCGTCTCTCGATATTTAACGTCGGAGCTCGACGGTCTTCCGCTCGGACGTTTATAGACGCCGGCTCGTCTCTCAATATTTAACGTCGGAGCTCGACGGTCTTCCGCTCGGAAGTTTATAGACGCCGGCTCGTCTCTCGATATTTAACGTCGGAGCTCGACGGTCTTCCGCTCGGAAGTTTATAGATGCCAACTCGTCTCTCGATATTTAACGTCGGAGCTCGACGGTCTTACAGGTTAAATTTGACGATGCCGATCGGCGAATCCATTGGCCATCATTTGTATTAATTTTGCTTCCTGCATTACAAGGACACGGGCGATCGAAATGTATATAAATTTACATTTAGCGCACCTTTCACCCAGCTCGGATAACGTACTCCCGGCCGAACGGCTCGGGGTCTTGTTCGTCGAGCGCTTGGCTCGAATATTATGCCTCTGGCTGAACGGCTTGGGGCCTTCGTCCTCGAGCGCTAGGCTCGGATACTATACCTCCGGCCGAACGGCTCGGGGCCTTCATTCTCGAGCGCTTGGCTCGGATACTATACCTCCGGTCGAACGGCTCAGAGCCTTCGTTCTCGAGCGCTTGGCTCGGATACTATACCTCCGGCCGAACGGCTCGGGGCCTTCGTTCTCGAGCGCTTGGCTCGGATACTATACCTCTGGCCGAACGGCTCGGGGCCTTCGTCGTCGAGCCAAGAGCGCTTGGCTCGGATCTTATACACCATGAAGATAGGCCGCTCGGCCGATAACGCCAATTGCGCACATTATAACATTTTGCCTTCTGCATTTCAAATATACAACCAAACGGAAAATATACAGCACATATTCTATGGGTGCACCTCTCGCCCTACCCCGGACAGGCTGGAGATAATTTGTGCTCCATGGTGGATCCAAGTGCCAATCCATCTTCATCCGCTCGGCGGCTCGTCCACCCAACTTCCTCGTATGCGGTCGATTCATCGCCTGACATCAAACTCCCGCTCTTGAGGTTCCAGAAGGAGGGACTAGCTATAAGTTGAATTCGGGAGATAAAGTATCTGCTTTTGAGAGAGATGGGTCTGTGGCAGTCGGTGCTTCCGCTCGGGAGAAGCGTCCGCTAGGAGGGTTTTGCCTTTTCTGTTATCCCGTATTGGTATTTCATCTGACGAAGATCCCCGATTGCGATTCATCGTTACAGCATCAGGAGGCGTCCGGAATAGGGCCCGACGGAATAGAACGGTAGCCGGTGGTGTTTCCGCTCGACCACCAGACGCTGACGTTGCTTGCTTCTCCGGCCGCTCGGCTGTTGCTTTCTGTTTTTGCTCCACAAGCTTGGCGGCCCTTATCTCGATCAGAGTGTCGAGTTCCTCCGTGGAAAGCGTCACCGTGTGTTGTCGTCTAGCCTCATCCATTGTTTCCGTTCGGATGCAGGAACGTTCCCACAGACGGCGCCAAATTGATCATGTCCGAACGCTGATTCAATGGACGCTGGGCACGTGGCGCTTCCTGGCTGCTAGTGTGGATCTTCGGATGGCGGCACGAAGCTCCGACGAACCTGCACAGAAGTCGAGCCGGGAAGGGGTTCCCGGCGGCGACCCTCCGACGCTCAAGTCAGGTGAAGCTCAAGAAAGAAACAGTGGCTTTAAAACTAGTAGACCCCGTACCTCCGACGAAGAATGAATGCCTTTATATAGGGCAGTGAAGAAGTGAGCGTACACCTACCGAGGTGTACACGTGTCCCTAGCCCATACTCCAGTAAGGACTTGTCAGTGAGCTTCCCTAACCCATACTGCTACAGTCTTAGCATGTCCTCGATGGGACAGCGGAATCCCCTGTCACAAGATTTGGAACATGGCCCACACGTGAAACATACCTGCTATCAGAAAAAGATGTTCCTTGTCCTTTTCCCCTTTGCTCCAAATTTGGCTTCCGGGTGGACATCTCCCTCAACATCCGGCCGGACATATGCGCAGGTTTACTTGGGGAGATCCTCCATCATGTGCTTTATGGGGACTGTTGGCAGTGTTACCTTATGGCTCTGACCGAGCGTGAGGTCCGCTCGGCCCACGACCTTTTCCCCTGAGCGCCGGAACCCTGATTTCGACAGGGCGCCTTTAACCATCAGCCGTATATCGTCCGGTCGGCAGGCTGATCGGACCCATCCCTCCGGGCGTTCGATTCCATCGGCCGGCTGAACGTCCGGTCGGACCCTGCCCTCTCCGGTCGTCTGGTCGGACCCGGCCCTATCCGGGAGTCCGGTCGGACCCGGCCCTCTCCGGATGGACGTCTGCCACTGTGACTTCCACGTGGCGTTGACTTCACAGGGCGGGCCCCCCCTGCTCTTACTACCGGCTCATATACCATCTCCCCACTCAGACTTTCACAGGAAAAGTGATTTCAGGTAAATTCAAGTAAGGGAGGGCCATTAGTGAGTTTTGGTCAAAATCCACTAATGGACCTAGACACCTCTAATTGAACTCATTTTAGTTTGAGTGAGATTCTGACATTTCAAGCACTCCAACGGTGCTAGCAATTCATGTTTTAAAGTTTTGTAGGTGTGGTAGCAAGTATTGAAAAAAATATATAAAATCAGTCTCTGTTAGGCCTGATATGAGAGCATATCAGGCCCAACGTGGCCTTGGTATGGTCTCCTTTCCCAAAACTTATTCTATATCCCCCTTCCATAAACTCTAAACGTGCTGTCATGGACCTTATTAAAAAAAAGTAAATAAAATAAATTTAAAAGGTGCTCCAATAGGGTTTAAGTCTACAGCACGGAGAGTCAGATACGGCTAATAGTATCGTAACATACCTTTAATAATTTATATCTATATATTATTCTTATATTATTAGGAAAAAATTTCTATTTTTATATCAAGAATAATTGCAGATAAGATATGATACTAATATATATATATATATATATATATATATATATATATATATATATATATATATATATATATATATATATATATATATATATATATATACTATCATATGATCTGAATTTATTCTAATTAATAAAAAATTATAATTTATATCTGATTTTTTATTTCCTTATATTCTTGTTCAATAAGAAGGTTTGAGTAGGGAGGAACTATAAATTTAAAATAATACTTTTGGGCCTGATATGTTCTCATATCAGACCCACGTTGACCCTGATATGCTCTCATATCAGGCCCAATGGAGGCTGATTTTTTATTTCTTTTTTCAATACTTGCTACCACACCTACAGAGCTTTAAATTATGAATTGCTAACACCGTTGGAGTGTTTGAAATGTCAGAATCACACTCGAACTAAAATGGGTCTAATTAGAGGTATCTAGGTCCATCAGTGGGTTTTAACCAAAACCCACTGATGACCCTCCCCTACTTGGATTTACCTAAAACAACATTCCATGTGAAGGTTTATATATATATATATATATATATATATATATATATATATACTGTCATATGATCTGAATTTATTCTAGTTAATAAAAAATTATAATTTATATTTGATTTTTAATTTCCTCATATTCTCATTCAATAAGAAGGTTTGAGTGAGGAGGAGTTATAAATTTAAAACAATGCTTTTGTAGTTTGGAGAACAACAGTCACCATTTTATTTTTAAGTCAAATATGAGGTGGAGAGTAAATGTATGTTACGATCTATTAGCCGTATCTGACTCCCCGTGCTATAGACTTAAACCCTATTGGAGCACCTTTTAAATTTATTTTATTTACTTTTTTTTAATAAGGTCCATGGTGTTGGTGCAATCGACCTCCAAGGTTTTAATGTCAGACAAATATGTTTAAGTATAGAGTTTGATCTAGAGAAGTCCTAGTTGTAGGCTAGGCAAGGGAAGTCCTAGTTGGAGGCTAGGCAAGGAGAGAAATCTCGGTATATCGTGGAAGCCAGGTGGATAGGTCTGGAGGACTTGATCCCTGGGTAGCCAAATACTGAGTCCTAGTTGTAGGCTAGGTAAGGAAATCTCGGTTTGTCGTGGAAGTCAGGTGGATAGGTCTAGAGGACTTGATCCCTGGGTAGCCGAATACTGAGTCTTGGTGAGTGAAGCCAAGTGGAGAAAATCCTAGGGGGTGGTAACATTAGGTAACGAGAAGTCTTGGAGGAGTAAACTCCAAGCAAGGTTGATCGGATGGTTTCCGGTCGACCGCGCGCGGTCGACCGGATCAGCGGATCTCGGTAAATCTAGGTTTAGGTTTACCATTGTTTTCTGTATTACTATTATTGCTGTTGGCTAATATGGTATTGCAGGAAATGTCTTAGTGGATCAGGCGATCAGACACTGAGCAGACAAAAGACTAAACATGTCTGGAGAATCATGTTTGGCAGGTAAGTTGAGGTATGCAACTGGAAGAGCGACAGTGAGGTCGGGTTCCTAAAGGGAACAACCTAAGGTCGCTAATCCAACTAAAGAAACCGGGAAGGTTTCTAAGTTGAGATCAAGACAGTCCTAACTGCCATACTTATGCATTATATATTACTGTGCTAACCTTTGTGTTGCAGGGATACTTTGCTTAATACTGTGTTGCAGGTTTGGCCGGATCGGTCGATCGAACTAGAGGATCGGTCGACTGAACCAAGATGATTCAGTACAGATCAGTTTAATCAGCAACGATCAGATGTAGAAGGAAAATACACTGATCGGTCGACCGAACCCGAGGATCGGTCGACCGAACCATCAATATTAAAGGCGCAGTAAATGTAGATCACGACAAATCTCGACGAACAGGGAAGGAGCCTGTTCGGTCGACCGAACAGAGGGATCGGTCGACCGAACCATTGAAGTCCAGTTAATACAGAATATCGAGCCAGCGTCAGACTCCAGCTGGAAGGGATCAGAGCTGGTTCGATCGACCGAACAGAGGGATCGGTCGACCGAACATCCATCATACCTATAAATTGAGGCTCGAAGTCAAAGGCCAGTAACAACTTTTCTGATCAAAATTTCTGCTCTGCAATCGTCTCGTCTTCATTTGTGCAGCAAGCTACATCATCCGGAAGTGTCGACCTAAGCTACATCTCCATTTTATTTGTCGGTAAAATTTATTTTAAGCTTGCATTTGTAATTCATTTAAGCAAGATAGTAGGGTGTTACTATCTTGCTCCATTGTACGATCTGCTTCTTTCCGAAGAATTTCGGAAAGAAGAGTTATAGTGGTTTGCTCACCGGTGCGGTCAAGGACCGCGAGCCTTCGAGTAGGAGCCCTCGTATATTTTCTGAATTTATTCCAATTATTTAAAATTTGTAATTCATATATGATTTTTGATTTCCTCAAATTCTCGTTCATTTATAAGGTTTATGATGGGAGGGGCTATAAATTTTCAACAATGCCTTTTAAGTTAGGAGAACCAACAACCACCATTTTATTTTTAGGTAAAATATGAGATAGAGAGTCAAGGTATGTTACAATACTATTAGTTGTATCTCACTCCCCGTGCTATAGACTTAAACCCTATGGTAGCCCATGCTGTAGACTTTAACCCTATGGAAGCACCTTTTAATTTTATTTTATTTTATTATTTTGATAAGGACCATGGTAGCACATTTTGAGTTTATAGAAGAGGGAGATAGAATCATGTTTTCTGAAATGAAACCTATCAGGCCCATTTGGGCCTGATATGCTCTCATATCAGGCCCACGTTGGGTCTGATATTCTCTCATATCAGGTCCAATAGAAGCTGTTTTTTTTTTTTTGCAACACTTGCTACCACACCTACAGAGTTGTAAATCATGAATTGCTAGCACCGTTGGAGCGCTTGAAATGTCAGAATCTCACTCGAACTGAAATGGGTCCAATCAGAGGTGTCTAGGTCCATCAGTAGATTTTGACCAAAACTCATTGATAACCCTCCTCTACTTGGATTTACCTGAAACCACGTTCACTGTGAAGGTCTAAGGTGGGAGGAGCTATATTTGGTGTCAAAACTTATTTATACCCCTTGGCTAAGAAGGTCTTACTTTATGCCAGTTGGCACAGAACAGTGGACCTGTTTTCTTTTTCAATGAACGAGAACCGCTGTCCAATTATATTTTTCAAAGATCACTACAATCCCTTTGTCCGAGTTTTAACTCATTTATATTTCAAACCATATTTACATGACTTTGAAATTACAAACCCCTTCCTGTTGAATTGAAATGTAGAGATATGCTAAACCTATTATGTTTCTGAATATTCACAACTAGTAGCGCATTTTTATTTTATAAAATGGATATATGGTGTGAATTATTAGTTCTGCCTTGTAGGTAATGGTTTGCACTTCTCATACATACAATAACATTGTATCATAAAATAAATGCTACATAAAACGATATAATAGTAACATCACTTTCCACACCTGTTTTTCTTACAATTCTATATATGTACTACATACAAAATACATGAATCAACTCCTCCAATTTACAAGTCAAGACCCAGGGGCTAGCGGCATTCTACAGGTCCTCCGATTATGACTCAGTTGTTTGCACCTGCTGCATTTGATTTTTACATTCCCAGTATGTTTCGACTCGATCATTGCCTTCTTTCGCCTACTAGGTTGCACAAGGCTACGGGGACATAGGACTATAATGTTGTTTACTCCCTTAGGCCAAAATTCCTTACTTCGACAGGGATAAATACGATCCATGTATGTTGCATTTCAATTCTGTGAATGAAAATAATGTTCATAATATGGGAGTGTATCCATATTCCGATGAATGTTGATGACAATTACATGTGAGCAAGGCAATTCTAAAATTTGAAACTCCCCGCAGTTACAATATTTTATCTCCAAATCAACAATGTATGAAGCACCCCATGTCTCTACTTTCATTTCAGATCAAGAGCAGGGGTGGACTTTATATTGTCTAGCTTTCTCCCTCCTTGATTCCATTTCTTTGGTAGCATGAGGTGTCAACACAACATACCATTTCAAGATTTCCTTCCTACGATTAAAGAACCATTGAGCTACCTTTCTTCTGGTATTATCAATTAACTTGTTTATGGGAAGTTCACGTGTCTCCTTGAACAAAGAATTTAAACTCTCTACATAATTGGTGGTTAGCATTATGTACCTTCTGCCACTAAAGTGTGCATTAACCAATCTTTTAGGGTCAATGTTCTGAAGCCACTTATAAGCATATAGATATTTTTCAAGCATGGACTGCATTATGAGATCATATTGGAGTGTTTTGTTTGCTCGAGCTGCTGCCCAAAACAAGCCTAAACATGACCTACTGCTAGTATCTGTTACCATATTGCAAGACATGTGGTGGCAACATAATGCATGATGGGCAGTAGGGCATACTTTCCTAACTGTTGATATAATGTCGTGATGTCTATCTGATACTATGCTCATTGACTTTAGATCAACATCAAAGAATCTCTTCGTATGATCCAAAAACCACTTTCATGCAGACCCACATTCAACTTCAGCAATTCCAAAGGCTACTGGGAGGACATTGTCATTAGCATTAATTGTTGTAGCCATCAACAACACACCCGGATATTTGCCTCTTAGGTGTGTGGCATCAATTCCAATCAATTTGCAAAGATAATACTTGAATACTCTTCTACAAGCTCTAAAACCCGAAAAACAATGTTGGAATTGATTATCCCCATTCTTGTGTAGTGCCACATAGGTTTCAGGATCCCTGACTCTTAACTCACGCAGATATAGTGGAAGATCTCTATATGCTTGGTCATAATCTCCAACGACTTTCTTCATTACTTTCTCTCGAGCTATGTATGTTTTTCTGTATGATATGATCACTCCAAACCTAACTTTTATATCTGCTATAATCATACTTGGCTTGTATTGTTCATTAGCAAGAAATTGCTCTTCAACAAAAGAAGCTACAAAGGATGAAGAGCATGCTTGATGATCAACACTTTCCCTAATGGTGTCACATTGGTGTTCCTTTATATATTTCGTAACAATAAACTCTACATCCCCTCCGGGCAACTACTCTCCATTTACATGGTTGATTGAAGCAAACAACTTTACTTTATTTTTCCGAGTGTCAACTGGGTTATATCTCATATGTTTAACCATGGCATGTTTCACAAGAGTATTCTTAAACTCTTGTCGAGACGAAAAGCTCTGTCCAACAAAAAATTCATGTTCATCTGTTGCCTCTTCAATTGGCCTTTGGAGCAATTGAGAATTTAGAATATATGGATCATCAGCTATTGGGAACTCCTCCTCTAAGTCACTGTACTGCTCTGGAGATATTTCATATTGTTCAATCTGCATATCATCATCTAAGAATTCTTGTACATCTGTATTATATTGCAATTCTCTCCAATTTGATTATAATATCCTTCCTCCTCCCTCCAAGTAGGCTCAAAGTAATCACCAAGTGTTGTACAAGGATTCAGAACATCATCTTCTTGAATACTACATTCTTCATTTAGATTAAATGTGAAATTACTGCTTGTGTTTCTATTTGTGTTAGACACGCAACTATACTGTGAAGAAGACGGAATATTTGTTCTGGATAATTCTCCTACATTAGCTCCATGCCCAATGCTAGAATTTGTATCAAGCGTATTCCATATCTCAGAGAGAATTTCTTCAGTTAGATGATCGCCCCTGATAAATCAATTACAAACTAATTTAGTAAATTTGCAACTATATAATCAGGTGCTGTTGTTAATTTGTAATTTTGCTCAATACAAACCACTAGGAAGGGTTAAGTGAGGAAAACATCAATATTATGTAAAAGCAAAGTTTTAACCAAAGATCACGTTGGGCCTGATATCGATGATATCAAGCCCAACGTGGGCATGATATCATCGATATTAGGCCCCTATTGAAGTAGACAATTCTTGCTTTAAACTTGGACCACCACTGACAGAATGCGAGGTCTAAATAAAAATGGTTAGCCCAACTTAACTAACAATCTCAGAAACTAACAACACTTAAATCAATTAAGTATTCGATTACATCATATTGCAGGAGTTGTTGAATATTTATTTACCACATAACCAAAATAAATGATAACAAAGATTTTTTCCATCACCCATTGCAACAATACTGTAAATTTTTTTTTACCATCACTACCCTATTTTTCAGTAATAAATCTATAACATACATGACTAAATCTTTACATGTATTCTTCTACTAATTTCCCTCTTGCTAGAAGTTTGTCTTTCTCGGTTGACGTTATTAACTGCAGTTGTCCTTTGGTCTCCTCTTGAAACTCTTACGGCAATATCGTAAAACCCTAACTCGTCTATTGCAATCCCGCCCACCAACACGAGTAGGAATAACAAGCGCAAGAGGTTCATATTTTCTTTCGTGTTTATAACACCACACAGAGGGATGGAGGGAGAGAGACGGTGAGACGACGTGCATCCGATCCACAAAAAAAAAATTCAATTCTATTTGTGGCTTGGATGCTTGGATAATGGTGATTGAAAAAGGTGTTTGTTAGGTAGCCAGAGGGGTAATCTGAGAATTAAATTTCTAAATCTGCGCCTTTTGGTATAACCCTAACTAACCCTAACTACCATACGTCTTTTGGTAAATATAATATCTAAGGCACGTCTTTTGGTAAATTGTCATTTATACTATATAAAAAATATCCAATAACTATTATAATATATAGAAGCTATCGAAAAAAATACTACATCATATATAAGTTATTCAATAACTACAACAATATGTTTAGTGTTTTAGATTTTATACCATTATTTAGTAGTTGGTACAATGTCTATAAGCTATAAGGTTGTTGTTATAACATATTTATAACAAGTTTAAGGTTTAAGATGGTAATAACTACACAATAACTTCTATAATTATTTTAAAATAGTTTTTATTAATTAAAAATGATTTGAATGAAGTTTAAATTTTTTTGATTGGTTGATAAATAGTATTTAGAGATGCTAAACCTTAAATTTTAAATCATAAATCTTAAACTCACTCTAAACTCGCCATAAAAGTATTGTATAGCAGCTAATAATAGGGATGATAATTTTCTCCAAACCTGACGAAGGATATTGTTGGTGCGGTTAGCACTAACAGTCTAACTCAGGTTTTGATGAATGACAAAGTAGGTTAAGTTAGTTTTGTTGTGATCTAACACTTTAATTGAGTGTGCAGAAGAAATCCAGCTAGATTGACGGGCCAACCGGATAGCTGCTGTGAAGTCCAATTAGGTCGACGGGACGACCGGATAGCTGGCATGAAGCCCAGATAGATCGACGGGCCGACCGGATAATTGACATGAAGCCCAGCTAGGTCGACGACCTACCGGATAGCTGGCACAAAAACCCAGCTAGGTCGACGGGCTGACCGGATAGCTGGCACGAAATCCAGACAAGTCGACGGGCTGACCGGATGTCTGGCAGGTAAGTTAAGGTAAGTCACCGGAGGGGAGTGACTTGGTGAGGACGCGTTCCTAGTTAGGAAACTCAGGCATCAATCCAACTTAGAACCATTTCAGGAATCTAAGTTGAGATCGTGACTAGATTCTGGTCTCGGTGAGACGGAATCTAATTACTACTCTGTTTGAATATAATTGTGCTAACGCTTTGTATTTTACCTCGGACTAACATTTTCTTGCAAGAAAAAAGTGTGCTAGAAAATGATGGTCCGGGCACCGTGCCCGGATCCCTTCCGGACACCTGGAAGGTAATTTCTTTTGGTGCGGTTAACACTAACGATTTAACCCAAGTTTTGATGAATGACAAATAGGTTAAGTTAGGTTTATTGTTGATCTAACACTCTGATCGAGTGTGCAGGATAAGTCCAGACAGGTCGACGGGCTGACCGGATGTCTGGCAAGAAGTCCAGCTAGGTCGACGGGCTGACCGGATAGCTGGCGAGAAGTCCAAGCGGGTCGACGGGCTGACCAGACGCTTGGAAAGAAGTCCAGCTAGGTCAACGGGCTGACCGGATAGCTGGCGAGAAGTCCAGACGGGTCGAAGGGCTGACCGGACGTCTGACAGGTAAGTAAGGTAAGTCACTGGAGGGGAGTGATTGCGAGGACGCGTTCCCGGGAAGGGAACATTAGGCGTCGATCCGGCTTAGATCCATTTCGGATATCTAAGTCGAGATCATGACTAGATTCCGGTCTCGGAAAGACGGAATCTAAGTCATACTTTTTCTATTAATTCATTGTGCTAACAATCTGTGTTGCAGGGTATATTTTGTCTCGGACTAACCTTGTTTTGCAGGAGAAGGAATCTCTGGAAAAAGGTGGTCCGGGTGCCCGGAGGCAAGTTTTATCCTCTACGTCGCCTCGCCACGTGGAGCATCCTGACTGGACTTGCCACGTCGCACTAGGGCGCCCCCGGAGCAGCATATAAAAGAAGCCTCAGGGGTGGAGCTTCAAAAACACATCTCTCAGAATTCCCAGATTGCTTTGCTGCTCTGTGCTCCAGCGACGCTAACAAAGCTCCGACAACGCGCTCTTGCTCCTTAAGTTTTCTTTTCTGTCGGTACAGCTTTGTGCTTTGTTTCATTAGCATTTCTTGTACTCTTTTTGTAATCACATTCGAATTGCTAGTGATTGCCCAACGAAAGTGGTCAAGGACCACGGGCCTTCGAGTAGGAGTCGTCACAGGCTCCGAACGAAGTAAAATCAATTGTGTTCATTTACTTTTCCGCTGCGTACTTTTACACTCGAGTTTTCGAATCGATATTCACCCCCCCTCTATCGAACGATCACGGTCCTACAAGTGGTATCAGAGCAGGTACCGCTCTGATTTGGTGCAACCACCAATCAGACAGGGGGTGAAAAATTAATTTTTTTTCGATTTTCAGTTTTACGAATTTTTTTTTTCCCGTTGCAATTAAATCTAAATTGGTGCAACACCAATTTAGATACTTCTATAATTTTTTTCTTCCGCACTACTAATCCAAGACCAAGTCTTGGGATTTTTGTTTTTCTTTTCTTTCTTATGTGCGCAGGACTAAAATGTCTCAGACAGAAGGATTCAGCACAGTACGACCTCCACTCTTCAACGGGGATGATTTTCCGTACTGGAAGAAGCGCATGGAGGTTTACCTCAAAACAGACTTCGACCAGTGGATGAGCGTTACGAGACCCTATAAAATTCCAGCGGACAGCTCCGGGAATATACTGGATCCTGAAGACTGGACAGCAGATTTGAAGAAAAAGGCGTCAACAGAAAATAAAGCGATCAACACTCTACAGTGCGGATTAACAAGAGAAGAACTGAACAGAGTCGGTCCACACAAAAATGCTAAAGAGCTGTGGGACAAATTGATTGAGCTGCACGAGGGAACGAGCGACGCCAAGGTAACAAAACGGGACCTGTTTTTAAATAAAATTCTTAACATAAAAATGCAGGAAGGTGAAACGGCGAATCAGCTCCACGCGAGGATCAAGGACATCCTCAACGGGCTTCATGCGATAGGCCACCAGATGGAAAATAGAGACTTAATAAGGTACGCATTAAATGCTTTTCCACATAATAGTTTGTGGGCATCAATCGTAGATGCCTACAAAATTTCTAAAAATCTTTCTAAGTTAAAATTAGACGAGCTTTTCTGTGAATTAGAATTACATGAACAAACTAATGCTGGAGCCGAGAAGGGTATAGCTTTATTTGCAGTTCCTCCAAAGAAAAGAAGAGCAAGCCTGAATATGAAGAAGATTCCGACCAAGTCTCCGAAGACGAAGAACACCTGGTGAACTTGGTAAGAAAAATGTTCACCAGGAGAAAAAGGACCTTCAGCAAAAAGGACCTTCAAAAGATCAGTTCTCCCTCAGAACAAAAGAACGTGACTTGTTTCAGCTGCAATAAAAAGGGACACTACAAGAACGAATGCCCAAAACTGAAGTTCGACAAACCGAAGCCAACCAAAAAGAAGGCCCTCAAAGCAACGTGGGACGACTCCTCGGACGAATCGGAGGAAGAAGAGCAGAAACATCAGAGCCACCTCGCACTGATGGCCCGCGAAGCTGAAACAGAAGACGAGTCGGAACATGAAGAGGGGTCTGAACCCGAAATAAGCCACGAGTCAGTACTCCTTTCCGAAGGCCCGAATGAGGTATATTTTAATTTAAACAAAAAAATTTTTAGAATCATTTCCTGTTTAAATAGTAAATTAATTAAAATAGAAAATGAAAACAAATCACTTCTTGAGGAAAATCAAAACCTCAAGGAACAAATAAAAAATTCAAATCCAATTCAAGATCTAACACTTGAGGAGGAGAATTTATCATTAAAAAATGATATTAACAATTTAAAAGAAATGCTAGAAAAATTTACAACAAGATCAAAAAATCTTGACTTAATCTTGAACAATCAAAAAGCATGTTATAATAAAACCGGACTCGGATACAAGTCGAACTCAAATAAAACTTTTAAGTAATTAATAACTCAATACAAACCAACTAATCAAGCTTGAGTTCCAAAAACGTGTCTGACCACGCAAGTAGGACTTAATCAATATTATATACCTAAAGAAAAAGTATATTATATAAACTCGATTAAACCAAATAAAAAACCAAAATACAAACCTAAATCGAAAAATTCAAAATTTAAAACTCAACAAAATATAAACTATCACCAAGTTAATTATAACTATAAAAGAAACAGACACAAACCTAAAACGAAAATTTAAATTAAAGGTCAATAATTCAGGGGGAGACTCCAGAATAACCAAATTAACCCGGCAGGGTAATTAGGATTAGTTAAAAAGAGACCAAGTTTAACTTGAATCATGGTACTGGTGAAGTTTTTGGATGATAGTACGTTAGGGAAGCTTGGGCATCGCATGTCTAGAAAGATATGGTTTCGATCTGGTGCATTTGGCCAAGTGGAACTGACCGAAGCTACCCTTAAATGAATCCTAACTAGTTAGACCAAGATTTAGTACTAAGCTCCGTGGATAGGACTATTCGGAAAACCTCGAAAGGTTGGTTACTACTAATGACATCCATGTGACTCACCAAGTTTAGAAGTTTATCTGAAGATTGCCTATTTGTGGAGACCAAAGCTAAATCTGAATCTAACACAAGTTAAACCAAAACTCCATAATTAAAAAAAATCCAATTTCATCTCACAAAATCATAGAATTCCCTGATTGATAATATAGATCGGGTGAGATGAATAAGGCTTAAATTTGTTTAATTAAAATTAATTTCAAAATTTTAATTTTAAAACTTAAAAATTAATTTCAAAATTTTAATTTTAAAATTTAAAAATTAATTTCAAAATTTTAATTTTAAACTTAAAAATTAATTTCAAAATTTTAATTTTAAACTTAAAAATTAATTTCAAAATTTTAATTTTAAACTTAAAAATTAATTTCAAAATTTTAATTTTAAAACATAAAAATTAATTTCAAAATTTAAATTTAAAACTTAAAAATTAATTTCAAAATTTTAATTTTAAACTTAAAAATTAATTTCAAAATTTTAAATTTAAAACTTAAAAATTAATTTCAAAATTTTAATTTTAAACTTAAAAATTAATTTCAAAATATTAATTTTAAAACTTAAAAATTAATTTCAAAATATTAATTTTAAAACTTAAAAATTAATTTCAAAATTTTAATTTTAAACTTAAAAATTAATTTCAAAATTTTAATGTTAAACTTAAAAATTAATTTCAAAATTTTAATTTTAAACTTAAAAATTAATTTCAAAATTTTAATTTTAAAACTTCAAAATTAATTTCAAAATTTTAATTTAAAACTTAAAAATTAATTTCAAAATTTTAATTTTAAACTTAAAAATTAATTTCAAAATTTTAATTTTAAACTTAAAAATTAATTTCAAAATTTTAATTTTAAAGCTTAAAAATTAATTTCAAAATTTTAATTTTAAACTTAAAAATTAATTTTAATTTTAAAACTTAAAAATTAATTTCAAAATTTTAATTTTAAAACTTAAAAATTAATTTCAAAATTTTAATTTTAAACTTAAAAATTAATTTCAAAATTTTAATTTTAAAACTTAAAAATTAATTTCAAAATTTTAATTTTAAACTTAAAAATTAATTTCAAAATATTAATTTTAATACTTAAAAATTAATTTTAAACTTAAAAATTAATTTCAAAATTTTAATTTTAAACTTAAAAATTAATTTCAAAATTTTAATTTTAAACTTAAAAATTAATTTCAAAATTTTAAACTTAAAAATTAATGTCAAAACTTTAATTTTAAACTTAACTTAAATAATGCCTGCTCAAAAATAAAAAGACTAACTTTAAATCCTACTTACTGTAGGAAACCAAGTGGATTTTGGACAGTGGTTGCTCTAAACATATGACTGGAGATCACACCAAGTTCACTCAACTCACTTACAAAAGCTTAGGAACAGTTGCCTTTGGAAACAATGGCAAACTCAAGGTAATTGGTATAGGTAATATTGAATTAAAAATAGACTTTATAATTACAAATGTTTTACTTGTTGAAAATTTTAAATATAATCTTCTGAGTATAAGTCAATTATGTGATACTAGGTATAAGGTTAAATTTCTATCCACAGAGTGTTTAATCAAACATCTAGATAATCCTACCATAAGCCTAAAAGGTTTTAGAAAAGACAACATCTATGCCATCAATTTAACCACTTCTTCCATTAAGTGTTATTTAACACAAAAAGAAGAAACATGGTTATGACATAGAAGAATGTCTCACACCAACTTTAGAAATATAAGCAAATTAAATGGACTAGTGAAAGACTTACCAAAATTACCTAATATAGATTCAACCATATGTAATGCCTGTCAACAAGGTAAACAAACTAAATCCACTCACAAACCAATAAATCAGCCACAAACCAACTCAATATTAGAACTTCTACACTTAGATCTTTTTGACTCTCATGGAGTCAAATCCATAAATGGAAACTTATACTGTTTAGTCATAATAGATGATTATTCTAGGTTTACTTGAGTAAAATTCTTAAAACATAAAGACGAAACTTTTGAAATCTTTACAAACTTTTGCAAACAAATTGAAAATGAAAAAGATCTTAAAATTAAAAGAATTAGGAGTGACAATGGAGAAGAATTTAAAAATAATAATTTTAACAAATTCTGTCTTGAAAATGGCTACCATCACGAATTTTCATGTCTTAAAACCCCCCAACAAAATGGAATTGTAGAAATAAAAAATAGAACCTTACTAGAAGTCTCTAGAACTATGTTAAATGAATATAACCTACCTAAATATTTCTGGGCAGAAGCTGTTAGCACAGCCTGCTATGTGCAAAATAGAACAACATTAAATAAAAGACATAATAAAACCTTCTTTGAAATATTTTATAACAAACAACCTAACATAAAATATTTTAAAGTATTTGGGTGTCCAGCCTTCATCCTAAATACTAGAGAACATTTAGGAAAATTCACCTCTAAAGTAGAAAATGGAATTTTTGTAGGATATTCTCTAAACAGTAGGGGTTACAGAATATATAATAAAATTACGCTAAAAATCGAGGAAACCACAAATGTAAAATTTGAAGAAACCCAAGGACAAACTCAACTTCAACCTACTGAAATTAATAATTCTGAAGAAACCAATCAATCCCTAGACTATGAAGAAGATGAACACACTCAAGAAAATGAACCCCCTAGAACTATAAGAGTAAATCCTAACCATCCAACTGATCAAATAATTGGTGACCCAGACTTGAGAGTTCAAACCAGATCATCCTTTAGAAACCTAAGTCAAATTTCTCTAATTTCAAAAATTGAACCCAAAACTGTGGATGAATCCCAACTAGACCCAGACTGGATTATAGCTATGCAAGAAGAACTAGCTCAATTTGAGCGTAATGAAGTTTGGGATCTAGTGCCACCACCTAAAGATAAGAAAGTAATAGAAACAAAATGGGTATTTAGAAACAAATTAAGTGAAACTGGGGAAATTACTAGGAATAAGGCTAGGCTAGTTGCCAAAGGGTTCAGTCAAGTTGAAGGACATGAGACCTATGCCCCAGTAGCCAGACTAGAATCCATTAGAATGTTACTAAGTTATGCAGCCCATAAGGGATTCAGACTATATCAAATGGATGTTAAGTCAGCCTTTCTCAATGGACTAATAAAAGAAGAAGTGTATGTAAGTCAACCTCCTGGGTTTGAAAATATAGAACACCCTGATTATGTCTTTAAGTTGAAGAAAGCATTATATGGACTTAAACAAGCACCCAGGGCATGGTATGAAAGGCTAACATCTTACTTAACATCCAAAGGATTCAACCAAGGTCAAATTGATCCAACCTTGTTTGTTAAATTACTAAATAACGACATATTTATAGCACAAATATATGTAGATGATATAATATTTGGTTCAACTAACTCAGACTTTCTAGAAGAATTTATTAATCTAATGGAACAAGAATTTGAAATGAGCTTAGTAGGAAAATTGACCTATTTCCTAGGATTACAAATCAAACAAACAAATGAAGGAAATTACATTTATCAATACAAATACACTAAAGAATTACTTAAAAATTCAGAATGGAAAATACAAAAGAAATAAAAACACCCATGGCAGTAAACACAATCTTAGACAATGACCCAAATGGAAAACCAGTAGATCTAAAGTACTATAGAAGTGCAATAGGAAGTCAACTCTACCTAACTGCAAGCCGACCTGATATCTTATTTGCAGTTAGTATGTGTGCAAGATACCAAACCTGTGCTAAAGAATCCTATTTGACTCAAGTCAAAAGGATTTTTAGATATCTTAAGGGAACAACAAACATAGGAATCTGGTATCCTAGGACCAGTGAGTTTGAATTAATAAGATATTCTGACTCAGATTATGCTGATTGCAAATTAGATCGCAAAAGCACAAGTGGTGGATGTCAACTACTAGGCCCATCACTTGTTAGCTGGTTTAGTAGAAAGCAACATTGCATTGCACTATCTACAACTGAGTCAGAATACATAGCCATAGGAGAATGTGTAGCCCAATTATTATGGATGATGCACACCTTAAAAGATTTTAACTTAAAAATCACAAATGTAAAAGTCTTAATTGACAATATTAGCTCAATAAATTTAACAAAAAATCCAGTGCATCATTCAAGAACCAAACATATTGAAATCAGACACCACTTTATCAGGGATCATGTTACTAAGGGTGACATTGAGCTCAAATACGTTGAGTCCAAGTCAAACTTAGCTGACATATTCACTAAACCACTCTCTGAAAATGAATTTAGTCATTTACGTAGAAAACTAGGAATGTGCCTAATAGACTAGGAATTTCAAATTTCAAAATACTTTCAAAATCATTGCTTTTAACTTATAGATTCAAACATGTGTCAGTTTTTAAAACCTTCCTATTTTTAGATTTTTAAATAAACTTTTAGCCTTAGACTAGTTCAAAATCCTTAGAGAACATGCACCTATAGGACTAGTTTTGAGCATCTCACCAAAACTCTAGGCTTACCTTGCTTGTGTTTGCCGAACAATAGAATGGGGTGAGATGCATAGGCCACTTGTCTAAGACTTAAGATGCTTATTTCAGTGCATCGACATAAGTCTGGGCGTTAAAAACAAAATATATATTAATAAAGTTAAGATTGACCTTAACTTGACTAACCAAGTGAAAGCTGCTATCTTTTGATAAGTCAGTCAGTAACTAACTGGTTAGACATTTGATTTAATGTCAGGTCCAGGGGGAGGAAGCAATTAAAATTTTTTCAGTTTTTCAAAACATTTTTATTAAAAATTTCTTAAACCTATTTTTGACAACTAAGTTATTGAATTTCAAAATTAGATTTAACGTAGTTTTGAAAATTGAATTTAAAAATCTAGTTCTGAGAATTTTACTTTACTTAATTCTACTTAATTCTACAAAAATTATTTTTTGTAAACTAAGCATAAGTTTATAAACTAAGTTTTTTTAAAATTTTTAATCTTTTACAAACTTAGTGTTGAAAATTAAACTTCAATCAATCTTGAAATATATTTTAAAAAATTAGTTTTGAAATTTTGCTTATGTTTGAAAAGAGTTGAAACCTGTTTTAAAAAATTGTTTTTCTTGAAATTTAGAACTTATTTTTAAACCTTAACCTTAGAAGCTATACTTGAAAAATTAGCTATTTTTCACAAAACTTAGCCTTTAAATCTGGATTTTTTTTATATATACACCTATTTTTGAAAACTAGCTTTAAAAAATCAAGTCTTTTATGTACTTAAGTCTTGAAAGTTGAATCCTTTACCAACTCAATTTTAGAAAATCAATTTTACCTAGTTTTGAAAAATAGATCTTTTAAACTTGTCTCAAAACTTAGCTCTTTTACAAAAGATAAATTACTAAGTTTAACTCCCCCAGAGTAACTTGACATGATTCCTTACTTTGTCTGAAGTCTATATTTTTAATTAAACAACTTCTGCTACGACTGCTCTATTACACACTGCTCCTGCGACGCTGGGAGACTTCTCCGACAACCTACAATTTAATCTTCTATTTCTGTTGTCGGTATTTTTTAATAATTCCTATACTCATTTTTGTAATTATTGTTGCGAGTTATTAGTGATAATAATTCTTGTACTCATTTTTGTAATCATTGTTGCGAGTTATTAGTAATTGGCCAATGAAAGCACTCGACTAGTGCGGGCCTTGGAGTAGGAGTCGACGAAAACTCCGAACCAAGTAAAATTGGTTGTATTAGCATTGTCTTTATTTTTCTTATTTCCGCTGCATATTCAAATCGATTTTTGAATTCTTAATGATCGCTATTCACCGCCCCCCTCCTCTAGCGAACCATACGATATAACAAGTGGTATCAGAGCAGGTACCGCTCTGAATTGGTACAACCACCAATCAGGCAAATGGGTCCTTTTCAAAAGAAAATTTTATATCATTTTCATTTAAAAATTATTCTTACGTCTTTCATTTTTTTCCTCCATTTTTTTTAAAATTCACTTCAATTTTTTTCCACTATTAGTTTAAATTAACAAAATAACCATTTTGGTAAATTTGGCTATAATACCTTTTATTATTATTATTTCATTATTTTTTTTAAAAAAATGATGAAATATCTTCATTTATGTATCTCCCACACTTCTTATCCCAAGACAAAGTCTTGGAATTTACTTCTTGTCTATATTTTTTGCAAGTATACCAATGACTATTCAAGAAGGACGAAATATCCACGAACCACCACCATACAATCAAGAAGATTTCAACTATTGGAGGCGAGCAATGGAATGATTCTTAGGAAGTGTAAATTTTGATAATATACTGACATTGAGAAAGCCTTCTGGGGACTCAGAACTGAACAAAAATGTAAGTAAATTTATTTGTAATATTTTACCTAATAATGTTTATGCAGATTAGAAAAATACAAAAATGCATATGAGATTTGGACCAATTGATCAAACTATACGAAGAGTTGTTAGAGTTATAGGATCAAGTCAAAATCAAATCTGGACTCGAGTCAAATCCTAAATTAGGGGATGCGCTTAAGGTTAGTATAATTTATCAAAATACCCCTATCAGTAATAGTTTAAACAATCTGCATGATAATTCAGATAAGTATGAAATTATCCCAAGTATGGTGCATGATAATCTAGATTTACATGATTTAAATTCAAAACTACAAAATAATCTAGATTCTGATCAAGTCAATCAAAACTTTGATCAAATCGGCATCAACCTTGACTTAGTCAAACAGAACAATGAACAAATCAAATCAAATAATTTAGTTAATTCGAAGAATTTAAAATTAAGTAAACATTTCTACGTAAGTAAGTCAAATATTAAAATAAATTCGAATTTAAAAGTTAAAAGAGAAAATGAATTTAGATAAAATCAATAAATAGCTTAATAAAATATTTAATAATCTAGATAATACTAGTCTAGAAATTATATCCAAAACTAAGATAATTTAATTAAAAAAAATTAAATTTTAAAGATAGGACTAATCTAATAAATTCAATGTAAACTTAAAAGACAAAGAAAATGAGGATAAATTCAAATACTTCAATAAAACCAAAACTAAATTTAATAAATTTAAAATTAAATATAAAAAAATTGAAAAAGTTAAAAGAAAAACCTTTAAAGCAATATATTTTAAACAATTTAATCAATTCAAATTTAAAAGCTAATAAAAATTTAAACACTAAAAATAACCTTAACTTAAGATGGAAAGAAATTTAAAATATTAAATACACTCCTTTAAAGAAAGATAATTTGATCAATTTAATTAATTCAAAATTTAAATTTAAATTACAAATTAAATATTAAATCTTAACTAAAAGTACCATCAAGTCTACTACAATTACAAAATAACCGACATAAATCCAAAACCAAAACTTAAAAATTTTGATCAATAATTACGGGGAGGTTCCAAATTAGTTGACATCTCCAAAACTAACCTACCCGACAGGGTAATTAAGATTAGCTTAATAAGGGACAAAGTTTAACTTGACCTATGGTACAGGTGAAGTTTTGAATAATAGTGGGTTAGAGAAACTCTGTCTATGCATGTCTAGGAAGATATGATTTCGACCTGGTGCATTTGACTTAGTGGAACTAACCGAAGCTACCATTTACGGATCCTAACTAGTTAGACCAAGGTTTTGTACTAAATTCAGTGGATAAGACTATTTGGAAACCCTCAAAAGTATGATTACTTTAATGATGTCCAAGTGACTCACCATAGCCCAGAAGTTTATCCATAAAATATCTGTTTGTTAAGCCCAAAGGTAAACCTGAATCTAACACAAAGTTAAACCAAACCCTAAAATTGAACTTAATTAATCTCAAAAAAATTATACAATTTCCTGATTGAAAATATATATCGGGTGAAATGGCTAAGAACTTAAAATTAAAATTAAATTAAATTTATAATTAAATTATATTAAAATTTAAATAAAAAATATTAAATTAAAGTTAAATTAAATTAAATTTAAATTTAAATTAAAGTTAAATTAATAAAATTAAAATTAAAATTAAAATTAAAATTAAAATTAAATTAAATTAAATTAAATTAAATTTTAAATTAAATTAAAGTTAAAATTAAAACTAAATTTAATTTAAAAATTAAATTTAAAATTAAATTAAATTAAATTTAAAAGTAAATTAAAATTAAAATTAAATTAAAATTTTAAATAAATTAAAATTAAATTACGACTAAAAATAAATTAAACTTAAAATTAAATTAAATTTAAAATAAAATAAAATTTAAAATAAAATAAAATCAAATTAAATTTAATTTAAAACTAAATTTCAAATTCAATTTCAAATTATTTTTTTATAAAAAAATATTTTAACTTAAAAAAATTATTTCAAAAATTAATTTAACTTAAAAATTATTTTTTAAAAAAATTTATTTTAACATAAAAATTTATTTTAAAAAATTAATTTAACTTAAAAATTATTGTAAAAATTATTTTAAAAATTAATTTAACTTAAAAATTATTTTAAAAATTGATTTGACTTATTTTTTAAAAAGTTAATTTGATTTAAAAAATTATTTTAACTTAAAAATAATTTTAAAATAAAAAAAATTAAACTTTAAAATTAAAATTAAAAATAAAATTAAATATAAAAATTAAACCTTAAATAAAACTTAAATTTATAATAAAATTAAATTAAGTTAAACTTAAATTAAACCTAAAAACTTAAAATTAAAATTAAAATTAATTCTATTCTATGTTACTTAACTTAAATTTCAACTTTTTTTAACAACTTAAATTAACAATTTATTTAATCTAAATCCACTTAGTTCTTAACTTTAATTTTTTTTAATTAAACTTAACCTACTTATCTCCCAACTTATTTAGCAGATTAATTAATCTATTAATACTCTTAATCAAAATCCTTTTAAAAATAAGTGTTTTAAAAAAATCTTTTAAAAATTATTTTAAATATTAATTTAAAATCTTTAAAAAATATTTTAAAAATCTTTTAAAAGTTTTTTAAAAATCCTTTAAAAATTATTTTGAAAATCTTTTTTAAAAAGTTATTTTTTAAAAAGATCATTTTTAAAACTCTATTAAAAATTATTTTAAATATCATTTTAAAAATTATTTTCTATTTACAGAGCTCTCTTCATTTATTTTATTTTATTAAATTACTTTTTTGGATTTTGTTTTAAGGAGTCGTTGGTTTTTAATAGTGGAAAGAAGGATTTTTAAATTTTGACGTGGTAGTGGTAGTGATATGACATGTATGCTCTTAAGGAAAATAGTCATACCGTCTTCAATCAGTGACTTGCATTATTGGTAGTTTATTTCTGTATTTAAAAAAAATTATAATTATGAATCGAATTATAAATATTTTAATGGTAATTTAAATATTTATCATAATTTCGCAGGCCGATGATTTGCTGATCTGAATCTCTGCATTTAGTTGCTTGTTTAACTGGTCAAATCAATCCATCGTGCATTTTTCAATTGCGCGAGACTTCAATTAAGAAAGAATTTGCAGAATTCTAAAACGTCGATTACTCTTAATAAATCTAAAATCTTAAGAACAATTTTCATTACAAAAGTCAAATGTTTGACCGGGAGACCGGTCAAATTGAGTGAACGTGCGGTGATCTCCAAATTTAATTTCCAGCCGCTCATATTAAACAACCAAAAATAGAAATAAAATCCCTATATATATATAAACATATACACGACATCTATTTAAATCCGTTCCTCCTTTCTCCTCTAGCTACGTGTACCTTCGCAACCACCGCCATGGCTTCCCGTCGCGTTTGCATGCTTCTCCTGGCTCTCCTCGCCGTCGCGTTGCTGGCGAGGCACACCGCCGCCGACGAATCAGCTGCCCCCGGCAGCAACTCCGCAGCGACGGACAATCAAGACGATGAATCGTCTGACAACGTGACATCTGCGAACGACGAAGACGGCAACGAGGCTGAGTCGCATGGATTCGGGTTCGAGTTCGATCAGGAGCTGGTCGTCCTCGGCCATTGATAATATCGTCGATAATAATTTTAAGAATTTTAATTCTTGGCATCGATTCATTCCGCCGTCGTCTCTGGTCAATAAAGTTCGTCAGCATTTTTAATCTTAATCAGCTTTGTTTTATCTAATTTTAGGTGCGATTTATATATATATATATATATATAAATATATATAAAAGCAATTTAAACAATTCAACTCGTTCTCATTTTCAATTGTTAAACAAGTTTGAGTTCTAGCTCCTAGACATATAATCAAGCTCGAGTTAACGGTATTGTTTTACTTTTAAATTATTATTATTATTATATAGGGATTTCATCTCTTGTTATTCTCTCATAAGCGATGAGCGGAACGATTGGTGGAGGGAGGGGATCACGCGGTAGCCCACTCCTATTGCACGGTGGTAAACTTGGGAGGTGCCCATATTGCATGTTGGTCCACTCGAGTGGTGGGTGGGAGATCAAGTGGGGGCCCACCCCTATTACCATGTTAGTCTACCCCATCATATACACACATATGTATATACAGAAATAATATATTGTCCGATGCTTATGTGATCGTGAGCGACGTGCATACATGGTGTTATCAGCTCGATTTACTTTTTAAAAAATATTTCTTTTATTCTCTCTCCCCTTCTATCTTCTATTCAAAACTGAGGTGAAGGAATTTTTCCAAATCTAAATTTCCCTCACGCTCTCTCTCTCGCTCTCGCTCCTTCCTTTGTCGTCGTCTACCGTCGCAGCTCACTCCTGTTGGGCAAGCAAAAGCAAAGGCACTACAAGCTAAGCACAACTTACAGTTGCATTCTTGTTCTAGAGCTGGCTGGAAGCTCTCAAACTGCCACCGAACACATAGCCAACGTTGATTTACTTAGCACCCCTCTCCATTCTCGATCATAAGCCTTTCCAGTCCACTTTCTATTTTTTAGCTCTACAATATTTTTTAGTTCTGATATATCCTACAACGCACGAGCCCTATCTGCTTTCTTATCAGTTTTTGCTTATATAATTTACAGAGATTTTGCCAAATATCATTTCCTACAAACCATTCGATGGTAATTCTTTTAAATTTAAATTGTAATTCCCTCTAATACTAATATATATTATCATGTACGACCAGAGAGTGAACTTATATTGTGCAATTATCGTTTTGCCCTTATCTGTCAAAGTTTTAACCCTTAAACTGGATGTGCGACAAATATTTCAAAAGATTTTCATTGAAAGTAGATTGGTGCCCTATGATATCTTCGTCAATCAACCTCACTGCGATGACTTGTTTCTCCTTCGAAGCTTCGCCTCCATTGTAAGTATTTTCGTAAGGCTTTAGTGTTTTGGTTCTTCTCCTCTTGTTTAGGGATTTAATTTTTTTAGGATTTTGATTCCTCTCCTAGTTACTACAATGATGTTTAATGATTATAGGTCTTTGAATTGGAGATTTGCTTTCAGGGAATAGAGGTTCTAAAAAAAAACTTGTAATATTGTAGCAGCTACTTGACAATAGGTGCTACAACATAGTTAAACCCTAATGACTAATTCAATGTGGTTAAATCCTATAGTTCCTATTGGCTTCTCATTATTATAGCAGCTACTTGACCTTTACTACTATAACGTGATAAGTAGTCATGTTGTAGTAGCTACTAATCACATTTTAGTAGCTAGGAGAAATTATAGACATTATCATATTATGGTTAAAAAATAATAGTGTAATGTATCATATTATGCTTGAAAACTAACAACATTGTAATGAAGTCAAATGATTATTACTATGATTTGATGTATTTATTTGACACAATTAAATCGCGAGTCAGAGAACTTCTCCTTCCATGCATATCATAAGAAAGTGCATTGAAAAAGTAATTACCTTCACTTCAAGGGGATTTTATCATCACTAGACATAAACGACCGACAGATGGAGTTGATAAATGGAAGCTCATTTGTTTAGGCCATAGTCATGTCTGAATTTGTAAATATCCGAAGCCTTATACAAAATATGTTTGACAATTGGGACGTTAAAGTCAAATGTTTCATCTTTCATAATAAAGACATTAGCTTCACAAGAAAAGATGTTTCACTAATTTTAGGACTCCCGAACCAAAGTGACAAAGTAAATTTGTAGCAGCATGCAACCGCCATCCCACTATTTCTTCAACACTTCAGTAATGTGGAGTGTATACAAAAGGAACTAGAGAACAAGATGATCAGTCTCATTAAGCAACCTTCATCTACTGAATCTGATACTCTCTTTTGCTAATTTTTAATATTATATTTCCTTATTTGTGTTGTACTTACTACTACTAGCAGTATATCTAGATTACTAGTACAATCATTGATTAATTATGTAGATGATTTTGAGAATTTAGGTAGGTATAATTGGTATAAGACTGTATATGACTATATGAGTTCATGGCTAGGGTCATTGGTGTGATGCTTTCACAGAAACCGAAGCCAGAGGGCCTTGAGGGAAATCAAGCTCCCATGCTTAAAGGGTTTGCACATCTCTTGCATTAAGTTCTTAAATTTAATGATAGATTCATATGTTTTATGCATAAAATTTGATATTTAATCATTTTTGTTATATTGCAGGTGTGAATATATGAACATGTCAGAATAATGGATCCTTACTGACAACATATCCTTTCAAGAATATGCAGATGGAAGTGTTCATACTCTCATGTGGAGACAATAAAGTTTAGGATTATAGAACCACCTGTTGCCAAACTAATTGTTGATTTAAGTCCATTAGATCTAAAAACACATCTACCTACAAATAATTCTTTAAAAGATGTTGCAGAGCATATAGATCAACAAATTGTTGAGGGGTTTATACAATTAGTTTATGAAGAAATTTCTGAATATGTTCCTGAGCAATTTCTTGAAAGGCAGCTAAAGCTCAGGAATATACTGTAGAATGTGTTCAAGAGAAAGAGTCTTGTACAATTTGCCAAGCAAGGGAGGGCAAAATTGTTCATTTGAAGTTTCTGGTTGAGGGCAACATCCAACACATTGTAAAGAAAAAGTCCAAAATTAGTGAGTTAATTGATGAGATTAAAATCCATGACAGTAATTCAAAAATTACAATAGCTACCAAGGATAAAATAATTAATGAAAAGAACAGAATTATAGCTATAAAAGATAAATTTATAGAAGAACAAGAGAGAATGATCAAAGATCTTCAAAGTCAGTTGTTTGCTAAGGATATAGAGGCATTACCTGTTAATCGGCCAATAACAAGGATAAAGAAGACTGCTGCAAAGAGAATCACACCCCACCTGTAAAGGAGATTGAGGGAGTGCTCGTGGCCAAAATAATTTAAAAAGTCAATTTCTAAGATAAGCATGAGACACAGATGGCTAAGGATAAAGGAGAGGAAAATATTGAGCACCCATTAAAGTTCAAGAAGCCCTTGTCTCATCTGCGGATGTAGCTACCACATCTTCATCATCTAAACTCTTGCATACTATTGTCAAACATAAATCCAAAATCGTGAAGGTATGATTTATGTTGGTTAAATGTTTTATCTTTTATTCATATATCATATAGAATTATTCATGGAGAAAACTTTTGTCTATGTATTTATTCAGTAAGCGAAGTCATATTTTAAGAAAAATAAAGATGATTTGGTAGTAGAGACATTATTTAAATTGAGTCAGCTAAAGTAAGTCAAGTGTTCATTGAGTTATACACTTACTGTAATATAAATATATAATGAATTATCACTACAAGAAAATTGGGATTTTACAATACTTAACCGACAATATTTTTTAAAAAAACCTTGTCTTTTTTATACACTTTTAGTGAAAAATGTTATCTATCTCTTTATTTGTTTACTAATAGATAATGTTTTTTTTTTAAAACCATTGTATATTACTGAATTTTGTAGGTCAAAGGTAACATTTTTTTAAAAGCGTTGTCTATTAGTATTTTTTTAGTGTCTACAACAACAATTTTTAAAAAATGTTGTCTATTATCATGTTCTCATCTAAATCTTGGATGATATGAACCATTAGATCAAGTAAGGAGTAAAAAAATCCTAGGTTTCACTCGACACTCACTTATCTCCCAAATACCTCCCAAACCCCTCTCATACATTTTTGATCTCCTCCGGAACCCCTCTCACGCGAACCTCATTTCACGCCCTCTCCTTTCAACTCCTTGTCTCATGCCTTCTCCGTCCAACTCCTCATCTCATGCCTCTCTGTCCAACTCCTCTCCAGTGAATCTTTCTCCATGAACCTCTACTCAGAACTCCTCTTCGTTGAGCGATACTCTACTAAAGTCGAGTGACATTTCCCATTTTCTGCGACATTCATCTTCGTTAGGCTTGTATCTTTTTGTTGTTTTTTTTTTAAAAAAAAACTATTTTCTTTGTTTATTGTATCTCATATTCACTTCTAAAACATGATTTTATGACCAAAAGGAAAAGTTTCAAATTTGTGGTATATAGAAAGGGATGAAAAGGGAAGTATAACATACGATGTTTACTCACAAATTATCAACTTTTCATTTTGAGCAACTTAGGGCCCATTTTCCTCCATTTGCACAGATATGGTCCTCCCACTTCATGTAAGTCATGTCTGCTCTTGTTTTGGTTTCCTCTCAAAGTTGAGTTTCTTATTTTGCATGATGTAGTTACAGAATGTGTTGCTGAAATGCACAGTTGTGAGACACATCACAATATTTAAATCAAGACATTTTACTTGGTCATTTTATAATTAACATTTGCTCTTATTTACTGTTTTTATTTTTGTTATCTACCTTTCCTTTGTTATCTACTATTTTCAAACTTATGTTTGTATTAATATTTTGCTATATTATTTACAATTATTTTGAAGGTGTTAGCTCATTGTTAGTTGTTTAGTTATAAGAATGAACAAAGAATGAATGTCAAATGATAGACTATCACGTGAATATGATGAGTTTGGAGTAAAGTCTTTCTTGCAATTTGTAATGAAAAACGCTAATGATTCGAACACAATACCTTGCTCATGTGCAAAATGTGATAATCTAAAGAATAAAAATGTACAAACTATCAGGGCACATATGTATTATAATAGTATAGATTTGACATATCATACATGGATATGACACGGTGAAAGAGCTACGACAGGGAACTCAAAGAATAATAGTGATCAAGTAAGGATAGATGAACAAAAATATGTTGCTAAGGAACCAATAGATATGATACATACTACATATGATAGTTATGTTGAGAATCCAACCCAATTCAATAAACTATATGAAGATGCAGAGAAACTTTTATATCGTAGATGCACTAAATTTACAAGATTATTTGTAGTTGTGAAATTATTCAACTTGAAGGCCAAATATAGTTGGAGTGATAAAAATTTTACTAACCTACTCAGTTTGTTAGGAGAAATACTTCTAGATGACAATGAATTGCTAGTATCTTCTTATGACGCAAAAAAAAACTTATGTGCGTTAGGGATGGATTACATGAAAATTCATGCTTACCCTAATGATTGTATCTTATATTAGAAGGAGTATGAGGATTTTACCAATTACCATACTTGTAGGATGTCAAGGTGGAAGTTGGGTCAAACAAATATGATAAAGGAAGGAGTTCCTACAAAGATTCTATGGTACTTCTCCCCTATTCCAAGATTTCAAAAAATGTTTCGAAATAAGGAGATATCCAAGGAGTTGACTTGGCATACTGATAAAAGACTTTGTGATAGATACTTATGTCATCCAGCTGATGCATTATCTTGGAAAATAGTTGATCGCAAATGGCCAAATTTTGCTATTGAGGCGAGAAATCTTAGATTGACCATATTAGCTGACAAGATGAATCCCCATGGTTCGATGAGTTCTACATATAGTTGTTGCCCAGTTTTAATGATCACTTACAATCTTCCTTCATGGTTGTATATGTTGGATTGAGTCGCACGTGAGGGGGGGGGGGGTGAATCACGTGATTTTGAAAATCTCATTCTTTTGGTTTTAAAATCAAGGTACACAGTGGAAATTAAGTAAGAAAAAAAGAATACTAGAAAACACGGTCAGTTTTACTTGGTTTAGAATTTTCAACGACTCCTACTCCAAAACCTAGGTCCCGTGGACCTATCGATGGGTAATCCACTAAAATACCTCTTCCGATACCTCCGGAAGAAGGAATCGAGTACAAAGAATATAGGACAAGTGTAAAAGACTACACTTTTCAGTAATTAAATACAAAAATTTAACTTCATTATGGACATGTAGGGATCGAAGTGAAAGTGCTTGTGTCGGTGTCAGTCTGTCGGCTAGGATCGGAAGTCCTTGGAGCAGTCGTCGGGCGCAGCAGCTTCGCAACAAGTTGTAGTAGGAAGTTAGAGCAGTCAGAACCTCTAATTGACGCGTAATAGCTCGTATATGAGTTGTTATGAGAAGCTTAGTCGAGACTGGCTTATAAAGGGAATGGAAGACACCTTCTATAGGCGTTGAAGTTGCCTCCAATGGGTCAATTCTGATCCCGAATTATGCTGAAGCTTTATCGCTTAATCTGTTAACTTTTATCCTTTAGAAGGCACCTTCAAGCCATTGAAGGTGGCTTCAATGAACAGTGCGAAGGCGGCTTCTAATGCTTGAAGGCACCTTTGGGTGCTATTCATCCGAAGACTTTTTGCTCCTTTTGCCCTGTAAGTTTTGTTAGTCCAAAACTAAAACATCTAACATGCAAAACAAGATTAGCATAGTGATAATAAGGAGTAATAATTAGCTCCTGTCCTTCTAGGGCTAGGAACTAATCAAGATCTTAGATTAGGGATCCAAAAATGGACATAATCTGGACCGATGTCTGCTGTCCCTCAACCGAGACACGTCCTCACTTAGTCACTCTCCTCCAGTGACTTACCTTAATTTACCAATTTACTGTTGATTAACTAGCCTCTTGACCCATCAGGTGTTCATGTCAATTGTCCAGTCCGCAGATCCAACTGGACTTCTGCCAGTTGTCCGGTCCCTCAGACCTAACCAGATTTTCTGCCAGATATCCGGTCGGCCCGTTGACCTATTTGGACTTCACACTAGGTATCCAGTCCCTTGGACCTACCTGGATTTTAGCCTGGTGTCTGGTCCTTTGGACTTGTCAATTCCCGCACACTTGGTAGTGCAATTAGATCACAAAACGCCTAACTTAACTTACTTGTCATTCATCAAAACCTGAGTTAAACCGTTAGTGCAAACTACACCAACAATCTCTCCCTTTTTGATGCAATGACAACTTAGGTTAAGTTAGAAAAAATATACAATAAATACACACAAAATTATTCTAAGAGAAGCAACACACAAAAATAATAAGATAGTTAGTTTCGTTCTTTATCATTTTTGGAGTTAAGTTATTCTGATTTTCGTTTGTTTTCTAACTTAACCCCTAACCCTCCTCCTTTGACATTCATAAAAAAAACATGAGTAGATAGCAGAAAAATGTGTGATAAGTAAAGTAATCAATGAGAATAATAAAATTTTTCAAAAAAAAAACTTTCAGGATTACTAGGGAAAGGAGTTAAAAGAGTTTTATATATAAACCCTAAAAAAATTCCATCAAAACACTTGTATTTTATATAAAAAATATCAAAATTTTGTGCAAGGACAATTTAGAATTTTTATATTAAGTTTTAAAAGATAACTTTTACAAAACTAACTGTAAAGTTTAAATAGTTTTGAAAAAACTTACAAGGTAATTTTTAAAAATAACATAATAGTGGTTTTGAAAAGTACTTCTATATTAAAAAAATAATTTTGAAATGAGTTTTGAAGAATTTTTAAATAAGGAATTTCAAAGTATCTAAAACAAGAATTTAAAAATATTTTCATAATTTATTCAAGATATCTTAAGATAAGTTGTATTGTCACGCCCCCAAAGGAGTCCCTGCCAGACAAAAATCCGACAGCATCTCCCCTGTACCGGTGACAATATGAAGCATCACTACAAACAAAATATACATCAGCCACATGCGGCTGGAATATTTATATACACAACCACGCAGTTATAATAATAGCCCACTCGGCTGGAATGAAACAATCACAACCACGCAGTCATATATAAAACAGCTCACACTGCTGTACAAAACAAACCAACACAGCGGAAAAACGAAAACGGAAAGCCCAATACAACGCAATCAACACACTGCTAGCCGGCTAGGCTTTATACAACAACCACACAACACAAATAAATACAATGCATGCCGGCACAGCTTAAACACAAATACAACACCAAAACCATAAGATAGCCACATGGCTATACATAAATACAATGCCAAAAATAAGAAAAGAATATACAAAACCAAAAACGACCTTCGGATGTGACGTAGGACCCGGCAGACACCAACCATCTACGAGCTACCTGAAAACATAAATGTATACATGCGGTGGTGAGTATAGGTAACTCAGCGGGTAATAGAAAAGATAGTGCATGGTCCATAAACAACATGGAGATCACAAGTATACAGTCTCAGTAGGGAATAAGAACATGATCATACTATCATAATTAATGCATCTGAACATACCTGACATAATAACCTGACATAAACTGTACAAACCACAACTAACATAATGACAGATACATACCCAATCTGGAATCGACACATGGTACAATGATCAGTAAACTCACCGGATCTGCAACAGATATACCCGTGACACCTGTGCAATATAAGTACGACTGCATATACATGTAAAATAAATGACATGTATGCAGCATGACAACCAAATGCAACAATCATATCTCAATCAAGTGCAACAACGACAATCACATGCAACTAGTATCTACTAGGCATGTATGCAAATGCAGATGCACCGCGCATCAAATGCAAGAATAATAACTGCGTATGCATGCTCCATGGTCACCCGACACCACGACCCCTGTATGGCCGAGAGGCTTGGGTCTGTGACGACTGTACTACCCTCCAGCCCACTATATAGTGGTCGAGGCGGACAGTCCACTAGTAACTATCTAGCTACATAGTATCAGGGTCCCTGACTGCTCACAACGCCGGATCTCACTAAGCCTCGTGACCGGGTGGCACGACAGGACGAGCGACAACTGCTCTAGCTACCACTACCCATGAGTGGCCGAGTGTGCGGCACTAAACCAAACCGATGACTCTCTCAACCACAAGGGAGACAATAGTCATCAGATGCAATGAATGATGAACATGATATATATATATATGTAATCATCATCCATGCAACACCCCAAACCTTATAAATACCTCCAACAAGAGTATAATCGTCATGATACCTTCACGTATCCCACCAAACATATGTACACACTACACATGTATAATCAACCAAAAATCTCCAATAATCCCCCTGGACACATATGCACAGATCGTAAATACAATCAACATGTATCCTCCAATAATAAACACATCAAACACGTGTATAAACCACAAACATACAATCAACATAACTCCTCCAAAAGTACATAACCAAACACGTGTGTACATACAACATGCAAATGTAGGGTCAACATGATGACTCCTAAAACACATACCAAACTACATACAATCCACATTATGTACCCAATCAACATGGTAATACTAACAGCCCGACAATCCCTACAAGACCTACTCTACACGTGTAATCACAACAGAGTAGATATCAAGAGCTGAGACTATATATGAATTAAATAGATCATCTCTAAGCTCAAGCAAAAGTAACAAGCAGGAAAAACAACAACCGAACACGATATAAGGTAAAGTAACCTAATCCGTCAAATAACAACCATGCACTAAGCTCAAAGAAAATCTACATAGAGGCAAAGGAAGAAATACCCGCCTTGATATATCTCGTATCAATAGAACCGCCCATATCGAAATGAACATCCCATATCAAAGTCCTACATAAATCAATACATATATTTCATTTAGCTAAATTCATATGATTAAATAGCTAAATCAAATCCCTAACCCAACCAGGATCACTCCAACTAAATATGATCTCTGATTAATCCTCCAAACAATCCTTAATCAATACAACCTTATTAGCATGATTCTATACATGATTCATCTCCAAAAGCTCACCCAAATCAACATATCACAATATTTCCAAATACAATAATCATCCAATCATTTAATCCATTAAATCAACCACTAAACATCATGAATCCAACATGTATAATTCTTCCACATAATCAATCCCTAACCGCCACATCTGATAATCCAACCACAATCAATCCAATGATCATAAGAATAATCACATAACCAACTATATCAACCAATCACCATCAACAACTAATTAACCCAAAATGCAACAACTTACAACTAGAAGTAAAACCTTATTCCTTCTTTCAACCTTGCATGATCACCCAAAACAAAGCAAACCTAATAAGAAAACTAGTGGTAAATACTTACTTTGAGAGATGGCAGCAAATCAGCCAGCCACTGTCCGGAAGCTTCAACAGAACACCTACACCAATTCTTCCAAAAACTCAATCCAGAACCTAATTGATCCATAAAGCAGTACATTGCTAAACCCTAACAAATAAGGTCACATTTACCTCAATTGAACACTTACCTCTTTATCCAAGAGCTACCAAAGACCCCTAGCCGCAAGAATTGGAGGACAGTGATCGGCAATAGGGACCTCCACCATACTTTGATCCGATGCTTTCCTCCAATCCAAAACAGGCAGAATATCACCAAGAAGATCAATCAATCAAGACCTTGAAACTGTATGATGCGAGATAGGCATACCTCGATTAAACTCTTCCTGGTGGTGTCACATGCTTCGATCCAACCGATGTGGAGCAACAGATCATCCGCCAGTGAAGAGATCAAGATCGTGAGGTATGGAAGGTGAGCAATATTAGGGCACGAATTAAATGTGAGACAGAGAGATCGACCTCACCGCTATCGGCATCGAGCTCGATGGTCGCCAGCGCAAAATCAAGACTAGGGCTTGGATTCTCTCGCTTCTGGCCAAAGATATGCTCGCACCAGGGCAATGATCTGGGGAGAAGAATGAGGCTAGGGCTACATCGCGATGGGTGGCGCTCAACGGCGTCGGGCGGTATGGCATGGTCGAGAGAGATCAACGTCGGCGACATCGAGCAGAGATGTGAGGGAAGGAAGGAGAGACGCACGAGTAGACAAGGAGAAGAGAGACTCAGCCGACGGCGTCGACCAGTCGCCGGCGATCGCGAGCCCAGCGTCGGTGAGGCAGAAAATCGCCGGAGAAGGGGGGTTTCGGGCAGAGAAGTTGACGAGGGAGGAAAATGAATCGGGGAAAAGAAAATAAAGAGATGAGATTTAAACTTAGGTTAGACTAATTAAAGTCTATGTCTGTTCCCAAATCAACTCCCACTTAAATGGTGTTCCAAACAGGCCTTCACTGTACCCCGAATCCATCCTCTCTAAACGAGTCATACGGACTCCATTTAAATCCCAAAAAATTTCTAAAAATTCTTGAAAAATCCAATAAGATTTTTCGTCCAATAACATTTATTATTTAATTTTTCCGGTATCTTACATGTATTATATTTCTCAACCTACTTGCAAAATGTAGTCAACATGACCTGGAAATGTAATTTTTCAAACCATTTTTCAAAAAGAGTTTTGGAAAAGTTTGAGTGTGTTTTCGTAAACATTTTTCAAAGTATATTTAAAGTAGTTTTCAAAGACACTTTGTATTTAAAATTATTTTGAAAATTAGTTTTAAATATCCTCCCCCTAAATCTGATATTAAAAATAATCTAAACATCTAGAAAGTGTTCTTTCATGTCTAACCAATAGTTACTAACTAACTATCAGAAGATAACAATATTCACTTGATTAGTCAAGTAAATTAGATGTGTCCAGTTAGTATTTAACTAAGATGGATTACTTAACCTGATCACTGTAATTTGATATTTCTCACCCTGACTTGTGTTGATGCACAAATATAAGCATCTTAAGTCCGGGCAAAGGGCCTATACATCTCACATCGTTTTAAGTTTTAGAATACACAATCAAGGGAGTCCTAGTATGTTTGTGAGATGCTCAAGTCCTAGATCTATAGGAACATACTTTCTATAGATCCGATCTAGACTAAGGCTAAAATCAATTTTGAAAGTCTTAGGAAATGAGAATTTTAATAAAATAAGAAAATTTTCCTAGAATTCAAAAACTATTATAAAGAAAGTATAAAAAAAATAGCAGTCTTATTCTATGAAACACATTCCTAGTTGTTGTCGTAAGTTGCTACATTTACTTTCAGGGAGTGGCTTGGTGAAGATATTAGCTAAGTTGGACTTAGACTCAATATAATTGAGTTCAATATCTCCTCTAGCGACATGATCCCTGATAAAGTGGTATTTTATTTCAATGTGTTTAGTTCTTGAATGATTCACTAAATTTTTTGTTAAGTTTATTGAACTAATATTATCAATTAGCACCTTTGTGTGTTTACAATTTAGATTGTAGTCTTTTAAGGTGTCCATTATCCATAATAGTTGTGCAACACATTCTCCTATTACAATATACTCTACCTCAGTAGTAGATAAAGCAACACAGTGCTACTTTCTACTAAATTAGCTGACAAGTAATGATCCAAGTAGTTGACAACCACCACTTGTACTTTTCTGATCGAGTTTACAGCCGGCATAATCAGAGTCAGAGTATCCTAAGAGTTCAAAATTTCCTACCAGAGGGTACCACATTCCTACATTGGACATACCTTTTAAGTATCTAAAAATTCTTTTAACATAAGCCAAGTGTGATTCCTTGGCACAAGTCTGGTACCTAGCACACATACTGACTACAAATGAGATATATGGTTGACTTACAGTTAGGTATAATAAACTTCCTATGACACTTCTATAATATTGGAGGTCTATAGGTTTTCCACTTGAGTCACTATCTAGGGTTGTATTAGTAGTCATTGGAGTTATAATGTCTATGGAGTTTTCCATTTTAATTTTCTTAAGTAATTCAAGTGTATACTTTTGTTGATAAACATAGTTACGTTCATTTGTTTATTTGATTTGTAGACCTAGGAAGAATGTTAGTTGTCTTACTAGACTCATTTCAAACTCTTGTTCCATTAGCGTTATGAATTCTTATAACAATTTTGAGTTAGTTGATCCAAATATTATATCGTTCACATAGACTTGAGCTATAAATAGATCTTGATTAATTACTTTTACAAAAAGGGTTGGGTCTATTTGACCTTGTTTGAAGCTTTTTGAAATTAAGTATATGGTCATCCTTTCATACCATGCTTTGGGGGCATGTTTTAGGCCATACAAGAATTTCTTTAATTTGAACACATGATTAGGGTATTCTAAGTCTTCAAACCCGGGGGGTTGATCTACATACACCTCTTCCTTAATCAGTCCATTTAGAAAGGTTGACTTAACATCCATTTGATATAATTTGAATCCCTTATGGGTTGTATAACTCAGTAACATTCTAATTGATTTGAGTCTAGCAACTTGTGTATAGGTTTCATCATAGTCAAGTCCCTCAATTTGACTGAATCCTTTTGCTACTAATCTGACCTTATTTCTAACAACTTCCCCTTTTTCATTTGGTTTGTTTCTAAAGATCCATTTAGTTTCGATTATCCTTTTATTTTCTAGTATAAATCTCATACTTCATTTCTTTCAAATTGGGCTAGTTCCTCTTACATGGCTAAGATCCAATCTAGATCACTTAATGATTCTTCTATTGTTTTGGGTTCGATGTTAGAGATTAAAGTCATTTGACTTAAGTTTCTAAAGGTTGATCTAGTTTTGACTCTTAGGTCTGGGTCACCAATTACTTGATTAAGTGGATGTTTTGGGTTAACCCTTATGGTTATAGTTTGTTGTTCTTGAGGTTGATGTTCTTCTTCGTCACTTGCTCTCCCTAGATTAGTACTGCCTCTAACAAAGTCAATTGGTTGAATATGAGTTTGTTTTGGGTTAAGATTGGATTCTTCAAATTTTACATTTGTGGTCTCTTCGATTCTTAGTGTATTCTTGTTATATACTCTGTACCCCCTACTGTTTAATGAGTAACCCATAAAAATTTCATTTTCTACTTTTGAGGTAAATTTTCCTAAGTGTTCTCTTGTATTTAATATATAAACTTGGCATCTAAATACTTTAAAATATTTAATATTAGGTTATTTATTATAGTAGAGTTCAAATGAGGTCTCATTATAAGTTTTATTTATTGTGGTTATGTTTTGTACATAGCAGGCTGTGCTAACAACTTCTGTCTAAAAATATTTTGGAAGTTTATACTCATTTAGCATTGTCCTGGAGGCTTCAAGTAGGATTCTATTCTTTCTTTCTACTACTCTATTTTATTAGGGTGTTTTAGGATATGAAAATTCATGATGATAATCATTTTAAAGGTAAAATAGATCAAAGTTATGATTCTTAAATTCACCTCCATTATCACTTCTGATTCTTTTGTTTTTTTTTTATTTTTTTCATTTTCATTTTGTTTGCAGAATTTACTGAACACTTCAAACATTTCATCTTTATTTTTTAAGAATTTGACCCAGGTAAATTTTGAGTAATCATCTATTATTACTAGGCAATAGAAACTCTCATTTATGGATATGATTCCATGGGAGTCAAATAGGTCCAAGTGCAATAATTCTAGTATTGAATAAGTTTGAGGTTGATTAGTTGATTTGTGGGTGGATTTTGTTTTCTTTCCTTGTTGACAAGCATTACAGTTTGTTGAATCTAAGTTGGGTAATTTTGGTAAGCCTCTAACTAAACCATTTAATTTTATTAAGTTTCTAAAGTTTGTGTGGGTCATTCTTCTATACCATAACTAGGTTTTTTCTTTTTGTGTCAGGTGACACTTAAGTGAAGGGACAATTAGGTTGATTGTATAGATGTTGTCCTTCCTAAACCCTTTTAGGTTTATGTTAGGGTTATCTAAGTGCATGATTAAGTATTCAAAAGATAGGAACCTAACCTTATATCTAGAATCACATAGTTGACTAATGCTAAGTAGATTATATTTGAAGTTATTAGGGGTATCAATTTGGGTGGGTCGGGTCGGGTTGGGTCGGGTTGAGTTTTTTTTTTAACCCAACCCGAACCCGACCTGAACCCAAGTTCAACCCAAAACACCTCAACCCGAACCCGAACCCGACCAACCCGATCAACCCGAACTCGACCCATATAACCCGAAAATCCTATTCAAAACGACTTTTTTAGGCTATTTTTCTTATAATTCTTCACTTTTATCTCAATACTCCATCATTATCATACAAACATGATATTAATATACATAAAAACATCTAAATTTTTAAAATAAAATTTAATTTAACCCTAAAAAAATCCACAAAACCCTATATTTAAGTCAACCCGGGTCAACCTGAACCCGACCCGACCCAACCCGAAACTTTTTTACTCTTCAACCTTCCAACCTGAACCCGACCCGAACCCGAAAATACCCAACATGAACCTGATTTTTTTTCAGGTTGACTCGGGTTGGGTCGTCGGGTCGGGTTCATTTTTGACACCCCTAGAAGTTATCAACCAATAACACCTTTTTAATAATAAAGTCAGTTTTGAGTTCGATATTACCTATCCCAATTACCTTGAATTTGCTATTGTTTCTAAAGACAACTATTCCTAAGCTTTTGTATGTTAGTTGAGTGAACTTGGTGTGATCTCCAATCATATGTCTAGAACAACTATTGTCCAATATCAACTTGGTTTCCTACAAAAGGTAGGAGTCACTTATTAACTAAATCAAGGATTAAGTTTGTTTTAATTTTATCTTGAATTTGCGTTTAATTTAATTTCATTTGACTTTAATTTTAAGTTAATTTGATTTAATTTTATTTTAAGTTAATTTGATTTAATTTTTGATTATTAGTCATCTCACCTGATCTATGTTTTCAATCAGGGTATCCAATAATTTTATGAGATGAGTTTAGATAGAATTTTTAGGGTTACGTTTAACTTTGTGTTAAATTCAAGTTTAGCTTTGGGATTAACAAATATGCATTATTTGGATAAACTTCTGGGCTATGGTTAGTCACCTGGACATCATTAGTATAACCATGCCTTTGAAGTTTTCCAAATAGTCCTATCCACTGAACTTAGTGTTAGGACCTTCGGATAGCGGCTAGAGAGGGGGGGTGTGAATAGCCGACCCCAAATTCGCGTTTCTTTCTACAAATCAAGTTAGCGCAGCGGAAAAATAACAACAGAAACGTAAATGGAGAAATCAAACCTCAAGCACAGCGATGTAACGAGGTTCGGAGATGAAACTCCTACTCCTCGGCGTGTCCGTAAGGTGGACGAAGCCTATCAATCCGTCGGTGGATGAAACCCCGGATAACCGGCTAATATGAACTCCTTCTGGGTGGAGAAACCTCACCACAAAGTCTTTACAACAGCAAAACAGAGGAGTACAACAATAGAGGAAACAAACAAGAACAATAGAAATTGTAAACACACTTGCTTGCCTTCTCGTCGGAGTCCGTTCATGAAGCAGCAGCTTCACGGCTCCAGCAGCTAGAAAACCAGCACGAAGCTCACGCGAAGCTTCAGCAAACCGAGAGCTCAGAAAAGCTCAAGTCGCAATTAGGAGGAAGAAGAGTTGTTCCTGTAGAGGCCCTCGACCTTGATATATAACCTGCGAAGAAGAAGACAGATAAACTAGTCGTTGTGTCGCAATGGCTAGGGCCTGGACCGATCAGGCACACTCCTGATCGGTCCAGGAGTGTTCTGATTGGTCTTGGGACCGATCAGGCCTTAGGCTGATCGGTCCCCAGACCGATCAGCCAACTCTCTGTGAGAGTTGGCCTCGTCTCTGATCGGTCTGTGGACCGATCAGGACTCAGATGGATCGGTCCACAGACCGATCCCCCTCTTCTTCCTCTATCTTTCCTGATCGGTCGGGACCGATCAGGTAATTACGAAAAACACTATTTGGTTACTGATCGGTCACCGGATCGATCAGAAACCCAGTATCACTGGATCGGTCACCAGACCGATCCAGGTTTAGAGCTCCCAGCCCTAAACCCTACCTAGTCCGGAGAACGAGCTACCGAGCCCTCTCCGACTTCGTTCGGTCCAGAGAACGAGCTACCGAGCCTTCTCTGACCTAGTCCGGAGAACGAGCTGCCGAGCTCTCTCCGACTTCCCATGCCAAGCTTCCATACTTGGACTTCTCCCGTGCCAAGTCTCCATACTTGGACTTTTCCCGTGCCAAGCTCCCTGCTTGGACTTTTCCGTGCCAAGTCTCCATACTTGGACTTTTCCCATGCCAAGCTCCCTGCTTGGACTTTTCCGTGCCAAGTCTCCATACTTGGACTTTTCCCGTGCCAAGTCTCCATACTTGGACTTTTCACCAGATGTCTGGTCAACCTTGACCTATCTGGATTTCCCTTGCCTGGCTTCACTCACCAGGACTTTCCAACTGCCTGGCTTCACTCACCAGGACTTTCCAACTGCCTGGCTTCACTCACCAGGACTTTCCCTTGCCTGGCTTCACTCACCAGGACTTTCACCTGGCTTCACTCACCAGGATTTTCCGAATCAGGTCGACTCACCTCGGGTCAACCAGGTCAACCTTGACCAAAGATTACACCCACAATCTCCCAAGTTTGTATTCTGTCAAACATCAGAATACAACTTTTCTACTCTCGTTAAACATCAGAATAGAGCTTTTCTATTCTCGTCAAACATCAAAATACAACTCGAGTCAGGTCAACTCGAGTCAGGTCAACTCGAGTCAGGTCAACCAGGTCAACCTTGACCTAAGGTTGCACCAACAATCTCCCCCTTTTTGATATTTGACAAAACCATACACAAGTTAGGTTAACCTGATAACCTAACTTAGGTTTCCCAATATTCTTCCTTGAACATTCTCCCCAAACTCTAATGTTCTTCCTTGAACATTCTTTGGATATTCTCCCATTCTCCCCCTTTTTGACACACATAAAAAAGAGTGAATCAAGGTCAAGAGTTTATTCCTAATGAAAGTCCCATACCTTTTATTGAAACCCTTAATTTCCCCCTTATACTAAAGTCAATAATCAACTTAGTGATAATCCCATATCACTCAAGTCTTTAGAGTAAAAACTCCCCCTAAAAGTCAACTCCGGCCTGACCAATAGGTAAATCTCCCCCTAAAGGTCAACTCCCCCTTGACCATTGCACCAACAATGTCTTGGAGAGTTTGAAACCTTTAGAAATCCAAAACACAAACTGTGTTTTAACTTTCAGCTGAAATTTCAGACAACACAGTCGAAAATCAGCATTTTGGCACGCCCGATCGGTCACCAGACCGATCAGGAGCTCCCTGGACCGATCAGGGAACCTCCTGATCGGTCACACATCTGATTTCTGAATTTCTTCCTCCCGAAATTCAGAAACCCCTACAAAATTACAGAAAATTCCAAAAATTATAAAATTTTGAGGATACATTCCTCATAACATATACTATCATGGAAAAATAGTTTTCTATGAAAATAACTTCCATTTTCAAATCTTGATACAAAGTTCGAAAAGTTTTGAAATAGCTCAAAGTTTCAAAAACTTGTATCAACTTGCTCAATGATGAATGCTATCAATAGAAAAGCTTCATCAAGGTTTTTCAAATCAGTTTTGAAATGATTTTAAACCATTTAATTTAGGACCACAATCTTAGGGCTAAGTGTACATGACTTGTACACAAGCTTTCCCTATGATCCTCCATTTTGAATTAGGCTCATCTAGGTACAAGAACTATGCACCTTGATCCTAACTCATGATCCTAATATCTCACACACATCTAAGGTGTATCAAACACATCCAAGTCAATTTTGATGTGAGATATGGTTTAGGTCATCTTAATCTAAATTCTCATGCATTTTCTAAACAACAATTTGATCTCCATATCAAATTGAGTTTTTATCCTTAAATCAATTTAATTGATCATTAATGCAAGAGATGATGACATGACATACAATAATATCATAAGTGAAAACATGTGCCAATGTCATGATGTCATGTCATAAAGTATGAAACTTAAATAAAGCATGACATATAGCTAACCTAAGTATTATCATGACATTTCAAATGATAATAAATTAAATATGATGTCATGACATGCCATATGACAAATAATACATGGCAAATAATATATAAAGGTATAGAAAATACCTAATTCTAGCCTTAGTTGCCATTTTTGATAATTTTGATCATTTTGCCATAAATTCCATATTCCTAAGTGTAATAGACCTAAAATCATATACTAAAGATTTTTAGATCACTATGTGCCAATTAGATTGACCCTAGAGAATTCCTCAAATATGATTGGCACATCCTAATCACCTTAGGAATAACTTTTAATTTCATTTTCAAGGCTTGATTACACCTTGAAAATTCCTAAAGTGCCACCTTTTGTCATGAATAGATTAACTACCTATTCAATTAAGGTTGGCACACTCTAATCCATCTAGCGTGATGGAATCATGCTCTTAGGAACCCAATACCTATTTGAGCTCATTGGGTTCACTAAATATTCACTAGGGATGACTTCCCTAGCAACCCTCCTAATGACCATCTTAGGCTTTAAAGCCTTGGCCATTTGGGACTCATCAAGATCAACTCTAGGGGTGACTCCCCTTGTGACCTTGGTGATGGTCTTCCTAACCCTAGGTCTTGTTCCATAATCGAATGGAACATTATGATAAGTGGGCTTGACCACTTGAGACTTAGGTTTGTGACTCAAACCTCTCATGTCCTTGGGCTTTTGCTTTTGACCCTTAGACCCTAGAGTTGACTTCTCCAAATTCTTAAGGGTCTTTTCTAAGGTGTCAAGTCTTGACCTCAAGACTTGATTTTCCTTTTCTAATACCTCAAGTTTTAATTTGTCATTTTTCTTTGAGGTATACCTAGGCATATGTCTAGTTGTTTTGGGATTCCTACCTAGGTTTTCCTTAACCTTAGATGAGTTAATTCTAGGGTTGGTTTTCCTAGTATTGTCCTTATCTAGGCTAACATGTTTGGCACCTAAGCACGTGTATCGGTTACTATCGTTATCATGCTTATTATTATTGACAATAGCAATAAGGCTACTAGCATGCATCCTACTAGAATTGCAAGAATGTACCTTAGAGGATACCTTAGGGTTTGCCTTAGCTCCCCCTATAGATGTGCTTGGTCTCTTGTCCTTGTGAGGTTGCCTCCCCCTCGGACATTGACTTCTATAATGTCCCCTTCGCTTGCATTGGAAGCACACCACGTGCTCCTTGCCCTTGCGTTTCGGGACTCCGGCTTCCTTGACCTTTGGTGCCGGTGGAGTCTTCCTAATCCTCTTTGGACATTTACTCTTGTAATGCCCATATTCCCTACACTCAAAGCACATTATATGTAATTTACTTGAAATTAAATCGCTTGAGTTACCTAGGGTTGAGGATGGATGTAATCTCTCTTCTTCATCCCTTCCGGAGGTAGAAGCTTCTTCTTGCACCAATCTTGAAGAAGAACTCTCCTCCTCTTCTTCCATAGATGTTGAGTAGCCCTCAACTTCTAATTCCTTACCTCCATGATGTGAGCTACTTGGCTCACTTGACTCCTCTTCATGACTTGAATTGGAGCTCTCCTCATGGAACTTAGCTAAGTTGTTCCACAACTCCTTGGCATTGTTGTATCTACCTATCTTACACAAGATATCACTAGGTAATGAAAATTCAAGGATTTTCGTTACCTCGTCGTTGATTGTGGATTGGTGGATTTGTTCTTTCGTCCACTTCTTTTCCTTGAGAAGTTCTCCCTTTCTATCCACCGGAGGAATAAAACCTACTTGTACACAATTCCAATTTGCTAGGTTAGTCATAAGAAAATACTTCATTCTTACCTTCCAATACGCGAAGTCGCAGCACTCGTAGAAGGGTGGAATCGTGATGTCTTCTCCGAGTTGATCCATTCTTTAGCTTGTGCTCCCCTGGGTGTTAATCCGACGAAGAGCAACCTTGCTCTGATACCACTTGTTAGGACCTTCGGATAGCGGCTAGAGAGGGGGGGGTGTGAATAGCCGACCCCAAATTCGCGTTTCTTTCTACAAATCAAGTTAGCGCAGCGGAAAAATAACAACAGAAACGTAAATGGAGAAATCAAACCTCAAGCACAGCGATGTAACGAGGTTCGGAGATGTAACTCCTACTCCTCGGCGGGTCCGTAAGGTGGACGAAGCCTATCAATCCGTCGGTGGATGAAACCCCGGATAACCGGCTAATATGAACTCCTTCTGGGTGGAGAAACCTCACCACAAAGTCTTTGCAACAGCAAAACAGAGGAGTACAACAATAGAGGAAACAAACAAGAACAATAGAAATTGTAAACACACTTGTTTGCCTTCTCGTCGGAGTCCGTTGATGAAGCAGCAGCTTCACGGCTCCAGCAGCTAGAAAACCAGCACGCGAAGCTTCAGCAAACCGAGAGCTCAGCAAAGCTCAAGTCGCAATTAGGAGGAAGAAGAGTTGTTCCTGTGGAGGCCCTCGACCTTGATATATAACTGCGAAGAAGAAGACAGATAAACTAGCCGTTGTGTCGCAACGGCTAGGGCCCAGGCACACTCCTGATCGGTCCAGGAGTGTTCTGATCGGTCTTGGGACCGATCAGCCAACTCTCTGTGAGAGTTGGCCTCGTCTCTGATCGGTCTGTGGACCGATCAGGACTCAGGTGGATCGGTCCACAGACCGATCCCCCCTCTTTCTTCTCCCGATCTTCTTCGCTTCTGATCGGTCACCAGACCGATCAGGTAATTCATAGAAACACACTGTTTGGTTACTGATCGGTCACCAGACCGATCAGTCAACCAGCGTATCACTGGATCGGTCACCAGACCGATCCAGGTTTAGAGCTCCCAGCCCTAAACCCTACCTAGTCCGGAGAACGAGCTACCGAGCCCTCTCCGACTTCGTCCGGTCCAGAGAACGAGCTACCGAGCCCTCTCTGACCTAGTCCGGAGAACGAGCTGCCGAGCCCTCTCCGACTTCCCATGCCAAGCTTCCATACTTGGACTTCTCCCGTGCCAAGTCTCCATACTTGGACTTTTCCCGTGCCAAGCTCCCTGCTTGGACTTTTCCGTGCCAAGTCTCCATACTTGGACTTTTCCCGTGCCAAGCTCCCTGCTTGGACTTTTCCATGCCAAGTCTCCATACTTGGACTTTTCCCGTGCCAAGCTCCCTGCTTGGACTTTTCCGTGCCAAGTCTCCATACTTGGACTTTTCCGTGCCAAGTCTCCATACTTGGACTTTTCCCGTGCCAAGTCTCTATACTTGGACTTTTCACCAGATGTCTGGTCAACCTTGACCTATCTGGATTTCCCTTGCCTGGCTTCACTCACCAGAACTTTCCAACTGCCTGGCTTCACTCCCAGGACTTTCCCTTGCCTGGCTTCACTCCCAGGACTTTCCCTTGCCTGACTTCACTCACCAGAACTTTCACCTGGCTTCACTCACCAGGATTTTCCGAATCAGGTCGACTCACCTCGGGTCAACCAGGTCAACCTTGACCAAAGATTACACCCACAATCTCCCAAGTTTGTATTCTGTCAAACATCAGAATATAACTTTTCTACTCTCGCCAAACATCAGAATAGAGCTTTTCTATTCTCGTCAAACATCAAAATACAACTCGAGTCAGGTCAACCAGGTTAACCTTGACCTAAGGTTGCACCAACACTTAGTACAAAACTTTGGTCTAACTAGTTAGGATTCGTAAGGGGTAGCTTCAGTTAGTTCCAATAAGCCAAATGCACTAGGTTAAAGCTATATCTTCCTTGACATGCATAGACAGAGTTTTCCTAACCTACTATCATCTAAAATTTCACCAGTACCGTTGATTAAGTAAACTTTTATCCCTTGTTGACTAATCATAATTACCCAGCTGGGTAAACTATTAATTTGGATGTGCCAACTAATTTGGAGACTCCCCTAAATTATTTAGCTAGATTTTGTAAGTACCCCATGATAGTTTTGATGTGATCAACCAAGTAAAGTTAGGTCCTGTTGGTATTTAACCCCTGTGTCTAAGTGTGCAGAAACTTAGGAGCATAGGAAGTCGAGCGAAAGATGCAACTAGTGAGAAGGACGACACAGGAGAGAGCCGACGGGCACAGTTCGTTTGAGGTACGAGGTGCTGCAGAAGAGTACGCGGGCAGACGAGAAGGAGGCGCGCAGCGTTTCCGAGGGACAAGAAGTCAGAGCGAAAGTTTGCTCAAAGGACAGAAGTTGGGTTCGGGTAAGACCTATTCCGGATAGCCAAGATCACCCAAGCAAAGCCAAAGCCGGAGCGGAAGACCTAGACCCAAGCAAGCGGAGCCAGAGCGGAAGAACTCGGACCAAATAGTTAACATGATGTTAACTTGGGTTCGGGCGCCTAGAGCAAGCTTTTATCTAGAACGTGATGTGGCACATTCTGGTGTGACGGAGATAAAAGTTTATCCCCTCCTAGATGCCTGGAACCTTTTTAGGCTCCCGACTAGGGTTATAAATATAGCGTTGGTCCCAGAAGGCTAGAACAACACTTGTCATTCGTTTCTTTTCAATCTTGTTCTATAAGTGAGTGCTTTAATTACTGTAAAGAGGCTTCTCCACATGAAGGAGAGTTTAGTGTCTTTTCATCTTTCTTGGATTAACAACTTCCCCGGTTGTAACTAAATAAATCCGTCGTGCCTCTCTTATTTCTAGTTTCCTATTTTTGTTTATGCAAGTGTTAAGTATAATTAAGCTGTAAAAGTTCGAAAAAGGTTCATTTTTATTTACAGAGTCATTCACCCCCTCTAGTCGGCCACCCAAAGGTCCAACAAGTGGTATTAGAGTGAGTTCGCTTTAGGAGGACTAACCGTTGAACGAAGCATACGAGATGGCCAAACTGAGTATCAATCCAATGAAATTTGAGGAGAAATTTGCAAGTTGGAAGAAAAAGATGGAGATATTTTTTAAAATAGATTTTGAATTATTAATAATTATGAAATATGGTTTTGTAGCTCTGAAAGACAAAGAAGAAAAGGAGCAAACCGACTTCGTGACAAATGACAAAGCAGAGTTCCATCTACTGAGCGTCTTATCGCCACAAGAAGCCAACCAGATTGGAGCCTACGAGTCAACCAAGGAGCTCTAGTAGAAATTTTTGGAACTACACAAAGGGACCTCAGAGGCTAAACTAGCAAGATGGGACATGCTCCGGAACCATATCAGCAACCTCCTGTTAGCAGAAGGCGAAACTGTCACACACCTCCACTCAAAAATCAAGGAGCTCATCACCAGACTCATGAATCTCGGAGAAAAGGTAACCAATCGAGATTTGTTAAGGTACATACTTAACGCATTTCCTAGGACTTCGGAATGGTCGACCTTAATAGATGTGCATTTCATCTCTAAGGATTTAGAGGTAAGCACTTTAGAAGAATTTTTTTTCAACTTTTGAAATTCATGAGTCAAGATGTATAGGTCTAAAGAAGGAATCAAGGCAAAACATTGCCTTAAAAGCTAAAACGGACGAACCAGATTCCGAGACATCACTTGACGATGACAAAATGACGTTAATGGTATGAAAATTTAAAAAATTATTTAAATCTAATAAATTTAACCAAGTGCAGGGTACAAAAAGAAAAAGGAAAGTAAGATGCTACCACTGCAATGAAGAATGACATGTCAAAGATAACTGTCCAAAATTGAAGAGCAAAGATAAGGACAAGGAAAATAACAAGAAGCCAGCCTGGTCCAAGTATAATCTAAAGGTGATGTGGGACGACATGTCATCTGAATCGGAGATAAAAGCCCTCGCCAAACTTACGCTAGTAGCAAGTCACCAAGAAGACGAAGACGAAGCAAGCTCATCCAAAATGAGCATCGAGAGCATCGATGAAGGGAGAGCGACATCGAAAGAAAGCAACACTTCAGGAGGAGCTTCAAATTACGGGATAGATAAGGTAAGTCAGGTACGGACTCTTCCTCCTAACAAGTTATTTCAATTCATAAAAATATTATCGAAAAACCACTGTAAGTTAGAAAAAGAAAAGAAAGAGCTAAAATCAATCTTAGTTATATCTTGTCAATTAAAAAATTTCTATAAAATACAAATAGAAAATGAAAAATTGAAAAAGGAAATAGAAAATTTGAAAAGTCATGCATGCTCAACTTTTATTCCGTCTAACGTTAGAAATTATTTAGTACAATTAACTGGTATCTCAAATACAATAAGGGCCAAATTAAGAAAATATCTCAGAAATATATTCCCAATTTTTTTTTATTAACCCTATAGCAAGAAACCTATTTTGGGTTCCAAAATCACACTTAGATTAATTATTTTTTTATCTTTCAGACAGAAAGTTAAATATTTAATTTCTTTAAAAGACTTTGTCTAGAAAATGGTTGTTGCTCTAATATCCAAGAAGGTTTAGTGCCTCGCCACAATTTGGAAGTCAATTATTGAAATAAGTATTTAATTGACTAACTGGTAAGCAATTAGTTATTATTAAAATACTTTTAATTTTTTTAGAAATTATTTAGAAGTTAATTTTTCAAGAAAAGTAACTTTATCGGTAAAAATATTAAAATTTTCTGAATGTTAAATTTTTTTATGATAATTTCAGCTTTATATTATCTGACTTATATATGTTATATGTTTTTATTTACTTTGATAAATCCAAACTTAAACTTTAATTTTTCCCTTAGACTTTTGTGTTAGACCATCCAAGCAACGTCTTTAAAGGTACCCTATTTTTTATGTGATCAAAAGGGGGAGTAGTAAATATTAAGTCTAAAGGGAGGGTAGTACAATATTTTAATTTTTGCACTTGCATTTTTTTTTTTACTTTCAAATTTAAATTGTTATTTTATTTTATTTGTGGTTTACCCTAAATTAACTTGGGGTTGCTCACATCAAAACGGGGGAGATTGTAAATACCTCGTGGTAGTTTTTATGTGATCAATCAAGTAAAGTTAGGTCCTGTTGGTATTTAACCCTTGTGTCTAAGTGTGCGGAACTTAGAAGCACAGAAAGTCGAGTGAGAGTCAACGAGCTCGGTGCATCTGAGGTATGAGGTATTGCGAAAGAGTATGCGGGTGGATGAGAAGGAGGTGCGTGGCGTTTCCGACGGACGAGAAGCCAGAGCGAAAGTTTGCTCGAAGGCTAAAAGTTGGGTTCGGGTGAACCCTATTCCAGATGGCCAAGGTTACCCAAGTGGAGCCAGAGCTGAAGCGGAAAACTTGGACCCAAGCAAGTGGAGCCAAAGTGGAAGAACCTGGACCAAATAGTTAACATGATGTTAACTTGGGTCCGGGTGCCCAGAGCAAGCTTTTATCTGGAACGCGATGTGGCACATTCTGGTGCAATAGGGATAAAAGTTTATCTCCTCCCAACCACCTAGAACCCTTCCAGGCACCTCGACCAGAGCTATAAGTATAGTCCTGGTCCCAGAAGGTTAGAACAACACTTGTAATTCATTTATTTTCAATCTTGTTCTGTAATTGAGTGCTTTAATTGATGTAAAGAGGCTTCTCCGCCTGAAGGAGAGTTTAGGGCGCTTTTATCTTCCTTGGATTAACAACCTTCCCAATTGTAACCAAATAAACCCATTATGTCTCTATTATTTCTAGTTTCTTATTTTTGTTTATGCAAGTGTTAAGTATAATTAAGCTGTAAAAGTTTGAGGAAAGTTTATTTTTATTTGCAAGGTCATTCACCCTCCTCTAGCAGGCCGCCAAGGGTCCAACATGTTTAAGTTTTGGGTTTGTGTCGATTACTTTTATAATTATAGTAGATTTGGTGGTAATTTGAGTTAGTTTTGTAGTTATTTGATTTAAGTTTATTTGAATTTGCATTGTTTGATTTTATCTTATTTTTTAGTTTGGAATTTAGTTTTGAAAATTTATTTTGATTTGGTTTTGAATTAATAGGTTTAGTTGGATTTGGTTTTAAATAATGAATTTCATTTTTAGGTACGTAAAAATGATTGAGTTCTACTTGCATGCTTAAGCACGATTTCGAAACCAAGCTTTAGTTAGTTTCTTATTTTGACTTATTAGTGATATAAACATTTTGTTAGTCGAGCTGGACTTGTATCCGAGTCTGGATTTATTGTATACAACTCTTTATGATCTAAGTATCATGTCAAGGTACTTGGATATAGTTATGAATTTCTCTAATAATTCTTTTAGTTCAACTACTCCGCATTTCAATATGGAATTATCCTTTTCAAGTTTTACAACTTGAATTGGGATTTCAGCATGACTTGGCTCAGTTGTTGAATCTAAATTTAGTTGATTATTAAGTATTTTATTTTCTTTGATTAGTTTGTTTATTTTCTTTTTAGATGTAGTCAATTTCTTATGTAAGCACGCAATAATTTTTAAAAAATCTTTTGCTTAAAGTAAATTGTACCTCATCGGAACCTTCGGAAATGAGTGCAAACTCATGACTTGATTCAGGTTCGAACCCATCTTCTGTTTAACTTTTCGATTCTGGTCTTTGCGCCATCAGTATGAGGTAGTTGGTGTGCCTTTGTTCGTCGTTGTCCGATTCCTCTACAGACAATTCATCCCAAGTTACCTTGAGGGCTTTCTTCCTTTTGAGATTCGGGTAGTTGATTTTGTAGTGTCCTTCTTGTTGCATACAAAGCATGTGATATTTGACTTATTGTTGGAGTTAAAGGTGGAGTTGATCTTCTATAGGTCTTTTTTGGTGAAGTTCTCTTCTCTTGGTGAACATCTTTCTTACCAGGTTCACCAGGTATTCTTCATCGTCTGAATTTTGATCAGACTCAACTTCAAGTTCTGGTTTGGTTCTGGACTTTTCTTTTGATGTTCCTTCAATAAAGGCAACACCTTTCTAGGGTTTGGCATTAGTCTATTCGTGTAGTTCCAATTCACAAAAAAGTTCATCTAACTTTAACTTGGATAAGTTCCTCAAAAGCTTATAGGCATCCACGATGGATGCCCATAGTGCATTTTAAGGAAATGTATTTAGACCGTATTTTATAAGATCATGATTCTCCATTTGGTGGCTGATTGTGTGAAGTCTGTTGAGGATGTCCTTTATCCACGCATGTAGCTGACTGACAGTCTCACCTTCCTACATTTTTATATTAAATATTTTATTTAAATATAGATATCTTTTCATTATCTTTGCATCGTTGGTTCCCTCGTGTAGTTCTATGAGTTTGCCCCATAGCTCTTTGGCGTTTTTGTGTGGGTCGCGCGGTTTAGTTCCTCCTTTGTTAATCCACACTGGATTGCATTGAGGGCCTTGAAGTCAATCTGGGTCTTCTTCTTCATTTCTGGATTCCAATTTTTCGGGTCCATTAGAATTTTGACATTGTCAATTGGCACCTTGTATCCTTTGGTGATGCTGAACCATTGGTTGAAATCAATTTTCAGGTATACCTCCATCTACTTCTTCCAGTATGGGAAATCGTCCCCATTGAAGAGTGGGAGATGAATGGTGTTGTACCCTTTGTTTTGGGCCATTTAGAACTGTAGATAGAAAACTGAAGAAAGGTACTAAGACTTGGTCTAGGAATAGCAAAGTTTGAGAAGAAGAATAAGAAACTTTATGTAGGATTGAAAAGAACGCTATGTTAGGATCCTTCGTACGGAGGCTAGAGGGGGGGTGTGAATAGCCGACCCCAAATTCGCTTTCTTTCTACAAATCGAGTTAGCAGCGGAAATAAAACAGTAGAAAGGAAACGGTGAGAAGATCAAACTTCAAACTCGATGGATGTAACGAGGTTCGGAGATGAACTCCTACTCCTCGGCGTGTCCGTAAGGTGGACGAAGCCTACCAATCCGTCGGTGGATGAGTCCCCGGAGAACCGGCTAATACAATATACTCCTTCTGGGTGGAGAAACCTCGCCACAATGTTTCTTGCACAAGCAAGATAGGAGTACAACAGATACAAGAAAGCAAAAAACGAAATGAAACACTTGCTTGCCTTTCTTGTTGACTGGAGTGATGAAGCAGCAGCTTCACACCAGCAGCAGCTGACGAGAATCCAGTCGAGAAGCTCACGCGAAGCTTCAGCTGCGAGGAGCTCAACAAAGCTCTGATAGCAGGTAAGAGCAGAAGCTCTAGAGCACAAGAACAGAAGTTCTAAGGAGGAAGCAGCTACAGCAACGAAGCCCTGTAGCTTCTTTTATACCTGCGAAGAAAAACACGAAGGAATATAGCCGTTGCGTCAACGGCTAGTGCCCTGATCGGTCCACGGACCGATCGAGTGTCCTGATCGGTCCATAGATCGATCCGCTTTCTCCCGAACTCCGCTAGCTATTGATCGTGCTCTGATCGGTCGTGGGAATCCAGATGCTCCTGATCGATCGGCGGACCGATCAGGCTTATTGAGCGCGTTCCTCGCACTCAAGATCGTCACCGATCGGTCGGCGGACCGATCGAGGATATCGCCGATCGGTCTTGCGCACCGATCGTGCTCCATGCGATCGGTCCCGCACCGATCAATAAGCTCACGTAATCGGCGTGCCTTCGCTTGTTATCCGATCGTTAGCGCATCGATAAAATACATAAGCGTATCACCGATCGGTCCGGTGACCGATCCAGCTTGGTTTTGCCCAAACCAAGTCCCAAGTCTCCCAAACCAACATCCGGTCAACTTGACTGTTGGTACATCATGCTTAGCATCCGGTCACTCCCTTGACCGCTAAGACTCCCTACCAAGTGTCGGTCAATCCCTTTGACCCACTTGTTCTCTCTTGTGTCAAGTATCCGGTCACTCCCTTGACCTACTTGACCTTCTCAACACCGGATGTCCCGATCACCCTTGATCCATCTGGATTTTCCCTCGCCTTTCACTCACCGGGACTTTCACCTAGCTTCACTCACTAGGGTTTTCACCGGCTTCACTCACCAGGATTTCCAATCCGCCTGGCTTCACTCACCAGGACTTCTCCAACCGCCTGGCTTCACTCACTAGGACTTTCCAATGCCCGGCTTCACTCACCGTGACTTCCACTTTCACCTAGCTTCACTCACTAGGATTTTCACCGCTTCACTCACGATTCCATCGCTCGGCTTCACTCACCGGGACTTCTCATCGCCTGGCTTCACTCACTGGACTTTTCCCGTGCCAAACTCCTGTTTGGACTTTCCCGCCAAGTCTCCATACTTGGACTTTCCAAGCCAAGCTACTTGGACTTTTCCCGTGCCAAGTCTCCGTGCTTGGACTTTTCCGTGCCAAGTCTCCATACTTGGACTTTTCGCGCCAAGCTCCCCGCTTGACTTTTCCGAATCAGTCAACCAGGTCAACCTTGACCTAACGTTGCACCTACAATCTCCCAAACACCTATTCTTGTCAAACATCAAGAATACAACTCTCTTCTCGTCAAACATCGTCAAACATCAAAACACAACTCGAGTCAGGTCAACTCGAGTCAGGTCAACCAGGTCAACCAGGTCAACTATGACCTAAGGTTGCACCAACAATCTCCCCCTTTTTGATGTTTGACAAAATCCAAAATCAAGTTAGGTTAACCCGATAACCTAACTTAGGTTTTCCAATGATCTTCCTTGAACATTCTTCCAAAACCTACACTCTCCCCCTTGGGACATCTCTCCCCCTTTTTGACACACATCAAAAAGAGGGAATCAAGGTCAAGAGTTTTTTCCTAATGAAAGTCCCATACCTTTCATTGAAACCCTTAATTTCCCCCTTGATACTAAACTCAACACTCAACTTAGTGACAATCCCATATCACTGATCCTCAAAAGTCTTAAAAACTCCCTCTAAAAGTCAACTCCCCCTTGACAATTAGTTAAGACTCCCCCTAAAGGTCAACTCCCCCTTGACCATTGCACCAACGATGTCTTGGAGAGTTTCAAACCTTTAGAAATCCGAAACTCAACTCCCACAGCTGAAATTTCAGACCACAGTCGAAATTCAGCAAATTCAGCACTCCTGATCGGTCACCGGACCGATCTAACCTTCCCTGGATCGGTCCAGTGACCGATCCAAGTTCAGATCAGGCGGTTTCTGATTTCTTCTCTCCCGAAATTCAGAAACTCACAACAAATTCTAGAAAATTCGAAAAATTGTGAAATTTTGAGGATACATTCCTCATACCATATACTGTCAAGGAAAAATAGTTTTCTATGAAAATAACTTCCATTTTTCAATCTTGATACAAAGTTCAAAAGACTTTGAAATAGTTCAAAGTTAAGTAAACTTTGTATCACAATGTTCAATGATGAATGCTATCACTAGAATGGATTCATCAAGGTTTCTCAAATCAATTTTGAAATGATTTTTAACCCTTTAATCTAGGACCACAATCTTAGGGCTAAATGTACATGACTTGTACATAGGCTTTCCCTATGATCCTCAATTTCTTGAATTAGGCTCATCTAGGTACAAGAACTATGCACCTTGATCCTAACTCATGATCCTAATATCTCACACACATCTAAAGTGTATCAAACACATCCAAGTCAATTTTGATGTGAGATATGGGTTTAGGTCATCTTAGGCTAAGTTCTCATGCATTTTCTAAACACCAATTTGATCTCAATATCAAATTGTGTTTCTATCCTTAAATCAATTTAAATTGATCATTAATGCAAGAGATGATGACATGACATGAAATAATATCATAAATAGAAGCATGTGCCAATGTCATGATGTCATGTCATAAAGTTTGGAACTTAAATAAACATGACATAAAACTAACCTAAGCATTATCATGACATTTCAAAAGATAAACTTAAATATGATGTCATGACATGTGAGGGCAAACAATCATGACAAGATTTAGCATGAATAAGACATACCTAGATTACCTATCTAAGTATCCTTAGCCTTAGCTAATACTTAAGCTTTAACCCTTGATTGCCCTAATATGCCAAAATCCTAATTTTGACACTTCTTGAACTCTAGATTCATTCATGCCACTTAAAGATCAAATTTATCCTCAAATCTTGGCATGTTTCATTTTTCCTCAAGAGTTCTCTAGATTTTCCCAAATTGTGCCAATTGAAATTAACATCATCATTTTCCATGATGGCACATTTTACTTTTCCAAGGAGTAAATATTCCATTTCATTTTCAAAGATTCCCAAAAACCTTGAAAATGCTCCTTGAGCGTCAATTTCCTCAAAGTTGGGTTAACTACCCTTCTAATCGGAGTTGTCACTCTCTAACCCATCTATGGGGTAGAGAAGATGCTCCTAGGAACCCAATACCTATTTGAGCTCATTGGGTTCACTAAATATTCACTAGGGATAACTTCCCTAGCAACCCTCCTAATGACCCTCTTAGACTTTAAAGCCTTGGTCATTTGGGACTCATCAAGATCAACTCTAGGGGTGACTCCCCTTGTGACCTTGGTGATGGTCTTCCTAGCCCTAGATTTTGTTCCATAATCGAATGGAACATTATGATAAGTGGGCTTGACCACTTGGGACTTAGGTTTGTGACCCAAACCTTTCTTGTCCTTGGACATTGATTTTTGACCCTTAAACCCTAGAGATGACTTCTCCAAGTTCTTAAGAGCCTTTTCCAAAGTATCAAGTCTTGACCTCAAGACTTGATTCTCCTTCTCTAATACCTCAAGTTTTAATTTGTCATTGTTCTTTGAGGCATTCCTAGGCATGTGTCTAGTTGATTTGGGATTCCTACCTAGGTTTTCCTTAGCCTTAGATGAGTTAATTCTAGGGTTGGCTTTCCTAGTGTTATCCTTATCTAGGCTCACATGTTTGGCACCTAAGCACATATATTGATTCCTAAGATTATCATGCTTATCATTCTTGACAATTGCAATAAAACTACTAGCATGAGTCTTATTATTATTGCAAGAATATGCCTTAAATGTTACCTTAGGGTTTGCCTTAGCTCCCCCTATCGACGTGCTCGGTCTCTTGTCCTTGTGAGATTGCCTCCCCCTCGGACATTGACTCCGATAATGTCCCCTTCGCTTGCATTGAAAGCACACCACGTGCTCTTTGCCTTTGCATATCGGGACTCCGACTTTCTTGACCTTTGGCGCCGGTGGAGACTTCCTAACCCTCTTTGGACACTTACTCTTGTAGTGCCCAAATTCCCTACACTCAAAGCACATTATGTGTAATTTGCTAGAAATTAAAATGCTTGAGTTACCTAGGTTTGAGGATGGATGAACGCTCTCTCCTTCATCCCTTCCGGAGGTAGAAGCTTCTTCTTATTGCTCCGAGCTTGAAGAAGAACTCTCCTCTTCTTCTTTAGATGTTGAGTGGCCCTCAACTTCTAAATCCATTCCTCCATGATGTGAACTCCTTGGCTCACTTGACTCCTCTTCATGACTTGAAGTGGAGTTCTCCTCATGGAACTTTGCCAAGTTATTCCACAACTCCTTGGCATCGTTATATCCACCTATCCTACACAAAACATCATTAGGTAAAGAGAATTCAATGATTTTCGTTACCTCATCATTGATGGTTGATTGGTGGATTTGCTCCTTGTTCCACTCCTTCTTCTCTAGGGTTTCTCCTTTCTTGTCCATCGGAGGCTTGAAACCTAATTGAACACAACTCCAATTTTCAAGGTTAGACATAAGAAAATACCTCATTCTTACCTTCCAATACGCGAAGTCGCAGCACTCGTAGAAGGGTGGAAACGTGATGTCTTCTCCGAGTCGATCCATTCTCTAGCTTGTGTTCTCCCGGGTGTTAATCCGACGAAGAGCAACCTTGCTCTGATACCACTTGTTAGGATCCTTCGTACGGAGGCTAGAGGGGGGGGTGTGAATAGCCGACCCCAACTTCGTATTCTTTCTACAAATCGAGTTAGCAGCGGAAATAAAATAGTAGAAAGGAAACGGTGAGAAGATCAAACCTCAAACTTGATGGATGTAACGAGGTTCGGAGATGAACTCCTACTCCTCGGCGTGTCCGTAAGGTGGACGAAGCCTACCAATCCGTCGGTGGATGAGTCCCCGGAGAACCGGCTAATACAATATACTCCTTCTGGGTGGAGAAACCTCGCCACAATGTTTCTTGCACAAGCAAGATAGGAGTACAACAGATACAAGAAAGCAAAAAACGAAATGAAACACTTGCTTGCCTTTCTTGTTGACTGGAGTGATGAAGCAGCAGCTTCACACCAGCAGCAGCTGACGAGAATCCAGTCGAGAAGCTCACGCGAAGCTTCAGCTGCGAGGAGCTCAGCAAAGCTCTGATAGCAGGTAAGAGCAGAAGCTCTAGAGCACAAGAACAGAAGTTCTAAGGAGGAAGCAGTAGCAGCAACGAAGCCCCGTAGCTTCTTTTATACCGCGAAGAAAACAAGGAATATAGCCGTTGCGTCGCAATGGCTAGTGCCTGATCGGTCCACAGATCGATCAGAGTGTGCCTGATCGGTCCATAGATCGATCCGCTTTCTTCCGAACTCCGCTAGCTACTGATCGTGCTCTGATCGGTCGTGGGGACCAATCAGGGTATGGCCTGATCGGTCTGCTGACCGATCAGGGCTTATTGAGTGCGGTTCCTCGCACTCCTCAAGATCGTCACCTGATCGGTCGGCAGACCGATCAGGATATCGCCTGATCGGTCCCCAGACCGATCAGTAAGCTCACAGAATCGATGCGTGCCTTCTGTTTGTTATCTGATCGGTCACCAGACCGATCAAATACACAAGCGTATCACTGGATCGGTCTGGTGACCGATCCAGAGCTTGGTTTTTGCCCAAACCAAGTCCCAAGTCTCCCAAACCAACATCCGGTCAACCTTGACCTGTTGGTACATCATGCTTAGCATCCGGTCACTCCCTTGACCTGCTAAGACTCCCTACCAAGTGTCCGGTCAATCCCTTTGACCCACTTGGACTTTCCTCTTTGTGTCAAGTATCCGGTCACTCCCTTGACCTACTTGACCTTCTCAACACCAGATGTCCGATCACCCTTGATCCATCTGGATTTTCCCGCCTGGCTTCACTCACCGGACTTTCACCTAGCTTCACTCACTAGGGTTTTCACCGGCTTCACTCACCGGATTTCCAATCCGCCTGGCTTCACTCACGGACTTCAAACCGCCTGGCTTCACTCACCGAGCTTTCGCAATGTCCGCTTCACTCACCAGGACTTCCACTTTCACCTAGCTTCACTCACTAGGATTTTCACCGCTTCACTCACCAGATTTCCATCGGCTTCACTCACCGGACTTCTCCGATTGCCGGCTTCACTCACGTGACTTTTCCCGTGCCAAACTCCTTGTTTGGACTTCCCGTGCCAAGTCTCCATACTTGGACTTTCCGCGTGCCAAGCTTGGACTTTCCCCGTGCCAAGTCTCCGTGCTTGGACTTTTCCAGTGCCAAGTCTCCATACTTGGACTTTTCGCGTGCCAAGCTCCCTGCTTGGACTTTTCCCGAATCAGGTCAACCAGGTCAACCTTGACCTAACGTTGCACCTACAATCTCCCAAACACCTATTCTTGTCAAACATCAAGAATACAACTCTCTTCTCGTCAAACATCGTCAAACATCAAAACACAACTCGAGTCAGGTCAACCAGGTCAACTATGACCTAAGGTTGCACCAACACGCTAGAGGGGGGTGAATAGTGATCGTGAAAATCAATAGCGAATTAATTGAAGTACGCAGCGGAAGGAAAAAAAATGAACCAATGCTAACCACCCGAGTTTTACTTGGTTCGAAGTCTTCAACGACTCCTACTCCAAGACTCGCATTTGTTGGGCAATCCACTAACAGTTCACAAAAAATTATAGGAGTTAAGTATAAGAACTGGAAAAAGTTACCAACAACTATAATAGAATTGAAATGTCTTAGTCGTGGGTTGTCGGTGGAGCGTAGCAGCGTTGTGGGAGCTTTTTCGAAGCATCAAGGAAGAAGAAAATTTGTAGTAGTTGTTCCTTTGAATCTACGAGTCGAAGACCTTTATATAGGTTCATTCTAGGTACCTAGAACCCCTTCAGGTGCCCAGATCACGTGGTTCGACCAACCGACGCACTCCACGTCAGCTTGTGGATAAAGTTTCGTGTCTGGGCGCTTGGACCAACTCCAGGCGCCCGGACCGCCTGGGCGCCCGCGACCCACTAGGGTGAGCTTGATTTGCGCACTCAGACCAGCTTCGGGCGTCCGGACTCCTCCCGGGCGCTCAGACCCCTTTTCTTCAACAGCTTTCCCCTACAGAAAAGGTTAGTCCTGGGCAACCTAAAAATAGATTTTTTTTTTTTGTAAAATAGATTTAGAATAACATAATAAAACATGAGTAGTAATTAGATTCTATCTCCCCGAGACCAGGATCTAGTCAAGGTCTCAGATCAGGTTTCCCAAATGGACCTAAGCTGGACCGACGCCTACAGTTCCCTCAATGGGGAACGCGTTCTCACTTGATCTCTCCTCCAATTGCTTACATTTACTTACCACTTGTAGTCACTCGACTTGCCTCTGACCCGCCAGGTCTTCCCGCAAGTTGTCAGGTTCGTAGAACCAACTAGACTTCGGCCGATTGTCAGGTCCGACAGACCCAACCGGACTTTCCGCCAGATATCGAGCCTCGTAGACCTATCTGGACTTTGCACCAGCTATCAGGCCCCGGGACCTAGCTAGATTTTCCACTAGCATTGGGCCCCGCGGACCTAGTTTGATTTCAGCTTGGTGTCAGGTCCTTCAGACCAGTTAACTCTTACACACTTGGTAGAAGCGTTAGACAAACAACCTACCTAACTTTAACTTAGTTGTCATATATCAAAATTAGACTGTTAATGCAACCTGCACCAACACTTCAAACAATTCGAGTGGTGTTGCATCAACTTCGAGTTAAAAATCGAACGAGAAATCATTATTTGAAAGGGTAAGTTCTATTAATTCAAATTGAGTACGAAAAAGTAAAATTTGAAAATAAAATAAAACAATTCCCCTAGCTTGATTGATGGTTACACCAATTTAGAGCAGAACCTGCTCTAATACCACTTGTTGGATTGAATCGCATGTAAGAGAGGGGGGAGGGGTGAATCACGTGATTTTGAAAATCTCATTCTTTTCATTTTGAAATCAAGGTACACAATGGAAATTAAGTAAGAAAAAGGAATACTAGAAAACACGGTAGGTTTTACTTGGTTCGGAGCCTTCGATGACTCCTACTCCAAGACCTAGGTCCCGTGGACCTATCGATGGGTAATTCACTAAAATACCTCTTCTAATACCTTTGGAAGAGGGAATCGAGTATAAAGAATGTAGGACAAATGTAATAGACTACACTTACCTTTTTCAGTAATTAAATACAAAAATTTAACTTCGTTACCGACACATAAGGATCGAAGTGAAAGAGCTCATGTGTCGGTGTTGGTCTGCCAGCCATGATCAAAAGTCCTCGGAGCAATCGTCGGGTGCAGCAGCTTCGCAATAAAGTCGTAGTAGGAAGTTAAAGAAGTCAGAACCTCGTATTGACGCATAGTAGCTCGTATATGAGTTGTTATGAGAAGCTTAGTCGAGACTGGCTTATAAGGGCCATGGAAGGCGCCTTCCATAAGCTTTGAAGGCGCTTCCAATGGGTCAAATTTGATCCCGAATTCTGTTGAAGCTTTATCGTTGAATCTGTCAACTTTGATCCTTTGGAATGTGCCTTCAAACCATTGAAGGCTCCTTCCATGAATAGTGTGAAGGCGCCTTTGGGTGTTGTTCATCCGAAGGATTTTTGCTCCTTTTGTCCTGCAAGTTGTGTTAGTCCAAAACTAAAACATCTAACATGTAAAACAAGATTAGCATAGTGATAATGTTGGTGTGGGTAGCACTAACGATCCAACTCAAGTTTTGATGAATGACAAAGTAGGTTAAGTTAGTTTTATTGTAATCTAACACTTTGACCAAGTGTGCAGAAGAAGCCCAGCTAGGTCGATAGGCTGACCGGATAGCTGGCGCGAAGCCCAGTTAGATCGACGGGCCGATCGGATAGCTGGCACGAAGCCTAGCTAGGTCGACGGGCCGATCGGATAGCTGGCATGAAGTCCAGATGGGTCGAAGGGCTGACTGGATATTTGGCACAAATTCCAGATGGGTCGACCGGCTGACTGGACATCTGGCAGGTAAGTTAAGGTAAGTCACTGGAGGGGAGTGACTGCGAGGATGCGTTCCCAAGAAGGGAACATTAGGTGTCGATCCAACTTAGATCCATTTCAGAAATCTAAGTTGAGATCGTGACTAGATTCTGGTCTCGAGGAAACGGAATCTAATTACTGCTTTTATTACTATTATAACTGTACTATGCTAACACTTTGTTTTGCAGGGTAGTTTTGCATTTTACCTCAGACTAATGTTTTTTGCAGGTTGCTAAAAAAACAAAGGTCCGGGGTGCCTGGAAGGGATCCGGGCGCCCGGAATGCAAAGTTTATCCTCGTCGCCGCTTTGCCACGTGGAGCTTCATGATTGGCTGGGTTACATCACACTCCAGGCGCCCGAAGACTCCTATATAAGGAGGATGCACCCTAGAGCTAAGGAGAATACACAACAAAGTCTTCTAAAGCTTGCTCTGCCGTGTTGTGCTCCTGCAACGTTGAAGCTTCTCCGACACTACGCTATTTTCTTTCGTTCTTAATTATTGTCGGTATTTAATCTTCTTAAGCATTCCTGTACTTTCAATTTGTAAAAACTTATTCAAATTGCTAGTGGATTGCCTAACAAAAGCACTCGACGAGTGCGGGCCTTGGAGTAGGCGTCGACCAAGGCTCTGAACCAAGTAAAAAATTACTTGTGTTAGTATTGTTCCAATTTCGATTTTTCCGCCGTATACTCGATCTTCTTTCAAATTTTTCAATCGATATTCACCCCCCTCTATCAACTTTCATGATCCAACAAGTGGTATCAGAGCAGGTACCACTCTGATTTAGTGTAACCACCAATCAGACAGGGGGTGAAATTTGTTTTTATTTTTTTTTTCAGTTTTCAGTTTTACGCTATAAATCCAAACTGGTATCGTTGCCTTTTTGGGAAAAAATTTTCGTAGTAATTAAGCTGAATTGGTGAAACACCAATTCAGTTTTTGTTTAATTTTATTCCGCACTGCTAATCCAAGACCAAGTCTTGGGATTTCTTGTCTCTTTGTTTATTTGTGTGCAAGATAAAAATGTCTCAAGTCGAAGGCTTCAACACAGTATGCCCCCTATTCAACGGGGATGACTTCCCCTACTAGAAGAAGCGAATGGAGGTCTACTTGAAGACCGACTTCTACTAGTGGTTCAGCGTCACCAGAGGATACAAGGTGTCGAACGACAACTCGAGAAACCCACTACACCTGGAATAGTGGACTCCGGACATGAGAAAGAAATCCTCGACGGACTACAAAGCTCTCAACACGCTGCAATGAGGGTTGACAAAGGAAGAGCTGAACTGAGTGGGACCGCACCAAAATGCGAAAGAGTTATGGGACAAGTTGATCGAACTATACGAAGGAACAAGCAACGCAAAGGTAACTAAGCGCGACCTTTTGTTAAATAAATTATTTAATATTAAAATGCAGGAATGAGAAACAGTGAGTCAACTTCATGCGAGGATCAAAGACATCCTCAATGGACTCCACGCGATAAGCCACTAAATGGAAAATCGAGACTTAATAAGGTACGCTTTAAATGCTTTTCCACGAAATTCATTGTGGGCATCTATCGTGGATGCCTACAAAATTTTGAAAAATTTATCTAAATTATAACTAGATTAATTATTCTGCGAACTTGAATTACACGTGCAGACTAACGCCGGAACCAAGAAAGGTATTGCCTTGTTTGCAGGTTCCTCCAAGGAAAGGACAAAGACCAAGCCTGAACCTGAAGATGAGTCTGATCAAGATTCTGAAGATGAAGAGTACCTGGTGAACTTGGTAAGAAAGATATTCACTAGGAGGAAGAAGAGTTTCAGCAAAAAGGACCTGCAAAAGATCAAATCCCCGATTGAACCAAGGAACGCGACCTTCTTCGAGTGCAATAAGAAAGACCACTACAAGAACGAGTGTCCAAGATTGAAGAGCGACAAGTTGAAGACATCCAAGAAGAAGACTCTCAAAGTGACCTGGGACGACTCATCCTCAGAAGAATCAAAAGCCGAAGACCAGAAGCACCAGAGTCACCTCGCGTTGATGGTCCGCGAAGCAGAATCGGAGGACGAATCAAAAGACGGGTTTGAACCTGAATGGGAGCCACGAGTCCATACTCGTTTCTGAAGGTCCCGAAGAGGTAAATTTTAATTTAAACAAGATTTTTTTTAAAATTATTGCTTGCTTAAATAAGAAATTAACTGCAACTAAAAATGATAATAAGTTGCTCCTTGAGGAAAACCAAAACTTCAAGGAACAAATCACAACTTAAAATCCAACTCAAGACCTAACACTTGAGGAGAAAAATTTAATACTAAAAACAGAAAACAATACATTAAAAAGTCTTTTAGAAAAATTTACAACAAGATCTAAAAATTTAGATCTTATTTTAAATAATCAAAAAATAATCTACAATAAAGCTGGACTTGGCTATAAGTCAAGCTCAAATAAAACGTTTAAATCACTAATAACCCAACATAAACAACAAAATAAAGCTTGGGTTCCGAAAGCATGCTTAACCACGCAAGTAGGAATTAACCAATATTACATACCTAAAGATAAAATTTATTATGTAAAATCTAATAAATCAAGTCAAAACCCAAAACACAAACCTAGACCAACAAAATCAAAATCGAAAAATTTCAAAACCCATAAAAAATCAAATTATCATCAAGTTAAATATAATTATAAAAGTAAAAAATATAAATCTAGAACTAAAACTTAAAAATACAGGCCAATAATTCAGGGGGAGACTTCAGAATAGCTGGCACCTCCAAAAATAATCTACCCGACAAGGTAACCAAAACTAACCTACTCGGCAGGGTAATTAGGATTAGTTCAAAAGGGATAATAGTTTAACTTGACCAACGGTACTGGTGAAGTTTTGGATGATAATACGTTAGGAGAACTTTGTCTATGCATGTCTAGGAAGATATGACTTCGACCTAGTGCATTTGGTTTAGTGGAACTAACCGAAGCTACCTCATATGGATCATAGCTAGTTAGGCCAAGGTTTTGTACTAAGTTAAGTGGATAGAATTATTTGGAAAACCTCGAAGGCATGGCTACTCTAATGATGTCCAAGTGACTCACCATAACCCAGAAGTTTATCCAAAGAACGCCTATTTGTTGAGCCCAAAGCTAAACCTGAATCTAACACAAAGTTAAACCAAACCATAAAATTAAACTTAACTTCATCTCACAAAAATTATAGGATTTTCTTATTGAAAATTTAGATCGGGTGATATGATTAAGGACTGAACTTTTAAATTAAATTAAATTAAATTATTTTATATTAAAAATTTTCTTAAAAGGTATTTTAAAAATCTTTTTAACTTAAAATCTATTTTAAAAATCTTTTTAAATTAAAATTTATTTTAAAAAATCTTTTTAACTTAAAATCTATTTTATTTTATTTTAAATTTATTTTAAAATCTTTTTAACTTAAAATCTATTTTAAAAAAATTTTTAAATTAAAATTTATTTTAAAATTTTTTTGTAACTTAAAATCTATTTAAAAATTTTTTTTACTTAAAATTTGTCTTAAAAATCTTTTTAACTTAAAATCTATTTTAATTTTTTTAACTTAAAATTTGTTTTAAAAATCTTTTTAACTTAAAATCATTTTTAAAAATATTTTTAAATTAAAATTTATTTTAAAAAATCTTTTTAACTTAAAATCTATTTAAATTGTTTTTTTATAATTTATTTTAAAAATCTTTTTAACTTAAAATCTATTTAAAAATTTTTTTACTTAAAATGTATTTAAAAATCTTTTTAACTTAAAATCTATTTAAATTTTTAACTTAAAATTTGTTTTAAAAATCTTTTTTACTTAAAATCTATTTAAAAATAATTTTAAATTAAAATTTGTTTTAAAAATATTTTTAACTTAAAATCTATTTTAAAAATATTTTTAAATTAAAATTTATTTTAAAAAATCTTTTTAACTTAAAATCTATTTTAATTTTTTTTAACTTAAAATTTGTTTTAAAAATCTTTTTAACTTAAAATCTATTTTAATTTTTTTAACTTAAAATTTGTTTTAAAAATCTTTTTGACTTAAAATCTATTTTAAAAATCCTTTTAAATTAAAATTTATTAAAAAAAATCTTTTTAACTTAAAATCTATTTTAATTTTTTTAACTTAAAATTTGTTTTAAAAAATCTTTTTAACTTAAAATCTATTTTAATTTTTTTAACTTAAAATTTGTTTTAAAATTTTTTTAACTTAAAATCTATTTTAAAAATATTTTTAAATTAAAGTTTATTTTAAAATTCTTTTAAACTTAAAATCTAGTTTATTTTTTTTTAACTTAAAATTTATTTGAAAAAACTTTTTAAATTTAAATTTATTTTAACTTTAAATTTTTTTGAAAAATCTTTTTAACTTAAAATCTATTTGAAAAAAAATTTTAACTTAAAATTTATTTTAAATCTTTTTAACCTTAAAAAAAATAACTTTTTAACTTAAAAATCTTTTTAGCTTAAAAATTTATATTAAAATCTTCTTAACTTTAAATTTTTTTTAAACTAAGCAACTAAAGAATCATGCTAAGTAAAGTTAGAACTGAACTCAAACTAACCCTTACTCCTACCTATTGTAGGAAACCAAGTGGATCTTGGACAGTGGTTGCTCCTAGCATATGACTGTAGATCATACCAAATTCACTCAACTTACCTACAAAAGAATAAGAACAGTTGTCTTTGGAAACAACTGCAAACTCAAGGTAATTGACATAGGTAATATTGAACTTAAAATTTTCTTTATTATTATAAATGTATTACTTGAAAATTTCAAGTATAATCTTCTTAGTTGATCCGGTGGTAAGGACGGGGGACCCTCATGGGCGGAGGGTCAAAGACACGTGGAGGTCAACCCCAAGTTCGCGCCGAACGGAAGCATGCCGGGCCGAACGGAAGGATGCCACGCCGAACGGAAGCATGCCGGGGCGAACGGAAGCATGCCGGGCCGAACGGAAAGATGCCGCGCCGAACGGAAGCATGCCGGGCCGAATGGAAGGCAACCCGACCATAGCCGGGGTTCTGACGCTCATGTTGAACAGAGTCGTATGGCCGAGCGAGTAGCCCGCTCGGCCGAAGGCACAAAGTAGCAACACTGCGAACAGTCCACACAACATAAGAACGGTCGGATGTAAGGGGATTGCCGACCGGACGGACATTCGAGACGGAGTAAGAATAGACAACAGGACAAGGAAACATCCTCTGATAGCGGGTATGTTCGAGGAGCAGGCCATACGCAGGATCTTATAACAGGAGTCCGCTGTCCCATCAAAGACGTGCTCGGACTGTAGCAGTAAGGGGTCAGGTAAGCTCTTCTGACAAGCCCATACCGAGGTATGGACAGAGAACACGTATGCACCTCGGTATGTGTGCCCGAGCCTCTTCACAGCTCTATATAAAGGGTCCTCACCCTTCGCCGGAGGTATGCATTCTACGATATTTGGAGCCACTTCTTTGTTGTCGAGCTTTGCCTGACTTGAGCGTCGGAGGGTCGTCGCCGGGAACCCCTTCCCGGTCCGACTTCTTTGCAGGTTCGCCGGAGGTTCGTACGACCGGTCGGAGATCTACGTCAACGACTCGGAGAGCGCCACGTGCCCAGCGTCCGTTGATTTAGCTTTCGGACAGGATCATTAGTATTAGTCAATTGTGTGACACTAGATATAAAGTTAGGTTCTTATCTTCAAAATGCTTAATCAAACACTTAGATAATCCTACGATCAGTCTAAAAAGGTTTAGAAAAGATAACATCTATGCAATTAACTTAGCCACTTCTTCAAATAAGTATTATTTAACACAAAAAGAAGAAACCTAATTATGACATAGAAGAATGTCACACACAAATTTTAGAAATATAAGCAAATTAAAAGGATTAGTTAGAGGATTACCAAAATTACCTAACTTAGGCTCAACAATATGTAATGCTTGTCAACAAGGAAAACAATCAAAATCTACTCACAAATCAACTAATCAATCTCAAACCAACTCAATATTAGAACTCCTATATTTAGACTTATTTGACTCCCATGGGGTCACATCAATAAATGGAAGTTTGTATTGTCTAGTAATAATAGATGACTATTCTAGGTTCACCTGGGTAAAATTTTTAAAAAATAAGGATGAAACTTTTGAAGTCTTTACAAACTTTTGCAAGCAAGTTGAAAATGAAAAGACCTTAAAATTAAAAGAATTAGAAGTGACAATGGAGGTGAGTTTAAAAATCATAACTTTAATAAATTTTGTCTTGAAAACGGATATCATCACGAATTTTCGTATCTTAAAACACCTCAACAAAATGGAATTATAGAAAGAAAAAATAGAACACTACTTGAAGTCTATAGGACAATGCTAAATGAGTATAATCTACCTAAGTACTTTTGGGCAGAAGCTATTAATACAACCTGTTATGTGCAAAATAGAACAACACTAAATAAAACATATAACAAAACCTTCTTTGAAATATATTATAATAAACAACCCAATATAAAATACTTTAAAGTATTTGAGTGTCCGACCTTCATACTAAATACAAGGGAACATTTAGAAAAATTTACTTCTAAAATAAAAAATGGAATCTTTGTAGGATATTCACTAAATAGTAGGGGTTATAGAATATATAATAAGGTTATACTAAGAATTGAAGAAACCACAAACGTAAAATTTGAGGAATCCAAACAAAACCTAGAGCAAATCCAAATTCAGCCAATAGAATTTATTCAAGGCAACAATAATCAAGAAAGAACTAATGAAGAAGAAGAACCTCAAGAGAATCAACCGCTTAGAACTATAAGAGTCAACCTAAATCATCCAATTGACTAAATAATTGGTGACCCAGACTTAAGGGTCAGACTAGATCATCCTTTAGAAACCTAAGTCAAATCTCTCTTATTTCAAAAATTGAACCCAAAATTATAGCTGAATTGTTACTTGATCCAGACTGGGTCATAGTTATGCAAGAGGACGTAGCTCAATTTGAAAGAAATAAAGTTTGTGTTGGATCGAAAAGCGCTAGAGGGGGAGAGGAGGTGAATAGTGCTTGTGAATTTCACTTTTCGTACTCGGAAAACTTAACGAGTAATTGTAGCGGAAATTAAAACAAACACAGAAGGACCTAAGTATTTTTACTTGGTTCGGAGCCTTGGGCGACTCCTACTCCAAGGCCCACGCTCGTTGAGCATTTACTTTGGGCAACAACTATAATAGCGCAAAAGATTACAAAAAGTTATTACAAAATAATATTGAGAAAGCTATACCGACTGATCCGGTGATAAGGACGGGGGACCCTCATGGGCGGAGGGTCAAAGACACGTGGAGGTCAACCCCAAGTTCACGCCGAACGGAAGCATGCCGGGCCGAACGGAAGCATGCCGTTCGACCGAACGGAAGCATGCCGGGCCGAACGGAAGGATGCCACGCCGAACGGAAGCATGCCGGGGCGAACGGAAGCATGTCGGGCCGAACGGAAAGATGCTGCGCCGAACGGAAGCATGCCGGGCCGAATGGAAGGCAACCCGACCATAGCCGGGGTTCTGACGCTCATGTTGAACAGAGTCGTATGGCCGAGCGGGTAGCCCGCTCAGCCGAAGACACAAAGTAGCAACACTACGAACAGTCCACACAACATAAGACCGGTCGGACATAAGGGGATTGCCGACCGGACGGACACTCGAGACGGAGTAAGAATAGACAACACGACAAGGAAACATCCTCTGATAGCGGGTATGTTCGAGGAGCAGGCCATACGCAGGATCTTATAACAGGAGTCCGCTGTCCCATCAAAGACGTGCTCGGACTGTAGCAGTAAGGGGTCAGGTAAGCTCTTCTGACAAGCCCATACCAAGGTATGGACAGAGGACACGTATGCACCTAGGTATGTGTGCCCGAGCCTCTTCACAGCTCTATATAAAGGGTCCTCACCCTTCGCCGGAGGTATGCATTCTACGATATTTGGAGCCACTTCTTTGTTGTCGAGCTTTGCTTGACTTGAGCGTCGGAGGGTCGTCGCCGGGAACCCCTTCCCGGTCCGACTTCTTTGCAGGTTCGCCGGAGGTTCGTACGACCGGTCGGAGATCTACGTCAACGACTTGGAGAGCGCCACGTGCCCAACGTCCGTTGATTCAGCTTTCGGATAGGATCACCGACAACAAAGAAATGAAATTTGCAGCTTCAGGTCATCGGGTTCTTGCTATAGACTTTCTGGATCATCTTTAAATCAGTGCACAGATGAAAGATCACTTGGGAGTTAATTGATTAGGCTGTTGGTCGAGACTGCCTTATAAAGGCTGTTGAGGGCGCCTCCAAGCCCCTTGAGGGCACCTCCATCACCACCGGATCCGCAGCACAGATAAGCTCTGAAGCAGTCTTCTCCTATCCACTTGAGGGCACCTCCAATCCCCTGGAGGGTGCCTTCAATGTCATCTGAGGTGCCTCAAGTCTCCATGAGGGCGCCTTCAGCCTGGCTTCCTGTGCAACTTCTGCCTTGCACCCGAGGCGCCTCCAAGCTCCATGGAGGGCTCCTCGGGTACTGTTCATCCGAGGCAAACCTTGTTATTTTATCCCTGCAAGATATGTTAGTCCACGAACTGTTGGATCGAGACGCGCTAGAGGGGGGGGTGAATAGTGCTCATGTCTTTCACTTATCATAATCGAAAATGTTCAAGTAATGCAGCAGAATTAAATAAAGCAAACACACAGAAAGACCCAAGTATTTTTACTTGGTTCGGAGCCTTGGGTGACTCCTACTCCAAGGCTCACGCTCCTTGAGCGTTTACTTTGGACAACAACTATTATAGCGAAAAAAGTACAATTGGAATATTACAATTAGTGCAAAAAAAGCTATACCGACAACTCTAAATAGAAATCTCGCAGCTTCGGGTCGTCGGGGACTTGTCGTAGCTTAGCCGGGTCGTTTCTTGAGCAGCACACGAAGGATGAATCACTTAGAATCGATATTGCAAGATGCTAGTCGAATACCCCTTATAAAGCTTGTTTAGGGCACCCTCAATCCCCTTGAGGGCGCCAGCAATCGCCGAGTCAGTCGCGCGGATGAACGCTGAAAAAATCGCTGCTGATCCTCTTGAAGGCGCCTCCATACCTATCGAGGGCGCCCTCAAGACTGTTCGAGGTGCCTCAAACCTCCATGAGGGCACCTCCAGCTCCATAGCTGATGCATTGTGTAACATCTACTATCGGATAGCTGCTACAAGTTGCAACTACTACAACGTGTATCAACTATCAATCGGGTAACTACTATATTGGTAGGTTTGCTGTAAATTATATAACAATAGAAAGGTAAGAAAAGGTTATTTAGAGTGTCGAAGTAGCTGCTACAATGTTGTAGCAGCTAGCTGTGGAAGTAGCTGCTACAACGTTGTAGCATATAGCTATGGAATTAGCTGCTATAACATTGTAGCAACTAACTGTCGTATTAACTGCTACAACGTTGTAGCAATTAGCTGCTACAATATTGTAGCAGCTATCCTTCAAATTAGCTGCTATAATATTGTAACAGTTAACATTCTAAGTAGCTGCTACAACATTGTAGCAGCTAACATTCCAAGTAGTTGATACAACATTGTAGTAGCTATATTAATTAACAATTTAACACTTGGAATGTCCAATAAAGACAACATATATTTTTTTCTATATTAATTAAATAGATGATTTAGAATCACGTATAAACAGTATATATTAGGAATAGAAGGAATTATAACTTAAAATGTAACAACTTTAAGTAGCTGTTACATGTTGTACAACTACTTGGACATTTAGTTGTTTAAGGTGTAGCAGCTAACCATCAAAGTAGCTGCTATAACGTATAGCAGCTATCCAAGTGGTTGCAAGCGTTATAGTAGGTGTCGCCTTGCACGTTATAACATAAATCCTTCTAATATATATTAGGATCATGATCAAGAATTACAACATAAAATGAAATGAATTACCATTAGTTATGAAATGTGAGAATTGATATTTGGGAAGTTCCCTGTAAATTATATAAGTAAAAATTGGTAAGAAAGTAGCTAAAGCTTGTGCGTTTAGGATATATCAGAGCGAAAAAATATTATACAGAACTGAAAAATAGAAAATGGACTGGAAAGACTTATGATCGAGAATGGAGAGGGGTGCTAAGCAAATCGATATCGACTATGTGTTCGGTGGCAGTTTGGAGAGCTTCCAGCCAGCTCAAAAACAAGCATGCGACTGTAAGTTGTGCTTAGCTTGCAGAGCCTTTGCTTTTGCTTGCCCGATAGGGGTGGGCTATAATGGAAGACGACGGCGAAGGAAGAAGTGAGAGCGCGCGTGAGAGAGAGAGAGAGAGAGGGAAAATTTAGATTTGAGAAAATTCCTTCATCACCATTTTGAATAGAAGATATAAGGGGAGAGAGAATAAAAGAAAATTTTTTTTTACAAAGAAATCGAACTAGCAACGCTACGTATGCACGTCGCTCATGGTCGCACATGAAACGTTGGGTTGCATATCATTTCTGTGTGTGTGTGTATATATATATATATATATATATTTCAAGAACTCACAATCAAATATTATTAAGCTTGAGTTCGATTTGATAATATTTTCAAGCTTAAAATCAGGCTTGAGCTCGACTCATTAACTTAATTAAATAAACTCGAACAATTTTTTTTAAACAAAAAAATTGATACCCAAATAGCTTATGAGTGACTTGACCTAGCATGAGTTTGATTCCAGTACTAGGGGTGGCAATTTTTTTTACCAAATACGAAAACACAACTTGAAACGAATATAAAAAAATCAGGCTAGGATCAGGTCTTATTAGATTCAGGTCAGGTTCGGGTCGACCTGATTGACTCGATCAATGAACGGATAGGGTTCGAGTCAACCTGAAATGATCCAATTACAACCCGCAAATCCGTTTATAAATATTTTCGGGTCCGGTTATGATCTGATTCTGATTGAGTTCGGATTAAAATAAACATAATTTAATAAAATGAGTCATTTCGAGTTGAGTTTAGATTGAGTTCGGGTTAAGATGAATTTATTTTTATAAATGGATCATTTTGGATCGGGTTGGATTCAGGTTGTGGGTCGTTTCAGGATGAGTTCGTGTCAAATTCAGATAAACGAGCTGAATTTAGATCAAACAATTTAACCTGAAATATTAATTATGTCGGATTCTGATTTTGATCTTCCAACCATCAACCCACCGATCCAAATCCGACAACCTGACCCGAATTGTGACCCTTATCCAAAATCGGCCCTAGATTTTGAAGAGTTTAGTGAAAAAATTCATTTATATTCATATAAAAAATAATAAAATTAATACTATAAAAATAATTTTATTAATAAAATATATAAATTAAATTTATATTTAAGAATTTTGGGTTTAGAGGGATAGAAATAGGAAAATTGAGGAAGAAAATATTTGCTAACTATAATTTGCATGTTTTTTTTTAAAAAATCTATAATATCCGAATCATGGCCAATCCAGCCATAATTACGAATGATCCATCTGTCCACTTTCCCCACATCCCACCTTCCACCTTGACCACCCAGGGCGTCGATATAACATCAATGAACTGAAATCTAACAAATTCAACGATTTATCTAACCCGTCGATATAGAAACAGAGAGCGTTGAAGCCGACGACATCTCCTCCTGTAAGAATAGAGCAAATTCTCACCTTCCAATTTGCATATTCTTCGTCTCCTTAAAGAAGCAACGGTTCCACAGGATATGATGTACCCGGTGACGACTGCCAAATAGACGTCTCCATGAGTGGGTACACTGAATCTCAGTGGAACATTATGTATATCGACCATTCTTCTTTTGACAAAATGGCGTGTTTGATTTGTCATGTAGCACTTGGACAATGAGAAGTCAAGTCCGTAACATACTCCTTGATTCGTTCGACCCATCACCTAAAATTCTCATATCGACAAACAAACAGAGTTCGGGGCAAACTGTATCTGCATTAGTGGTTAATTTTATCTACCTCACTGATGAAATTAAAAGCGAGGAAAAAACAGAGAAATTTAGAAGCGGAAATCTCGTCGTCTTCTCATCGTTAGAACGAGTTTTAGTCGGAATCGATTTTGATCAGCCCAATGTTCTTGCGGGCCGCGTCGCGAGTGGCGGCTTCTAGAAGAGGCAGCTTCGACATGTAGCTCTTCACTTCGTTGCGGATCATCTCTTGCATCGCCGCCAAGAGCTCCCGGCTAAATTGGAAAGGCGGATCGCCGTCTCCGCCTGCTGGGAGCGGGGCAAACCTTGGTTCGTTACTGCTGAATCCGTCGCGGCTGCTCTTTTTCTGGTGGGATATGTCGGACACTCGATCCGATCCTGGGAGTGCTAGCGTCAGGGACGTCAGGGGATCGTGCTCGTCGACGGAAGGATGAGCGGCGGGAACCGCGGTCTCCGACGTGGAATCGCGCTGCTGTTCTTGGAAGGGAGGAGAGGAATAGGAAGGCGGCAGCGCGATGCTGCCGGTTTTGGTCACCGGACGGTAAACCGGAGGCGGCGATGCTGCTTCTGTGTGGGTCCGTTGGCTGGAGTCGGTCGAACCGGACCTGGAAGAGCTGTCAGGGTGGTTCAGGCTGAGTCCCGCGGACGCGAGCACTGGCCCGACGCTACGCGCCCTCTTCGGCGGCAGATCCGGAATCTCGTCCTCTCCGTACGCCGGCGCCGCCGCGGAGGTCATCGAGGAGGATTTCCGCTTGAGGGTGGAGTTCCAGTGGTTCTTTATGGCGTTGTCGGTGCGGCCGGACAAGAGGCGGGCGATGGTGGCCCACTTATTCCCAAAACGGCGATGAGCCTGGACGATGGTCTCGTCCTCCTGCGCCGTGAATGGCCGATGCTCCACCTGCGGCGAGAGCTGGTTACACCACCGGAGGCGGCACGATTTGCCGGACCTCCTGGGAATAGACCGGCTGATCAGACTCCAGTTCCTGGGCCCGTGCTGCTCGACCAGCCGCCTCAAGGTCTCATCCTCCTCCGGGCTCCATGGCCCCTTTATCCGATCCGTCGCCCTAATCCGGCCGACCATCGAAGACGCCGGCGCAGGCGCCATCGGCATCCTCCGATCAACAATCCCAATAAATCAAACCGCAGCGACCGATCGAGGTAACAAAAACTACTAAAATCCCTCAATTCATTCGCATTTTAATCGAAATAAGACAAAATCTCAAGAAGAGGCGAGGTCGAAGAAGATGGGATTAGTTTGGAATTATATAGAGGAGACGGGGGAGTTGGGCGGCGACCGGTAGCAGTCGGTTCGTGTACCGGTTAAATGGCACTGCTGCACGCACCCGCCCGCCTCTTCCAGACCCCCACCGAGGCGGTTTAATTGGGTACAGCTGGCTGACGCACACGTGTCGCTCCCCTCCCCCCGCTTCCTTTTCCACTCTCGACTCGTTAGGTCAAAGTTGTTCCGTTATCCTTATCAGACCAACTTGGCCGAACTCCTACTCCGGGTCGGATTTTGAATTAAAATCCAAAATCCAAGGAAACTCAAAGGCAGGCTAGGCTACGCCTATGATTATCGGATCGGGTGCTCGGATTTTATGACTACCCAACCCGATCTGCTTCTGGTAAAGGACAGAGTTATGGTTACGTGACGGAGAGGATAAGACGGATTAGTGCGTACCGTGTCGTCGTCTCCTACGCTTCGATCTTATCCTCCAACCGCGGTGGTTGACGTCATGTCGCCCCAACCGCCGGAAAATTAAAAACTAACTGGAGAACGAGCCGTCTGTTTTGGTTACGGAACGGAGCGTAGGCGTAGCGGCACCACCACCACCACCCGTCACGTAATTCTGTTTCCTCCGTAACCAACAGCCTTGCCCCACGTCAAACTCATTCCCTTGTCCTTTTGCCTTTCCTTCTCAACGATGGCTGCGAACTCCTGTTCCGTACTGAGACTGTTCTCGTATATTGGACGAGAAAAATAAAATAAAATACTGCCCTCGATCGCCTTTATTTATTTTCTATGCACTTTAGACTTCACCGAGCAGCCCATTGGTTTGATTGGAAAAACTTTCAGATCACCTTTAGAAAACTTGTTTTCATACCTTTTGGATTTTGGTGCGGTTCTTCTTATTGCCGTTGAGAGTTGAAGTCACCATTTCTCTTTTATGTTCTATACTTTCACCAGGGTGATCCTTCGGTTGAGATCAAAATTGAGTTGCTTTTCCTTAGAGTTTGAGTGCATGCTCTAAGGCCTACAAAGGGGGAATTAATCAATCCACAAGAATTGAATACTTGATTATATATATATATATATATATATATATATATATATATATATATATATAGTACATGCTCTAAGTTGGCTTTGCTTTGGTGGTACAAGAAGGAAAGATGGGAGAAAAAAATGAAAAGAGAAGGTGCTAAAGTGAGGGTTGGTTGTGATGAAGCATATTCCTTTCTTAGTGAGCTCAATCTATCATTTAAGGGCAAGTTGGGGTGAAGGGATCCAATGTTACATGTCATCATGCACTATATGTCTCACTCAATCTTGTTGTTTTTATGTTGTAGAACAAGAATGTGTAGGGTGGTAATGAAAGTCTAGTGGATAACAATCTGAAAGGCAATGCTAATGGCAATTAGGATAATGAAGCATATGTTCTTGAATACAATTGTTAGATGATAAATTATCTAGACAAAAGCATTTAGTTTAGTTATGCAAGAGGAGCATAATCATTAACACAATATTAAAAATTTCTCTTAAAAATATGACAAAGTGCATGTATCTTTCCTGTCATCCCTGATAATACATGCAATAATATGATATGATGTATAATGGAGAGGTCTGGTAATATTGGGAAAATCAATAGTCAAGATAACATGCAGTTAAAAGTCAAGGAGAGATAGCAGTCAAGGCTAAGAAATTCTTAGTCTGGTCCAAAAAAGGAAACAACAGTCAAGGTCGGGAAGTTCTTCTAGGACTTGACTCTCTAACCTCATAAGCACGACTTTCGATCTACCCCTAGTTGGCTTCTTAACTACTTGGTCCTAGGGCTCAGTCCCTTCATTTTTCCTAGGCACCACCTCAGTCTGTTCTCAATCGGCTTCTTAGCTGGTTGGGCCCTCAAGTTTCAGTTCTCTCATTTCTCCTGGGCACTGCCCGAGTCTACCCCGGTCGACTTTTTAGCTAGCCGAACCCCAGGGCTTAATCCCCTCATTTCTTCTGGGCACCACCCCAATCTACTCCCGGTCGATTTCTTAGCTGACAAGACCCTCAGAGCTCAATCCCCTCATTTCTCCTAGACACCGCCCTAGTCTACTCTCAGTTGGCTTCTTAGTTGGCCAGGCCCCTAAGGCCCAGTCCCCTCATTTCTCCTGGACATTGCCCCAGTCTACGCCCGGTTGGTCCCAGCACTGATCGGACTATTGTCAGGAGACAACAGTGTCAGAGAATCACAACAACTTGTTAGATAATAACGGTTATTCGTAAGGGATTCCGATACTCTGTCATATGCATAACATTGAACCTTCTTTTACCCAATGAGAATCCGCCATACTTCAGCCATCACCCAACATGTTCTGGCACTCGATATTTTCTGATGCTTCATCATTACGGAGATTATGATAGATAGTGTAAAAAGAGAGGTTCTCTCCGTTGACTAGGTAAGCGCTCACATACCCATCTACTACAGTGCTATTGTTCATCTTCCTTCTGCACTTTTCGCTTTGTGTTACTCTTGACTTGAGCGTCGGAGGATCTGCGTTAGAGACCTCTTCCCTGGTTCTTACTCTAATGCTTCCATGTGACCTCTTTGTGTGCGTGCAAGCTCATGGGTATCATCAGCAACCTTCCTTCACCCCCACCCCCGCTCCATTGTAAGACAGAAAAGCCTACAACGCTCCTATAGGCCCTAGATCCAGGTTCTCCTTTCATCAATGTCCTTATTCTCGTCACCGACTCCCTTCAACTAACTTAGCTTCCGGACAAAATCACAATACAAGGCAGATCGAAGACCAAATCATCTTTACAATGCAATTGACTAGCTGACAAAATGAATTCAAGATTAGCTTTTACCCGACTCAAAAAGTATCATTCAATTTAACTTCTTAAAAGAATTGTCTAGTTCAAGATTTGACAGTAATTTGTATCTCACGGTGAATAAAAGTTCAACTCAAGGAAGTTAAAGCTAATATTTTAGTGTAGGTTTGGAAATCTGATTAAGAAAATCTGAAAAAGTAAACTTGTAAACCGAACTAAACATTCAAATTGCAAAATAGCATGTGTGCTAGTATTGTTAATTTAATTGCCTGCATACCATTTTTAGAACTTAGATGATATTGGACAAACCTGAAGAAATACACACACACGACAGGGATAAAGCTTCATAGGATAAAATAATGAAAATTTTCACCAGATAAAGTTCTAACACAAAGTGGATATACTCGAGGAAAAGAACTAAAGACTATGAGTCTCAAGACTATGGGCCAACAATACTGACACATGATATGTACACACTCTCTGACTCTGTACACTCTTTTGCTCCAACCAATATTATGTAAAAACATGTAACAAATCCTTTACACCATTTAAACAAATTGTGTTTATGCTCTCAGCATGTTTTGCAATCGCAAAAATCAGAATATGAGACTGTACTTGGATAATAGGTTAGCAAAACTATATCCATAACCAACCAATCTGTAAAAAGTGATGGTTACTTATTACCCTTCTTGAGACCATATGTAAAATATATAGTAATATTGTGTGCTTGTGTTCTCAGATAATCATTTTGTAGTTGCAACTTTCAAAGACCTGAATAATCAAACTTTATTTTGAGAATATACTGGTAAACACAGTATCTAATATATGTTCAATAACTTTCTAGTATGCATAGAAAATGAGGATACTTATTTTCTTATCTTTCTTATGAGTCATTACCATGATTAAACCGCAATAAGATGCTCATACTGATAGAAGTTTATCAATCAAGGTGAAGCATGTGTTTCTCAAATCTAACAGATAAGAAACATCAACACATTGATCAAAATATTGATAATGAAAATTGCAAAGAAATGCGCTCAATCGACCAACTGATCGATTAGCACAAGTCTAAATAGATGATCTGATTGATTACCCAACCCTAACTTGCTTAACTCAAGTTTAGGGTTCCCTTGCCCAATCTTTAGTCAACCGTGACATGTTGAGTCTTCTCCACCAAGTGTCTGGTCAATCTTTTGATCCACTTAGACTTTGCCAACTTCTCATTGGACTTTTAGTCATCAAGTGTGATCTTCCTTGACTCACTTGGACTTCCTTTTGCCTAACTGCAGTTAGGGTTTTCCTTTGCCAACGTGCAATCCTCCTTGATCAACTTGGACTTGCTTGCCTAACTGCAGTTATGACTTTCCTTGCTAACGTGTGATTCCCTTGATCCACTTGGACTTCCCTTTGCCTAACCTTAGTTAGGGCTTTCCTTTGCCAACGTGCGATTTTCCTTGATCCACTTAGACTTGTTGGCCTAACCGCAGTTGGACTTTCCTTGCCAACGTGTGGTCCCCATTGACCGACTTGAACTTTTTTGCCAACGTGCGGTCTTCCTACCCACTTAGACTTTCCTTTTCCTAACCGCAATAAGGACTTTCCTTTGCCAACATGCAATCCTCCTTGATCCACTTGGACTTGCTTGACTAACTGTAATTAGGACTTTCCTTGCCAACATGCGGTCCTCCTTGACCCACTTGGACTTTCCTTTGCCTAATCACAGTTAGAACTTTCCTTTGCTAATGTGCGGTCCTCCTTGACCCACTTGGACTTTTCTTTGTCTAACCGCAGTTAGGACTTTCTTAGTCAAGTACCGGTCCTCCATGACCTACTTAACTTCTCTTGCATATGTCCCACAACACATTGTCTAAACATGTTGTCACAACATATTATCCAGAAATCAAAACTCAAGCTCGACTCCACTCGAGCTTAGTCAAACTGGTCAATTTTTACCCGGGGACGATTGTGTTGGTGCAGGTTGCACTGATGATTAGGTTTTGATGTATGACAAATAGGTTGAGTTAGATGTGTTGTTTGTCTAACCTTTTTACTAAGTGTATAGGACTTGATGGGACTAAAGAACCGGAACACTAGGCTGAAGTCCAGCTAGGTTGATAGCTGATACAAAGTCCAGATTGGTTGAGATCTAGTATAAGGAAGTCTAGCTAGGTTGATAGCTAGCACAAAGTCCAGATTGGTTGAGATCTGACAAGAGGACGTCCAGATTGGTTGAAATATGGTAGGAAGTCCTTGTGGGTCAAGAAACCTAACATCAAGGAAGTCTACAAATGGTAAGTGAGATAAGTCACTTGAGGAGAGAGATCCAGTGATGATAAGTCCCGATAGGACTTTAGGCACAGTCCAGCTTAGAGTCACTTGAGAAGTCTAAGCTAAGACCATGACTAGATCCTGGTCTTAGAAATGTTGGAGTAATTTTCCTAGGTCAAGTTTGACCAGTTTGACTAAGCTTGAGTTGAGTCAAGCTTGAGTCGGGATTTGAGTTTTGATGTTTGACAATATAAGGAGATTGCTGGAGCAATTGTCCGGTTATGGAGATGGTCAAAAGGTTGACCAAGTTGATGAGAATACAAGTCAAATAGGTCAAGGTTGACAGGAGACTTGACTAGGAAAGTCCTAACTGGATGTTAGGCATTAGAAAAGTCCTAGTGAGGAGCTAGACAACGGGAAGTCCTAGTGAGGAGCTAGGCAGGAGAAAGTCCTGGTGAGGAACCAGGCAAGTGGAAAGTCCTGGTGAGGAGCCAGACAATTGGGAAGTCCTGGTGAGGAGCCAGGCAATGGGAAGTCCAAGTGTGATCTTGGCAAAGGTTGTAAGTCCAAACATGTGGTCTTTGCAAGGTAAGTCCTAGTGTGACTTGGCAAGGAGAACTCGATAACTAGGATGAGGCCGAAGGAAGCTCTTGAAGGCAAGGCAAAGGATGGGAAGATATCCGAGGGACGCAAGGCTGATGGAGGAGGTTAGAAGGCTAGTTCGAGGTTGGTCGAGTGTGGTGGTATAATCTGACAACTAGGATGAGGCCGAAGAAGCTCTTGAAGGCAAGACGTGAAGGATGGGAGATATCTGAGGGACGCAAGGTTGATGGAGGAGGCTAGAAGGCTAGTTCGAGGTTGGTTGGGTATGGCCGGATGCTAAGCATGATGTATCAACAGGTCATGAATTGACCGGATGTTGATTTTAGGGGGTTTTGGACTTGATTGGGCAAGTTCATAGGAGCTGGATCGATCAACCGATTGATTGGGAGAGCACCTGCAACAAAGGGTTCTCCCAATCGATCCATGGATCGATTGGGAGCCTTTGCCGATCATACAGAAAGCCTCCCGATCGATCGGCCGATCGATTAGGAGCCTCCAATCAATCGGTTGATTGATTGGGAGGTTGGATTTTCATGCGATATCTCTGGAAATCACACGAAACACAGTGAATCGATTGGGCAATCGATTCAGGAGATTTCCAGAGAGCACAGAGGCGCTCTAGATCGATCGGCCGATCAATCCAAAGCCTCCCCAATCTATTGGAAGTAATCAATCGATTGAGATTCGATCATTGGCGCAAATAAAGGCATTGGCATGCGATTTCTTCGAGAGAACTTGATTCTTTTTCTACACGAGCTTGCAAAGGTGATTTCCACATCTTCTCCACAGGTCTCCCCACTAGTCTTGAAGATTCTTGGAGGCACGTCCAAGTCAAGAGGCGAGTTAGACAAGAAGAAGAAGAAACTAGGGTTTTATTGTATAAAATCTTGTAAGAGTTATTTGTATTTGGCTTCCTTTTTGCTTATTGTTGTATTGTGAACTTGTAAGGCTTCTCCGCCTTTGGTAGTTACCGTAAAGGAGGGTTTTCATAGTAGAGGGTGTGTGAGTGTGTGGATCCTTGGATTAGTCACCTCTTCTTGAGGTGGATACCAAGTAAATCTACGTGTTAGCGTTGTAGTATGTTGTTTCTTGTATTTTCTGCTGCATATCATCACAAGAAGCAAATCGACGCAAGCACGACGAAACGCTATTCACCCCCTCTAGCGGGCACATCGATCCCAACAAGAAAGACAAGATCTTAGTCATTGATCATATTTTTAATGTGCTAATTTTATTTTATAGGATGAATATATTATGATTGCTTGGACTAACTCTTTTTTGTAGGAAAAAGAAAGGCAAGAAAGAGTTCTCCAGGCACTTGGACCAACATCGATGAGGTTTGCGGGTGCATGGCCGGGCACCTGGGTGGTCCGAGCGCCCGGAGCTACTCTAGGCGCACGAACCAACAAAAATAATCCAAAAGATAAGTTGGAGTGCGATGACTGACCGGACCCACGTCAATGGTCCAGGCGCTCGGAGGTGGATAAACTTCAAGGATGAAGTTTCGACGAGAGTTCGCAACATCAGCATAGTCCAGGCGCCCGGGAGGGGATCTAAATGCCCGGTCGGGGGTATAAAAAGGAGGTTTTGACTAGCATCTCAAAGACAACATTTGCTACAACTTTCGTTCTGCGCGTTGCTCCGAAGAAACTCCTACGACGCTGTAACGCTCCTCCGACAACCAACAATCAAGCTCTATTTATTTTCTTTGTTGTCAGTAACCTTTCCTTATAGTTCTTGTACTTAAATTTTGTAACATTTCAAACTATTAGTGGATTGTCCAACGAAAGCACTCAACGAGTGTGCGCCTTGGAGTAGGAGTTGTCGAAGGCTCCAAACCAAGTAAAAAACTACTTGTATTAGCGCTTATCTTTTTCTTTCTCTTTTCTTTCTCCTTAGCTTTATTTCCGCTGCGTATTCAAAAGCGATGAACGCTATTCACCCCCCTAGAATGTCTTTACGATCCAACAAGTGGTATTAAAGTGAAGTTCCACTCTGAATTGGTGCAACCACCAATCAAGCCAAGGGGGGTTCTTTTGTTTTCTTTCTTTTCAAATCTTGTTAGGTTTTAAAATTTTTGACCTAGTTCAAATTGGTGCAATCATCTCTTTTGCATTGGTACAATTTGTACTAATGATCTAACTTAGGTTTTAAAGAATGACAAGGGGATTAAAGTTAGAGTCTTTGTGATTTAATTATTTTACCAAGTGTGCAGGAGTTGACGGGTCTGAAGGACCAAACACCAGGCAGAAATCTAACTAGGTTCGCAGAACTCGATAGTTGGTGGAAAGTCTAGATAGGTCTGTGGGACCCGATATCTGGCAGAGAGTCCAGTTGAATTCACAGGACCTTGTTAGAGTGTATACTAAAAGCCTAGCTTTTGGTATAAACATTTATCTAGAAATAAGAATCACATTGGTCAAATATCTACATTTATGATAAATGTAGTTGCTCAATTAATTTATATTGTAGATAACATGGTGTGTGGTGCCACACACAGAAGATCATGTTATCAGTTCCTTATAAATTATAAACAGTAGCTCACGACCAAGATGGAAAGGAACAAACCATTGGAAGGTCGTAGTGTAATTAGGTATTAGTTTATCTTGACTATATAATTACACTAGTACACTTAGAGTGTATTGAGTAAGACCATTTGAGGTCGTTCCTTTTATACTGACTTTATAAAGGAACAAAGATCTCAGTTATTATAGAAGTGTGTGCTCTTAATCCTAATATAATAACAAGCACATATATTTGATATTTATTTCTTTAATTTGTCAATGGGTGAGATTTAGTTCGATAAATCAATAAGCCCGATAAGTTGGGAAATGATATCACTTATAGTGTGTGTTGTTGATTATAGAATGAAACTGTGTCCTAGTGATCTAGGTTGAGAATGTCCCCAAGAGGAGCTCATAAGGATTATCATGTTAAACCCTGCAGTGGACTTAGTCCGACATGACGATAAAGTTGAGTGGTACTACTCTTGGAGCTAGATATTAATTAAGTGAGTTGTCAGTAACTTACTTAATTAGTGGGCATTTGTTATCTTAAACACAGGGAGACTAACACACTCATAATAAGAAGGAGCCCAAAATGTAATTTGGGATTGGTGCGGTAGTTCAATAATAGTTCTTTAGTGGAATGAATTATTATTGATGAAATTAAGTTGTGTGTTCGGGGCGAGCACGGGATACTTAATTTTATCGGGAGATCAAAACCAATTCCTCCTCTCGGTCCCTATCGTAGCCTCTTAATTATAGAGTACTATACCCACCTATACCCACATTCTTACCCATCCTATAGGGGCCGGCCAAGCTAGCTTGGAGACCAAGCTAGGGCCGGCCATGGGTATGTTCATGGGTGAATTCATGTGGCCGTCCCTATTAAAATAAAAAGGAATTTTAATTTTAAAATTTTTCTTATGTGGATAATATAATTTAAAAGAGAGTTTAAAAATTTAAATCCTTCCTTTTATAAGATTCTACAAAAGATTAAGAGAAGAGTTAAAATCTCTTTCCTTATTTGTAGATTAAAAGGTTGATTTTAATTTTGGTAAAAACTTTCCTTTTAATTATATTCATGATTTAAAAGAAATTTTAAAAATTAAAAATTCTCTTTTATTAGTTTCTACAAAAGATTAAGAAAAGATTTAATATCTTTCCTTATTTGTAAATTGAAAGGAGATTTTAATTTTTTAGAGATAACTTTCCTTTTTGGAAATTATCCACATGTTTAAAAGAAAGATTTTAATTTATAAAATTTCTTTTTATTAACCAATCATGAAGGGATTAAAATTATTGGAGAAATTTTTATAAATTTCTAGAAACAAATTAGGAAGTTTTAATTTTTGTTTTAATTAAAATTCTCCTTGTTTTGGGGAGAAGAGTGACCGGACATTATAATTTGAAAAGAGAAAATTATTTTAATTAAATAAATTTTCCTTTTCAATGGCAAAAGAATTAAGGAAGTTTTTATTAAATTTTCCTTATTTGCCAAGACCAAGGATTATAAAAGAGGGGGTAGAGGAGGCTTCAAGGCTAACAACTCTATTCTATTTTTCTCCCTCTTTTCCTTGGTGGTGTGGCCGGCCCTATTTCTCTCCTCTCCTCTTGTTGGCCGAAACTTATCTCTTGGTGGAGCTTTTGTTAGTGGCCGGATCAAGGAAGGAGAAGAAGGAGAGAAAGCAAGTCTCGTTTCTAGCAACCCCTTGGAGCATGGTGGTGGTGGCCGAACCTCTTCATCCTAGAAGATGTTTTGATGGCCGAAACTTGCAAGGAAGAAGAAGGTGATTGGTGGTTTCTCATCTCGGAAGAACGTTGCCCACACAACGTCCGAGGTTAGAAGAGGAATACGGTAGAAGATCAAGAGGTCTTTGTAGAAGGTATAACTAGTAATTTTTCCTTTCCGCATCATGATAGTTATTTATGGAAATAATACCAAATACAAGAGGCTTACGTTCTAGTATTTCGAATATTTTTTTTTCGAAGTTGTGTTCTTTTGTATTTTTTCCCCCTTGTGATTTGATTGTTCTTTTTGGTTAACCTAAAGTTATTTTAGGAAATTAAATATTAGATTTCTATAAAAGGTTTTGTCTAGTCGGTGGTGGTTGCTCCCATATCCAAGAAGGTCATGTGCCTCGCCACGTCAGTACTGGGAACCAATTATGGAAATTAATATTTAATGGAATTAATAACTTAAGGTGACTTGGGTCGAACGTGTTAAGTTCCGCAGGAGATCCAAGTCAAAACCTAAAAGAACAAATAGATTAAGTTTTGGATCAAACGTGTTAAGTTCCGTAGGCGATCCAAAATTTAATTTAAAAGAACACATGGTAGCTAGGAAAAGGTTCAGACCTTTGTACAAAATTTTTGTACAGTGGAACCTCTAGGTTTTCCGAGTAGCAACCAACAGACCTGACAATCGATCGAAGTCCAGTTGGGTCTGTGAACCTAACAACTGGTAATAAGACCTAGTGGGTCAAAAACAAGTCAAGCGACTATAATTGGTAAGTGGAGGTAAGCAATTGGAGGAGAAATCCAGTGAAGGCGCGTTCTCGGTTGAGGGAATTGTAGGCGTCGATCCAACTTAGGTCCATTTGGGAAAATTAAGTTGAGACCTTGAGTAGATCCTAATCTTAAGGATATAGGATCTAATTACTACTCTTATTTTATTAACGTTGTGTTAATTCTATTTTGCATGATAAATATATTTTTCTTTACCTAAACTAACTCCTTTTTGCAGGAATTCAAAAGCTGAACAAATGGGAGTTCGGGCTCTCAGAGTTCGGGCACTCGGAGCTGGTCCGAGCACCTGGAGCTGATCCGGGTGGACGGACCAGTCTCGCTCAGGTGGGTGTCGTAGGCACCCGGGCGGTCCGAGACCTCGGAATTGATCCAAGTGCTTGGACCACAAAAGTTATCCTTAACCTGAGTTGGAGAGCGACGACTGGCCGAACCCACGTCAATGGTCTAAACACCCAGAAGGGGTCCAGACGCTTGGAAGTGGATAAATTCGTGAATGAAGTTTCAACGAGAGATCGTCACATCAACAATGGTCCAAGCCTTCGAAGGGGTTCCAGGCGCCCGGAATGGGCCTATATAAGGGCCTTCGACCAGTAGCTTCAAAACAACATTGACTACAGCTTTCATAATCAAGTGCTGTTCTAAAAAGGCTCCGACGATACCGAAAAGATGCTCCGAAGTTCGAGGAACAAGAGACTTCATTTTCCTTTCTGTTTGTTATAACAAAGTTTATTTTTAATTCTTGTACTCAATCATTGTAATCCTTTTATGAACTGATAGTGATTACCTAACGAAAGCGATCGACGATTGCAAGCCTTGGAGAAGGAGTCGTCACAGGCTCCAAACCAAGTAAAACTATTTGTGTTAGCATTGTTTTCTATTTTCTTTATTCCATTGCATAACTCATATTTCACAATTTTCAACGATCGCTATTCACTACCCCCTCTAGCGACTTTACGATACTACATTTTAGACAAGCTTTTCGCATTGCAAAATACTCTGAATTGATGCAACAACAATCGAGTTTTTTTTAATATACTTATCATCTTCCACACTACTAATCCAACACCTAGTCTTAGGATTTCTCTGTTAGTTTATTTTTTTTGTGCAAGGTTCTATTTTTAATGGCCCAAACAGAAGGATATATCATCGTTCATCCCCCACTCTTCAACGGTACAACTACAACTTCCCTGTTGGATCGAGACGCACGTGAAGGGGGGGGGGGGTGAATTACGTAGTTTTCAAAAATTTTAATCTTTTCAATTTTGAATTCAAAGTACACAACAAAAAGTTAAACATAAAAGCAGAAATAGAAAAGTAAGAGACACGATTCAATTTTACTTGGTTCGGATCCTTTGAGGACTCCTACTCCAAGACCCAGGTCCTGCGGACTTATAGACGGGTAATCCACTAAAACACCTTTTCTGAAACCGCTGGAAGAGGGGGATCAAGTACAAGAGAAAGAATAGGATAAGTGTAACATGCTACACTTTCCATTTGTAATAATTAAGTATAGAATCGTAAATTTGTTACCCAACACCTTCGAAGATTATCGGATCAAGCTCGATATTGGATGACTCCTCAGCAGTAGTCGAGCACAACAACATTGTAATAAAATAGTAACAAGAAATCGGAGCAGTCGGACAGCAAATCACACGCGTAGAAACTCGTATGGAAGTTGTGTATTGAAGTTTAGTCGAGATACACATTTAAAGGGTGTGGAAGGCACCTTCCATAGCCTTAAAGGCACCTCCAACATGTAAAATATGATTACGAACTCGTTGCTCCTTAACTGGAACAAAGTCTGAATATTATACCTTGGAAGGCGCCTTCCATAGCACCGAAGGCGCCTTCCAATGCTTGAAAGAGCCTCAAGTACTATTCACCCGAGGCATTTTTGCTTCTCTTGTCCTGTAAGTTAGGTTAGTCCAACACGACAATATCTAACCTACGAAACAAAGTTAGTACAATAATAATATAATTAATTTATGACTTAGACCTTGTTCTCCAGACCAGATCTAGTCAGAGTTTCAATTTAGGTTTATGAAATGGAGCTAAATTGGATCGACGTCTACTGTCCCCTCAACCGGGATGTATCCTCACTTGGTCACTCTCCTCTAGTGATTTATCTTTATTTACCATGTGTCAAGTTACCTCCTTGACGTCAATCTAACTCACCAGGTCTTCCTTTGTCACGCCCCGAAGGAGTCCCTTTCCGAGAAAATTTCGGCAGCATCTCCCCTGTACGGCGGACAATCTGAAACTTTTCTACATCCTCCATACCTCAGCCACATGCGGCTGGAATAATAACATGTAAATAAATAAACATTCACCACGCAGTAATATCATATTCAGCCTCTGGCTGACACAACCACGCAGTTTAATAATTAACAACTACATCAATATACCAAGACTCGAAAACAACCCTACTCAACTACACTCGTAAAACTCAAATCCGATGAACTCACCTCTTCTGCCGACCAGGCAGGCATGTAGTAGGATAAATCCAAATCATACCAAAAATCCATTGACATAATAAAATCTATACAATGTCCATAAGTAAATAAATCCAGAACATAACAAGTTCAAACAGTCTAGAACAGAAAAGGAAACCAAATGAAAAACCAATCACATCCTCGAGGTCTGCAGGGACCAGCAACTGGAACTCTCTCCTGACAGCATCAACCTGAAAATATCAACAATGGAGGTGGGGTGAGTCCAACACTCAGCAGGTACAATTGATATGCAAAGTAAAGAAACAACACCTAGCACTAATCATGCGGACCTGATAAGAAAGATAAAATGCATCTGAAGTAAACAAGAGAGACTGCTGTACTAACCAGTCCCGAGTATAAGGTCAACAGTCCGAGTGGTATAGGAATCAGATGCATGTCAAACATAGGTATCCAAACAATATCAGCATATAAATGCAGCAAGCACAAACACAAGCAATAAATACATCATGCATATGATGCCAATGATGCGTCCTGGTCACCCCACACTCGATCATCTCACACAATAGTGAGGCCGAGTGGGTAGGGTTATGATAACTGTGCCATCACTACTCCGATGAGTGACCGAGTGTACGGATGCTTGTCGAGTACACCTATCCTCCTACCCCAAATCATAAATGGGGAGCGCAATGCTCTCATCTCCCGGACTCAAAGACGGGAGGAATCCCTGCCGGATAACACGTTGTGTCACACTACCCATGAGTGGACCAACGGTGTCTAACAGAGTCCCTGCCGCAACACACACTGTCGAATCGACCACTAACCCATGAGTGGTGGTGTGTGCAGATCCATGTAACTCGCAATGTGCTCAACACTATCGCACAGCATGCAATCATGCAAATGATGCATGGCAATAACCATATAAACATCCTGACCTAATCCATATATATAGAAAAGTGCACCCTAGGTCAACGAATCATATCGAATCAAAGGTACACAGAAGGTATAAAAACCTAGGTCCTGAACATGGTGAAGCATGGTATATCACTACCCCTATAAGCATGTATAAACAGGTAAAGTATACATGAGATGCAAAACCAATCAATCAATCAAGCATATACCAAGATTTGGGTAGTGATTAACCGAAACAGATAAGAAACACAATTGATGCAATATGTTAATTTCATTACTAGACATATCAAAGACAAAAAGTCAAAAGTACCCGCCTTCGTAAATAGAAAGGTCCAATCTGACTCCGAGATACTCGTCTCGCGTCAAAATCCTGTATCCAATAGATATTCAGATTTAGCTAATTTTCATTATAAACAAAATTAGCTAAACTAAATCCTAATCCGATTAGGAAGCTAGAGTATCAATTCCATTTAACTCTAAGTCTATACTTAAATCTAGTGGCAATTCAGTCTTCAACTTACCACCAGACAACGCAACCATAAATAAACAACCAACCACAATATTCAATTTAATCCTTGATCTACAACTACACACAGTTAATCCACTAAACTCCCAATTCATCTTAATTCAATGATTTCACCTAAATTAGCACCTCTTATTAACATTAACGAACTCCAGATTCACATAACCCATCAACACATGATCCATTATATAACTACCACACGTAGCTAAAATTCCTACAACATACCTTAAAGTCACAACCCTGTTGGTTGCTGGAACAAGAGTGCTACTAGTTGAAATTTCTGCCGTAACCAAGAAAACCTCAGCAAGTCCTCCCTATTCCCCTTACCGCCTCTGCTGAATCAATTATCCCATACCATACAGCATTAATTCACAGTAAACTAAATCAGAAATAAATTTCCAGCCCTTACCCTAGTGCAATATTGTCCCTGTGAACACACGGCCAGGAGATACAGATGCTGAACAATGCTAGCCGGAAGACTTTGCTGCCACAAACCTGTTGTCGACCCTGAGGTAGAGCCCCTCGTTCCCTCTGCCAGCAACAGGTAGACGAGCAAACAAAAATCGGCCCGATGATGAGTCTAAGGCACAGAAAGTGAGACTAGGGCTCGGCGGCAGTAATCGAAGGCGCTCGGTGGCTGGCGGCTAGGGCACAGGGAAGAGGCTCGGCTCCACAAAGAAGAGGAAGAAGAAGATAGCCGGCGCTAGGTTTCCCGTGGCCGGCGCTGCCTCGGAAAGGAGAGGGAAGGCCGACGCGAGGGCTGAGGAGCAACACCCGGCGATGTTAAGTCACAGGCGACGGCGGTCGGCGCTCGGAAGAGAGAAACCGCCGACCGGCGGTTAGGGCAGAGAGGAGGAGAAGGCTCGGGCGGCGTCGGGGAGAAAAGAGAGAACGGCGAGAATGAGAGGAAATAAAAGAAAATAAGATAATAAATAAGAAAAGGAAAAAGAGATAAATAAATAAATCTTTTCCTCTTTTAAATGGGTAACCCAAACAGGCTTTCTCGGGCCCCCGTTTTTATCCCCGTGAACTCGTCCATACGAGTTCCGAAAAATTCCCGAAAAATGTCCAAAAATTCCAAAAATTTCCCTTATTAATAATCGCCTATTTCCGGTATTTTACATCTTTGTTAGAAGAATCTAGGTGCCCTAGGTTTTGATGTTTGGGCAAAGGTTTAAGTTAGATTTATTATTATATTTGATATGCATTGTGAGTGTGCAGGATACAGGTATAACAAAATAAGTCTAAGTGTGACATGACAATGGATAAAGTCCCGGAGGCATGACCTCTTGGCAAAGGAAGACCCGACAACAATGACAAGGCTGATGGAAGTTCCAGAAGTCAAGGCGTGAGGGATGGGGAGGTATCGGAGGGACGCGAGACTGATGGAGGAGTCTAGAAGGCTAGGTCTAAGTTGTGCGAGCAAGGATGAGTGCATGAGAGACTGCATTCAAGGTGAAATTCCAGTGTTACTACAGCGTTACTAAAGCAATATTGTAGTGTTACTGTAGCAGTACTATAGCGTTACTGTAGTAGTCAACTGGTCTTTTCATCAGTCGGCTGATAGCTGATAGTTGGATTGCAACTGTCGAATTGCACTTAAGACCAGTCAACTGGTGGTGGGAAAATAGCTTGGTATTTTCCTCCCAAGCTCTATTAAGTAGAGCTCGGGGTGGTTGGGCATGGTTAACGAAATAGAGGTGGTTAACCCCTATTAGTAGTCTTCCTAGCTCTTGTGTATGATTCGTGTGTACGTGATCAAGGTTGTGGCGAGGTTTCTCCACCCACAAGAAGATCGTGCTAGCCAGAGGTTTTCCTGGGATTGATCCACCGACGGATTGAGATTTCGTCCACCTTACGGATATGCAGTGGAGTACGAGCAAGTTATCTCCGAACCATGTAACTAAACATGTTAAGGTTTGATTCATTTTCGTCTTACTTAGTGCTTAGGGTTTAGCTTTCTATTGTTAGTATTGTTTTGTATTTCCGCTGCATACTAACGAGTGTAGGAAGCAACGTTTTGGGTGAGACGCTATTCACCCCCTCTAACGGACGTCAAGGTCCCAACAATTGGTATCAAAGCATGCCACTCTTCTATAAACTAATCATCAAAGGAACAAAGCACTAGAGGAAGATGGAGTCAAAAGGTCCGCTTGGATGGGATATCCAGATCCCACCTCCATATGACTAAGAAGACTTCAGGTATTAGAGGTCGCGCTTGGAGACTTGGTTCCAAATGGATTGGGACCATTGGATGACATTGGAGGATTCATTCGAAGCTCCGACGGACAAGAAGGGAAAATCCCTCTATCTTCGGTATTGGACCAAGGAGCAAAGGGAGCAATCAGAGGTGGATAAGGAGGTAACGAAAATTCTATTGAATTTATTGCCCCCTAACATTTTAGTGAGTGTAGGGAAATTCGAGAATGCAAGTGACATGTAGAAAAAAGTAATTACATTTCATGAAGATCCTACAAAACTCTAAGGAGTGGAGGAACCCAAGGAGAAGATCTCATTGGTCCAAGAGGAGAAGGACCAATTGATTGTTGACACATGCTCAACATCCGAGAAGGAGAAGGAAGATGAGGAGGTATCATCCACATTTTCAAGGTAGGAAGAAGTGGAACTGTCCACATCTTCAAGTGAAGAAGAAGAAGAAGAGCAATCCAAGGAAGAGGAAATCTTGGAAGCTCAACTGTCCACCTCAACTACCAAGAAGAGCACAAAGGACCACATCAAATGCTTTGAGTGTGGTAAGATGGGGCATTACAAGAGTATGTGTCCTTCGCTCAACAAGGTAAAGGAGGTAATCCCTAAACCCGGTAAAGTTGCTTTACAAACTAATGTGGGTTGTAAAGATGGATTCAAGGAGAAGAACCACATTAGGTGTTTCATATGTGGTAAGTGGGGACTGTTAGGATGTATATTAAAAGACTAGCTTTTGGTATAAAACATTTATTTGAGAATCACATAGGTCATGTCTGCATTTAGTTAAATACAATTGTCCATTTAATTTATATTGTAGATAACATGGTGTTTGGTGTGACATAGAAGATCATGTTATCAGTTCCTTATAAATTATAAATAGTAGCTCACAACCAAGATGGAATGAGATAAACCATTGGAGTGGTTGTAGTATAATTTGGTATTAGTTTATCTTAACTATAAAATTACACTAGTACATTATGAGTGTATTGAGCAGGACCATTTGGGGTTGTTTCTTTTTATACTGACTACATAAAAGAACAAAACCTCTGTTATTATGGATGTGCGTACTCTTAATCCCGATATAATAACAAACACATATACTTAGTATGTATTTCTTTAATTTATCAATGGGTGAGATTTAGTTCATTAAATCAAGAGGTCCGATAAGTTGATAAATAATATTATTTATATGGTGTGTTGTCTATTATAAAAGGAAACTGTGTCCCAGTAAATCTAGGTTGATGATGCCCCCTTGAGGAGCTCATAAGGATTGTCATGTAAAGACTGCAGGTGGACTTAGTCCGACATGATAATGAAGTTGAGTGGTACTACTCTTGGAGCTAGTTATTAATTAAGTGAGTTGTCAGTAACTCATTTAATTAGTGGGCATTCGATATCTTAAACACAGGGAGATTAATGCACTCATAATAAGAAGGAGCTCATAATGTAATTTGGGATTGGTGCGGTAGTTTAATAATAACTATTTAGTGGTATGAGTTATTATTGATGAACTTGAGTTAGGTGCTCGGGGTGAACATAGTGTTAGAGTGTATACTGAAAGCCTAAACTTTTATAAATATTTATTATGAATAAAGAATCACATTTGGTCAAATTATCTACATTTATTTGTAGTTGTTCAATTAATTTATATTGTAGATAACATAATATGTGGTGTCACATACAGAAGATAATGTTATCAGTACCTTATAAATTATAAACAGTAGCTCACGACCAAAATGGAAAGGAACAAACCATTGGAAGGTCGTAGTGTAATTAGGAATTAATTTATCTTAACTAAATAATTACACTAGTACACTTAGAGTGTATTGAGTAGGACCATTAGAGGTCGTTTCTTTTATACTGACTTTATAAAGAACAAAGACCTCAGTTATTATGGAAGTGTGTGCTCTTAATCCTAATATAATAACAAGCACATATATTTGATATTTATTTCTTTAATTTATCAATGGGTGAGATTTAGTTCGATAAATCAAAAAGCCCGATAAGTTGGGAAATGATATCACTTATAGTGTGTGTTGTTGATTATAGAAGGAAACTGTGTCCTAGAAATCTAGGTTGATAATGTCCCCAAGATGACCTCATAAGGATTGTCATGTTAAACCCTGCAGGTGGACTCAGCCCGACATGATAATAAGGTTGAGTGGTACTATTCTTGGATTAAGATATTAATTAAATGAGTTGTCAGTAACTCACTTAATTAGTGGACATTCGACATCTTAAACACAGGGAGACTAACACACTCATAATAAGAAGGAGCCCAAAAATGTAATTTGGGATTGGTGCGGTAGTTCAATAATAGTTCTCTAGTGGAATGAATTATTATTGATAAAATTAAGTTGTGTGTTCGGGGCGAACACGGGATGCTTAATTTTATCGGGAGACCAAAACCAATTCCTCCTCTCGGTCCCTATTGTAGCCTCTTATTTATAGAGTACTATACCCACCTATACCCACCTTCGTACCCATGATGTAGGGGTCGGCCAAGCTAGCTTGTGGTTCAAGCTAGGGTCGGCCAAGCCTTGATTCATGGGTGGCCGGCCCTAGCTTGAACCCAAGCTTAGGTGGCCGGCCCCCATTAAATTTAAAAGAATTTTAATTTTAAAATTTTCTTATGTGGAAGATATAATTTATTGGAGAGAATAAAATTAAAATATCTCTTCTACAAAAGATTAAGAAAAGAGATTAGATCTCTTTCCTTATTTGTAGATAGAAAAGATATTTTATTTTTTTCTCTTTGTAAATTATTCACATGTTGAAAAATTAAAATTATAGAAATTTATTTTTATCAACCATGAAGGGATTTTAAAGAAAATTTTATTTTTTAAAATTTTCGGAGACAAATAAGGAATTTTTAATTGTTGATTAAAAATTATCTTGCTTGCTCTCCATGAGGTGGTCGGCCATTACATAATTGATTAGGAAATTTTATTTAATTTTTCTTAATTAATTGATGTCAAGGAAAATTAAGAAAATTTTATTGTAATTAAATTTCCTTATTTACCAAAGGTAAGGAATATAAAAGATAGGGTTGGGGTGCCTTCAAGAGACACAACCTCTATTATTCTCTCCCTCTTTTCCTTGGTGTTGTGGTCGGCCATCCTCTCTCCCTCTCTTCCTCTTTGTGGTGGCCGAAACTCTTCTTTGCTTGGAGTCTTTGTGGTGGCCGGATACTACTTGGAGAAGAAGAAGAAGAAGGAGAGAAAGCTTGCATCCCTTGGAGCTTAGTTGGTGGAAAAAGTTCTTCATCCTTGGATTTTGGTGCTTGGCTGAAACTTGAAGGAAGAAGAAGAAGGTGCTAGGTGGTCCTCATCTTGGAAGATCGTTGCCCACACAACGTCCGAGGTTAGAAGAGGAATACGGTAGAAGATCAAGAGGTCTTTCTAAAAGGTATAGCTAGTATTTTTCCTTTCCGCATCATACTAGTTATTTTTGGAAATAATATCAAATACAAGAGGCATACGATTTTAGTATTTTTGAATTTATTTTCGATGTTGTGTTCTTTGTTTTTCTTTTCCTTGTGATTTGATTGTTCTTTTCGGTTGACCTAAAGTTATTTAAGGAAATTAAATATTAACTTTCCTTAAAAGGCTTTGTCTAGTCGGTGGTGGTTGCTCCCATATCCAAGAAGGCCATGTGCCTCGCCACGTCAGTACTGGAAGCCAATTTTGGAATTAATATTTAATAGAATTAATAACCTAGGTGATTTGGATCTAAAGTGTTAAGTTCCGCAGGAGATCCAAGTCTAAACCTAAAAGAACAAATAGATTAAACTTTGGATCAAACGTGTTAAGTTCCGTAGGCGATCCAAGTTTAATTTAAAAGAACACATGGTAGCTAGGAAAAGGTTCAGACCTTTGTACAAAATTTTTGTACAGTGGAACCATTAGGCTTTCCGAGTAGCAACCAACAATTGGTATCAGAGCTAGGGTTTTGCCTCTGTGTATTTGGTATTAGTTTAATTATGCACATGCCATACATAATTTAGGCAGGATAATAGTAGAATGTGCTAACTTTGTGAATGCAGGATTCAACTATTATGACTTTCAGTTATTATGTGTGTGATTGGACCCTTGGACATGTCAAGGGCATTTATATGTGTGTGCATGATTGTATTATAAAATACAGCAGGAGCTGTATTTAGTTTTATTAGGATTTTATTTTTGATCTAGTTACATGTACATTCCTTTTATGGAATATAGGATCGATGGATGTAAATTTTTATTTTATGTTTGATCTAATTTACATGTACATTCTTTCGAGGAATATAGGATCGAAAAATGTAAAATTCTATTTGTGTCGCGGATCGAATCTTGCAAGGCGTGGAACCTTTTGAGGATCAGAGGCGCAGCGGAACAAGGAGCAAGATGGATGCGACAGCTAGACCCGGTTGCGGTGGCCAAATATGGCAGCAGCTTGGGATGACAACACACGGAGGACAACCATAGATAAAAGTCATAATAGTTGAAAATTAAATTTTCTATTTATTGCTTTTATATTGTGTTGTGTGTGCATGTTAGTATACATGTTTAGTAGGCTAGTATAGTTAAAATTCCTCATTTATAAATAACTAAGTGGGAGAGGGATTTTGAATAAATTCCACGGTCTCCATTACTAGTTTGTAAGTGATGTAAACAAGCTTGCACGTTGGCTCTGAGTGCCTTCCTCCATATCGGATGAGCTTGTTTGTGGATCACTAGAACAAACTTCCATTTTGGATGACTATAGGAAGTTAATTAAGAGCGTGTGATCTTCCCCATCGGAAGTGGCACAATCTTATTAATGAACTTAGTGTCAAGTAGTGGTATACACTTCGGCACGTCTAATAGTATCCTCCCCATCGGAGTCACTGCTATTATTCGTGTGACCAAAGGATACCAACTATTAATTTTATTTGTCAAAAAGTTAGGTTGATAAGATAATAAAATTAATGGGTTAAACCCTCCTTTTACAAATGCTGAATTTGTATACGTCCACACTATCGTGGCATATAATATTCGCGGTGTTTTGAGGTGTTGGTTAATTTAAAATAGTATTGTTTGAGGAATCAATATTATTCTAAATTTAGAGTTCTGACCAAAAGTTATTTGTAATTCTTAGGATGACTTTCAACCCACTGTCCATCATACTACAACAGAATAGACTTACTGGTCCTAACTACATAGATTGGAAAAGGAACCTGGACATTGTTCTTACTGCTGAAAGCTATAAGTTTGTACTGACTGAACCTTGCCCTGATGCACCCACTGGTGAATTTACCCAAGAGGAGATTGAATATCATAAGAAATGGGTAAAGGCGGATGAGATGGCGCGGTGTTATATTTTGGCTTCAATGTCAAATGTATTGCACCATCAGCATCAAGATTTACCAACAACTTATGATATTATGAACAATCTCAAGGAACTCTTTGGTCATCAGGATCGGGCTTCTAGACAAGAAGCCATGAGAAAGATAATGACAGCCACCATGCAAGAGGGTACTCCTGTGAGGGATCATATCCTAAAGATGATGGCTTATCTGAACGAAATACAGATCCTTGGAGGAGAAATTGATGGGGAAACCCAGATCGATATGATCCTCCAAACACTGCCTAGAAGTTTTGAGCAATTCTGCTTGAATTACAATATGAACAAAAGGATATATTCATTGGCGGAACTACTGACAGAACTTCAGGCAGCAGAAGGTTTGTTTCGTCACAATTCTCATATTCACTATACTGAAAATGGTTCTACTTCTAAACCGAAAGGAAAGAAGAAGAAGAAACAAGTTGGTTCAGCAAAGAAAGTGAATAAATCTCAGAGTACATGACCTAAAGATGGAATGAAGAAGCCGAAGGGCAAGTGCTTCATCTGCAAGCAGTCAGGGCATTGGAAGGCGGACTGTCCTCTTAGGAATCAGAACAACAAAGGTATATCTCATGCTCTAGTTGTTGAAACATGTTTAGCGGTGTTATCTACCAGCACCTGGTGTGTAGATACGGGAGCCACTGATCATGTCTGCAATTCCTTGTAGGGGTTCCAGGAAACCTGACGACTAACTGAAGGAGAGATTACCGTCTACATGGACAATGCTACTAAAGTTGCGGCTATTGCAGTGGGAGATGTCTACTTATCTTTTAATAGGAATAGAAATTTGGTTTTAAGAAATTGTCTTTATGTACCCAGTTTTAGAAAGAATTTAATTTCAGTTTATAAGCTATTTTTGGATGGATATTCAGTTTCCTTTAGTAACGATGTAGTTATTAAGAGAAATAAAGTGATTATCTGTTCTGGAGCATTAGTTGGCAATTTGTATACTTTAAATCCAAATTCTCCCACAAAGCAAAACATGGAAATTTATAACTCATTTTATAACTCAAATAAGAGAAAAGAATCTTCGGAAATGAACCAAGCATATCTTTGGCATCTAAGGCTTGGTCTATTAACTTAAGTAGGATGCATAGGCTTATAGCCGATGGACTTTTGGGTTCATTAGAGTTGGAAAATTTTCCGACTTGTGAATCTTGCTTGGAAGGTAAAATGACCAAGAGGCCTTTTAAGGCCAAGGGGTATAGAGCCAAAGAAGTGTTAGAATTGGTTCATTCTGATTTGTGTGGTCCTATGTCTGTCCAGGCAAGAGGTGGTTTTGAATATTTTGTCTCTTTTATAGATGATTATTCAAGATACGGATACATTTACCTAATGCGTCGCAAGTCTGAGTGCTTTGATAAGTTCAAAGAGTACAAGGCTGATGTGGAGAAACGACTAGGTAAAAGTATCAAGACACTACGGTCTGATCGTGGTGGCGAATACCTCTTAGGAGAGTTTAGGAATTACTTATCAGAGGTCGGGATTCAATCCCAACTGTCTGCACCTGGTACACCCCAACAGAATGGTGTGGCAGAACGAAGGAATAGGACTCTTATGGAAATGGTTAGATCGATGATGAGTTATTCAGAATTACCAAATTCATTTTGGGGATACGCTCTGGAAACAGCAGTGTACATTCTGAACTTAGTACCTTCTAAATTAGTTTCTACTACTCCCACAGAATTGTGGAATGGGCGAAAGCCCAGTCTAAGACATATTCGAATTTGGGGTAGCCCAGCACATGTGCTGAAACCAGATGCTGATAAGTTAGAATCTCGTACAAAAGTTCGCGTGTTTGTGGGGTATCCCAGAGGAACGAAAGGTGGTTTATTTTATAGTCCTAAAGACCAGAAGGTCATTGTTAGCACCAATGCCCAGTTTTTAGAAGAAGACTATATAATGGATCACAAGCCCAGTAGCAAAGTTGTTTTAGAAGAACTTAGGGAGGACGTGTCTACTTCAGTACCAACAGTACAAGATGAAGTACCACAAGAGACTGCAACACATGTCACACATGATACACAACCACAGACTATGCCTCGCCGTAGTGGGAGGGTTGTTAGGCAGCCTGATAGATTCATGTTTTTGGGAGAGTCTTCGGACTTGATCCTGAGTAAACATAAACCTGATCCCCGAACATATGACGAAGCACTCCAAGATATAGATGCAGCATCATGGCAAAAGGCAATGAATTCTGAAATAGAGTCTATGTACTCTAATGAGGTCTGGGAGCTTGTAGAACCACCTGATGGTGTAAAAGTCATTGGATGCAAGTGGATCTACAAAAGGAAAAGAGGGACAGACGGGAAGGTAGAAACCTTCAAAGCTAGGCTTGTTGCGAAAGGGTACACTAAGAAAGAGGGAATCGATTATGAGGAGACCTTTTCACCGGTAGCCATGCTTAAGTCTATCCGGATACTCTTATCCATTGCTGCTCATATGGATTATGAGATTTGGCAAATGGATGTCAAGACAGCTTTCCTTAATGGAAGTCTTTAAGAGAACATCCATATGAAGCAACCAGAAGGGTTTATTGAAAAAGGTAAAGAGCATCTAGTGTGCAAGCTCAATCGGTCCATTTATGGACTATAGCAAGTTTGAAGGTCTTGGAACATCCGGTTTAATGAAGTAATCCAGTCATATGGATTTATTCAGTGTCCGGATGAGTCTTGTGTATACAAGAAGTGTAACGAAAATGTGGTGGTATTTCTTGTACTATACGTAGATGATATTTTGTTAATTGGCAACAATGTCAAGGTATTATCGGATGTAAGGGTATGGTTGTCCAAACAATTTGATATGAAGGACTTAGGAGATTGTGCACACATTCTTGGGATCAAAGTTATAAGGGATCGCAAGAAAAGAATGTTGTGTCTGTCCCAAGCTTCATATATAGATACAATCCTTGCTCGTTTTAGCATGCAGGATTCCAAGAAGGGTTTCTTACCTTTTAGGCATGGAGTAGCTCTATCTAAAGAGATGTCTCTGAAGACATCAAAGGAGATAGAGGACATGAAAGCAGTTCCTTATGTTTCGGCTGTAGGAAGCTTAATGTATGCAATGCTATGTACGAGACCTGATATCTGTTTTGTCGTGGGCATGGTTAGCAGATATCAGAGTAACCCTGGACAAGGACATTGGACTGCGGTAAAACATATATTAAAGTACCTAAGAAGGACTAGAGATTATATGCTAGTTTACCAAGCAGACGATTCGCTCCCTGTGGGTTACACGGATTCAGATTTCCAATCAGATAGGGACAACAGTAAATCTACATCAGGCTATGTGTTTACTTTAGAAGGTGGAGCCATTGCATGGAGGAGTATTAAGCAGAAATACGTTTCAGACTCAACCATGGAAGCTGAGTATGTAGCAGCCTCTGAGGCAGTTAAAGAAGCAGTATGGCTCAGGAACTTTCTAATGGACTTAGATGTGTTTCCTGGTTTGCCCAAAATCATCACAATTTATTGTGATAATAGCGGTGTAGTTGCAAACTCGAAGGAACCACGAGCCCATAAGGCAAGTAAACATATAGAGCGCAGGTACCACCTGATACGAGATATTGTGAAGCGAGGAGAAGTTGTCATCGCCAAGATTGCATTAGCAGATAACCTGGCAGATCCTTTCACTAAGGCCCTTCCGGCAAAAGCTTTTGATCGGCATGTGGAGGGAATGAGAATCAGATGTATGGCAGAAGATATGGCAGCTTAGTCATTAGTATAAGTGGGAGATTGTTAGAGTGTATACTGAAAGTCTAAGCTTTTGTAAACATTTATTATGAATAAAGAATTACATTTGGTCAAATTATCTACATTTGTTTGTAGTTGTTCAATTAATTTATATTGTAGATAACATAGTATGTGGTGTCACATACAGAAGATAATGTTATCAGTACCTTATAAATTATAAACAGTAGCTCACGACCAAAATGGAAAGGAACAAACCATTAGAAGGTCGTAGTGTAATTAGGAATTAGTTTATTTTAACTAAATAATTACACTAGTACACTTAGAGTGTATTGAGTAGGACCATTAGAGGTCGTTTCTTTTATACCGACTTTATAAAGGAACAAAAACCTCAGTTATTATGGAAGTGTGTGCTCTTAATCCTAATATAATAACAAGCACATATATTTGATATTTATTTCTTTAATTTATCAATGGGTGAGATTTAGTTCGATAAATCAAAAAGCCCGATAAGTTGGGAAATGATATCACTTATAGTGTGTGTTGTTGATTATAGAAGGAAACTGTGTCCTAGAAATCTAGGTTGATGATGCCCCCAAGATGAGCTCATAAGGATTGTCATGTTAAACCCTGCAGGTGGACTCAGTCCGACATGATAATAAGGTTGAGTGGTACTATTCTTGGATTAAGATATTAATTAAATGAGTTGTCAGTAACTCACTTAATTAGTGGACATTCGACATCTTAAACACAGGGAGACTAACACACTCATAATAAGAAGGAGCCCAAAAATGTAATTTGGGATTGGTGCGGTAGTTTAATAATAGTTCTCTAGTGGAATGAATTATTATTGATAAAATTAAGTTGTGTGTTCGACACGGGATGCTTAATTTTATCGGGAGACCAAAACCAATTCCTCCTCTCGGTCCCTATCGTAGCCTCTTATTTATAGAGTACTATACCCACCTATACCCACCTTCGTACCCATGATGTAGGGGCCGGCCAAGCTAGCTTGTGGTTCAAGCTAGGGCCGGCCAAGCCTTGATTCATGGGTGGCCGGCCCTAGCTTGAACCCAAGCTTAGGTGGTCGGCCCCCATTAAATTTAAAAGAATTTTAATTTTAAATTTTCTTATGTGGAAGATATAATTTATTGGAGAGAATAAAATTAAAATATCTCTTCTACAAAAGATTAAGAAAAGAGATTAGATCTCTTTCCTTATTTGTAGATAGGAAAGATATTTTATTTTTTTTCTCTTTGTAAATTATTCACATGTTGAAAAATTAAAATTATAGAAATTTCTTTTTATCAACCATGAAGGGATTTTAAAGAAAATTTTATTTTTTTTAAATTTCCGAAGACAAATAAGGAATTTTTAATTGTTGATTAAAAATTATCTTGTTTGCTCTCCATGAGGTGGCCGGCCATTACATAATTGATTAGGAAATTTTATTTAATTTTTCTTAATTAATTGATGTCAAGGAAAATTAAGGAAATTTTATTGTAATTAAATTTCCTTATTTACCAAAGCTAAGAAATATAAAAGAGGGGGTTGGGGTGCCTTCAAGAGACACAACCTCTATTATTCTCTCCCTCTTTTCCTTGGTGTTGTGGCTGACCATCCTCTCTCCCTCTCTTCCTCTTTGTGGTGGCTGAAACTCTTCTTTGCTTGGAGTCTTTGTGGTGGCCGAAACTCTTCTTTGCTTGGAGTCTTTGTGGCGATCGGATACTACTTGGAGAAGAAGAAGAAGAAGGAGAGAAAGCTTGCATCCCTTGGAGCTTTGTTGGTGGAAAAAGTTCTTCATCCTTGGATTTTGGTGCTTGGCCGAAACTTGAAGGAAGAAGAAGAAGGTGTTAGGTGGTCCTCATCTTGGAAGATCGTTGCCCACACAACGTCCGAGGTTAGAAGAGGAATACGGTAGAAGATCAAGAGGTCTTTCTAAAAGGTATAACTAGTATTTTTCCTTTCCGCATCATACTAGTTATTTTTGGAAATAATATCAAATACAAGAGGCATACGATTTTAGTATTTCGAATTTATTTTCGATGTTGTGTTCTTTGTTTTTCTTTTCCTTGTGATTTGATTGTTCTTTTCGGTTGACCTAAAGTTATTTAAGGAAATTAAATATTAACTTTCCTTAAAAGGCTTTGTCTAGTCGGTGGTGGTTGCTCCCATATCCAAGAAGGTCATGTGCCTCGCCACGTCAGTACTAGAAGCCAATTTTGGAATTAATATTTAATAGAATTAATAACCTAGGTGATTTGGATCGAAAGTGTTAAGTTCCGCAGGAGATCCAAGTCTAAACCTAAAAGAACAAATAGATTAAACTTTGGATCAAACGTGTTAAGTTCCGCAGGCGATCCAAGTTTAATTTAAAAGAACACATGGTAGCTAGGAAAATGTTCAGACCTTTGTACAAAATTTTTGTACAGTGGAACCATTAGGCTTTCCGAGTAGCAACCAACACATAGGAAGCTCAAGCTCATCGGGAGACCAAAACTAATTTCTCCTCTCGGTCCCTATTGTAGCCTCTATAAAGCATGTATCCATAAAATCCACTTCTTACCCAAGTAATGGGCCGGACGCATCCTTGCTTGGAGCAAGGGGGGTCGACCAAGTATTTATTTGGAGCCAAGTAGTGGCTGGCCAAGCTTGGTGTCTAAGCTAGGGGTCGACTACATAAGAATAAAAGGGAGTTTTTAATTTTGTGTTAAAAATTTTCCTTTTATAGCCATTCATGAAGGGGTTTAAAAGAGAAATTTTAATTTTAAAATTTCCTTTTATAGTCATCCTCATGGTTTTAAAAGAGCGTTTTAAAATTTTAAAATCTTTCCTTTTATGGTTATCTAAAAAGATTAAAGAGAGATTTTAATTTTGTTAAAATCTTTCCTTATTTATAGTTATCTATAATATTTAAAAAAGAGATTTTAATTTTTGATAAAATTTTCCTTTTTGTAACTATGATTTAAAAAGAGAAGTTTTAATTAATCTTTCATTTTTGTAGTTGTCTACATGTTTTAAAAGAGAGAGATTAATTTTAAAACTTTCCTTTATTACCATGTACAATAGGAAATTTAGAAAAAAAGAGATTTTCATTGTTGTTAAAATTTCCTTTTTATTCGGAGGCCAAAAATAAGGAAGTTTTAATTATGTTTAAAACTTTCCTTTTTTTTACCATGAGCAAGGATTATAAAAGAAGAGGAGGTGATGTCTTATGGTGTAACACATAATTCTATTCCTCTCTTCTATTATCCTTGTGTGGTCGGCTTCCCCTCTCCCTTCTCTCTTCCTAAGGCCGGCGGCACACAACCTTGCTTCTTCTTTCCCTTTTTTCCCTCTAGGACCGACACTCCATATCATCTTGGTGGCCGGAGGTTGGAGAAGAAGAAGAAGAGAAGAAAAGAGCATAGAGGTGGTCGGTTGCTTGGAGATGAAGAAGAAGAGAAGGAGGTTTCCTATTTTGGCATCCCTTGGTGGCTCGAGTGTCTTGGAGGAGAAGAAGTGGTTCGGGTGGAGTTATCATGGTAGATCGCCACCCAAACGACGTCCAAGAGGAGGAGAGGAATGCAACAGAAGATCAAGAGGTCTTTAACTACAAAGAAAGGTATAACTAATTAATTGTTTCCGCTTTGAATTAATTAGTTAGTTTTATTTGTATAGATTCTGAAATACCAACACAAAAGGCTATCGGTTTTAGGTTATTGTTTTGTTATCGATTTTATTTTTCGATTTTATGTTTCGATATTGTGCTTCTATTGAGGTCTCTGTAGGTAAACCTAATTTACTGTAAGAAGTTAAATATCTGATTTCTTTGAAAGGCATTGTCTAGGAAGTGGTGGATGATCTCATACCCAAGAAGGCCTAGTGTCTCTCCATGTTTAACCTGAAAGCCGATCTTTGAAATAAATATTTAATTAACTTCTGTAATATGGTTTAACTTATGAAGAACATATCGGTTAAACTTAGAGTAAAAATGTTAAGTATCGTTTCCAATCCAAGTGTAACTTCTGAAAGACAATTTGGATTACTTATGTTAAGCATCGTTTGCAATCCAAATTTAACTTCAGTAGAGCACATGGGTAGCTAGGATAGTTCTATACTTGTACAAATTTTTGTATAGGGGAACTAGAACGGTATTCCGAGTAGCAACCAACAATTGATATCAGAGCTAGGTTTTTGCCTCTGTGTGTTTGGTTTTCAGTTAATTATGCACTTTTCATACATAAGTTTAGGCAGGATAATAGTAGGATGTGCAAATAGGTTAACTCTGTGGTTGCAGGATCCAACTATTATGGCCTATTGTGATTGTGTGTGATTTGATCCTCGGACATGTCGAGGGCATTTTATGTGTGTGCATGATTGTAATTATTAAATACAGCATGTTGGTACGGGAAGCATCCGACAATCGAACCTATGTTTTGATCATGTCAAAGGGTTCAAAGTAAAGGTGTTTTGTTTTCTAATATGTTGAATGAGATTTGCAGGAAAGTCCTAAGTGTACTTAGGCTGAAGTCCTAGCTGCGGTTAGGCAAGTGGAAAACCCTAGGAGGCGGTAACCCTAGGTCATAGGGGGTGGTAACCCTATGCGGAAAGCATTGGTGGGTCGGAGTCTTCAGGCAAAAATCCTAGGGGGTGGTAACCCTAGGTTAAAATCTTGGTGTTGCGAACCGGGTGGATGACTGGACGGGTTGAGGACTTGACGTCCAGCATGAAGACCGGTAGACTCGAGCACCAAGCAAAAGTCCAGTTGGTCTGGAGTACCGAATTGGAAAAAGGTAAACTCTCCTGAGTGGAGTAGGTGAGGACGCGTTCCTCGGAAGAAGGAACAATAGGCGTCGGTTCGACCTAGGGTTTCCGGTAGGAAATCCAAAGTCAGAATCGGACAATCCCTTGACTGTCATACTTTATATTTATGATATTATGTGCCAACTTTGTGGTGCAGGGTATTTTCGGGACTAACGTATCTTGCAGGTACAAAGAAGCAACCTTAAGCCTCGGATGAACAGTGTCCGAGGAGCCTCCATGGAACTTGGAGGTGCCTCGGGTGCAAAGGAACAAACTTCACACGCTGCAGAGCTTGAGGTGCCTCAAAGGATCTTGAGGTGCCTCGGACAAAGCTTTGAGGCACCTCAAATGTTGATGGAGGCGCCTCAAAGCAGGATAAGCAGAACGTATTGGAGTTTATTGCAGCGTTCGATTCGGGATAACATCTCAGGTTTGAGGCGCCTCCATAGGGCATTGGAGGCACCTCCAAAGGACTATAAAAGGCAGTCTCGAGGCAGCAATAGCATCAACACAATCAAAGCAATCCTTACGCAACCAACTGCTAGCGAGAAGTTCCGACGAAGTCGTAACTTGACGCCGACGACCCCAGAGCTCAGAATCTACTATTAATCTTGTCGTTGGTATATTTCATTATTAATTGTACTTGAAATTTGTAACTATCTTTATGAGATTATAGTTGTTGCCCAACGTAAACGCTCAACGAGCGTGGGCCTTGGAGTAGGAGTCGACACAAGTTCCGAACCAAGTAAATACCCTGTGTCTTTCTGCATTTGTTTTTTTTTACTATTTTCGCTGCTTTTATTACTCGAACGTTTTTACGAATCCAAAATGAGTGAAAGTCATGAGCGCTATTCACCCCCCCCCCCCTCTAGCGTGGTCTCGATCCAACAATTGGTATCAGAGCGGGGTCGCTTCTATTTGGTGCAACCACCAGTCAAGCAATTTTTCGTGGTCTTTTCAATTTTTTCGAAGTTAATCGGAATTAGTATAATTGCTATATTCCAATCTGTTTTCACGTTCGAATTGATTTTTGCCCGAAGTTGGTGCAACACTACTCGAGGTCGTGTTCTTTTCATTATACATCCCGCACTGCTAATCCAGGATCAAGTCCTGGGATTCATTTTTCTTTTTTATTATGTGCTAGACTCTTTAATGACTCTCCAAGAAGGCTTTAGCACAGTCCACCCGCCACTCTTTTCCGGCGAGGACTTTGGCTATTGGAAGAACCGGATGGAATACCACCTCAAGACGCAAGTCGAGATGTGGATTATTATCCAGACCGATCTCGAACTTCCACGTGACGGCGCGGAAGAACTAGTCTCATGCATCAACTGGGACGCTAGTATAAAGAAGAAGGTTGAAGCCGATGCCAAAGCAACTTGCATGCTACAATGTGGACTGACAAAAGAAGAACTAACAGAGTAGGACCCTTCTCGAGCACCAAAGAACTATGGGAAAAACTAATCAAGCTACACGAGGGCACCTCCGACGCTAAAGTAAGTAAGCGCGACTTAATTTTCAATAAATTATATAATATTAAAATGTAGGAAAATGAGACGGCAAGCCAACTCCACGCCCGGATACAAGATCTACTCAATGGGCTTCATGCGATCGGACAAAAGGTAGACAACAAGGACATAATCAGGTACTCCTTAAATGCCTTTCCGAGGAATACCTTGTGGTCATCCATGGTAGATGCATACAAGGTTTCTAAGGACCTTTCCTTTATTAAATTAGATGAATTATTTACAGAGTTTGAACTCCATGAGTAGACTAATGCATGCCCGGTCGAGAAAGGTGTTGCTTTGGTTGCAGGTACAAGCAGAACCCGGGAATCTAAAACAAAGCGCAAAACCAAATCTGAGTCCAAAGATGAATTGGACTCTGAGGGTGATGACGAGATTATTTCCGAGCTATTAAGGCTCGTATGAAAGATCTGTAGAAACAAAAAGTTGACTCAAACGAAGACGAGGGACAAAACTGGAGTCACCTACTACGGCTGTAACCAGAAGGGGCACTACAAGCTAGACTGCCCAAACAAGAAGCAAAGAAAGAAAGAGCTAAAAGCAACTTGGTCCAAGTCATCAGATGAATCCAAGACTGACGAAGAAGAACCGGCAAGCTTCCTCGCATTACCAGTGCAAGCAAACATCATCGAAACCGAGTCCGAGTTCGAGTTTGAAATCGAGAGCGAGTCAGAAATCGAGTCCGAGCAAAGCCATGGATCCGCATCCGTTTCCAAAAAACCGAACCCCACTGTAAATTCGCTACTCGCCGAAACTCAATTAAATGGCTTAAAGAATTTAGTTCCTTATATATTAAAAAAGTTGGCTAAATCCAACATCCGGGTCAAGTCACTCCTAAAGGAGGTAACAACCCTTAAGGGAGCGACTGACTCGAGTTCTTTAACTGAGCCAGTTCAAATTGGAAACTCAACTCAAGTCCAACAACTTGAGGAAGAGAATTCTAATTTGAAAACTCAAATTAAAGAACTCAAGGATATGTTAGAACCGTTCACCCTGAGTTCCAAGAATCTTGATCTGATTCTTGGAAAATAGCAAGCTGTTTTCAACAAATCCAGACTTGGATTTAAAACCAAAAGAAAATACAAAGCATATCTATCTTAATTAATAGAAAAAATATAAACATAGTCCAAGAATGGGTCCCTAAGTCAAATTTGGTTAATCAAATTGGACTTGGACTATATTGGGTCCCCAAGGATCAAATATACTACCTTGATAGACCATATCGAGGCTATGATCCAAGGGGAGCAAATAGAAAGACCATCTATATAAATAGATAGAATTGTTTGATGCTTGATTTTTTTTATTATACATGCTTAGATTTAGGATAGTTTAAGGACCTAAGCGCAATTTACACTTGTTAGTTAAACCTAGGAATTTCAAAAAGAAGATTAAATATATAATTCCTTTGAGCGACTCTGACTAGAAAGTGGTGGATGATCTCATACCCAAAAAGGCCTAGTGCCTCGCCACTTCCTAGAAGTCAATCTTTGAAATGTGTATTTAATTGACTAATTGGAAAACCTAAGTCTAACGCAAATGTAAATTGATCCTTAGAAATAATTTAAATAAAGATAACCATCTCACAAAATTATTTAAAATTACCTGACTGATAACTTAGAATCGGGTGAGATGAATCTAGGTTGAACTTAGTCTAAAGTAATAATTTTTTTAATTAATTCAACTTAATCAAAAAAATCAAAATCAACTAAACCTGATAAATCAACTTAGTAATTAACTCCATAATCAAATTAATTAATGCAAAAAAAATCTTTTAAAAATTATTCTAAATTCATTTAAAAATTTATTTCAAAAATCTTTTAAAAATTATTTCAAAAATTATTTTAAAATTACTTTAAAAATCTTTTTAAAATTACTTTAAAAATATTTTAAAAATTAATTTCAAAAATCATTTTAAAAATTACTTCAAAAATCTTTTAAAAACTATTTCAAAAATCATTTTTTACCTTAAAAATATTTTAAAATTTTATTTAAAAATCATTTTAAAAATTATTTTAAAATCTTTAAAAAATTATTTCAAAAATATTATAAAAATAATTTTAAAAATTACTTTAAAAATTATTTTAAAAACTATTTCAAAAATTATTTTAAAAAATACTTTAAAAATATTTAAAAATTATTTCAAAAATCTTTTAAAAATACTTTAAAAATCTTTAAAATTTACTTTAAAAATCTTTTAAAAATTATTTCAAAAATCCTTTAAAAATACTTTAAAAATATTTTAAAAATTATTTCAAAAATATTGTAAAAATCATTTTAAAAATTACTTTAAAAATATTTTTAAAAACTATTTCAAAAATTATTTTAAAAAATACTTTAAAAATCTTTAAAAATTATTTCAAAAATCTTTTAAAAATACTTTAAAAATCTTTTAAAAATTATTTCAAAATGCTTTTAAAAATACTTTGAAAATCTTTAAAAACTATTTTAACAATCTTTTAAAATTTATTTTAAAAATCTTTTAAAAATACTTTAAAAATCTTTTAAAAATTATTTCAAAAATCTTTTAAAAATCTTTTAAAAATTATTTCAAAAATATTTTAAAAATTTATTTCAAAAATCATTTTAAAAATATTTTTAAAATTACTTTAAAAATATTTTGAAAAACTATTTCAAAAATTATTTTAAAAAATACTTTAAAAAACTTTAAAAATTATTTCAAAATCAAGTTAAAATACTCTTGAAAATATTTTATCTATCCGTAAGTTGAGTATTTTTCAACCTAAGTACTTAATCAAGTTTTCTTAATCATTTAAACTAAAAATACAGCTAAGTTGGTTTTTCAAAAAATATGTGCTACCCTTCAGGGTGTGCTTAAATTAAATATTTGTTTTTTCTCTTTTCCTAATGTTCTTTTTAATTATGTCAAAGGGGGAGAGAGAAGTTAAGCAAAATAAGAATAAACTTAAATATAATCAAAGGGGGAGCATAGCATAAGTTTTTCAAAATAATGCTCATGTTTAAGTTTCTGTATTTACTGTCATATTTTTTTACTTAACTTTGAAATCGTGTTGCCATAATCAAAAAGGGGGAGATTGTTGGTGCGAGAAGCATCCGACGATCGAACCTATATTTTGATTATGTCAAAGGGTTCAAAGTTAAGGTGTTTTGTTTTCTAATATGTTGAATGAGATTTGCAGGAAAGTCCTAAGTGTACTTAGGCAGAAGTCCTAGATGCAGTTAGGCAAGTGGAAAACCCTAGGAGGCGGTAACCCTAGGTCATAGGGGATGGTAACCCTATGCGGAAAGCCTTGGTGGGTCGGAGTCTTCGGGCAAAAATCCTAGGGGACGGTAACCCTAGGTTAAAATCCTGGCGTCGCGAACCGGGTGGAAGACTGGACGGGTCGAGGACCGGACGTCCAACATGAAGACCGGAAGACTCGAGCACCGAGCAAAAGTCCAGTTGGTCTGGAGGACCGAAGTAGCAAAAGGTAAACTCTCCTGAGTGGAGTAGGTGAGAACGCATTCCCCGGAAGAAGGAACAGTAGGCGTCGGTTCGACCTAGGGTTTCCGGTAGGAAATTCGAAGTCATAACCGGACAGTCTATTGACTGTCATACTTATATTTATGATATTATGTGCTAACTTTGTGGTGCAAGGTATTTTCGGGACTAACGTATCTTGCAGGTACAATGGAGTAACCTTAAACCTCGGATGAGCAGTATCCGAGGCGGCTCCATGGAGCTTGGAGGCGTCTCAGGTGCAAAGAAGCAAACTTCGGACACTGCAGAGCTTGAGGTGCCTCAAAGGATCTTGAGGCACCTCAGACAAAGCTTTGAGGCGCCTCAAATGTTGATGGAGGCGCCTCAAAGCAAGATAAGCAGAACGTAGCGGAGTTTATTGCAACGTTCGATTCGGGATAACATCTCAGGTTTGAGGCGCCTCCAAAGGCCTATAAAAGGCAGTCTCGAGGTAGCAATAGCATCAACACAATCAAAGCAATCCTTACGCAACTAGCTGCTAGCGAGAAGTTCCAACGAAGCCATAACTTGACGCCGACGACCCCAAAGCTCACAATCTACTATTAATCTTGTCGTTGGTATATTTCATTATTAATTGTACTTGAAATTTGTAACTATCTTTACGAGATTATAGTTGTTGCCCAACGTAAACGCTCAACGAGCGTGGGCCTTGGAGTAGGAGTCGACACAGGCTCCGAACCAAGTAAATACCCTGTGTCTTTCTGCGTTTGTTTTTTGTTGCTATTTCCGCTGCTTTTATTACTCGAATGTTTTTACGAATCCAAAACGATGAAAGCTATGAGCGCTATTCACCCCCCCCCCTCTAGCGCGGTCTTGATCCAACACAGCAGGAGATGTATTAGTTATTAGGATTTTACATTCTATTCGATCTAGATTACATGTGCATTCCTTCGTGGAATATAGGATCGATAAATGTAAAATTTTATTTTTTGTCGCGGATCGTATCCTTGCGAGGCGTGGTACTAATTGAGCACCGGAGGCGCAACGGAAAAGGAAGCATGATGGACGCGACGACGTAAACCCTTTGGCGGCAGCTAGGGTTGGTGGCATATAGAGGATAGCATTGGATGAGGTCATAATAGTTGGAAAATTATTTTTTCTTATTTATTGCCTTTTATGTTGTTTGTGCTTGTATTTGTGTGCTTGTGTGCATGTTAAAATTCCTCGTCTCTAAATAACTAAGTGGGAGAGGAATTTTATTTAAATTCTATGGTCTCCATTACTGGTTTGTAAGTGATGCATTCAAACTTGCGTGTTGACTCTGAATGTCTTTCTCCACAACAGATGAGTTTGTTTGTGGATCACTAGATCAAACTTCCTTATTGGATGGTTATAGGAAATTATTTAGGAGTGTGTGATCTTCTCCAACTGAAGGGGCACAATCCTATTTAATGGATTAAGTATCAAGTAATGGTATACACTTAGGCACATTTAATAGTATCCTCCCCATCGGAGTCACTGCTATTATTTGTGTGATCGAAGAAAAACCAATTATTAATTTATCATAAATTTAGGTTGACAAGATAATAAAATTAATGGGTAAAGACCCCTCTTATAAATGTTTGAATTTATATACATCCACACTAACGTGGCATACAAAATTCATGGTATTTGAGGTAATTTTATTTGTCATAAAGTGATAAGATAATAAAATTAATGGGTAAAAACCCCTCTTACAAATGTTTGAATTTGTATACGTCCACACTAATGTGACATACAGAATTCACTGTGTTTGAGGTAATTTTATTTGTCATAAAGTTAGGTTGACAAGATAATTAATGGGTAAAACCCTCCTCTTACAAATGTTTACTTTTGTATACGTCCACACTAACATGGCATACAAAATTTACGGTGTTTGAGGTGTTGGTGAATTTAAATGATATTGTTTGAGGAATCAATATTATTTTAAATTCTAAAGTCTTAACCAAATGTTTTATGATTCTTATGATGACCTTCAATCTTCTTGCTGTTATATTGAAAGAGAACAAACTTACTAGTCCCAATTACATTGATAGGAAATGAAATCTGGACATTGTCTTAACTGCTGAAGGCTACAAGTTCGTACTTTATGAGGTCTGTCCAAGCTTGCATAATAGCGATTCTAGTGAAAAGGAGATTGAGTATCATAAGAAATGGGTCAAGGTAGATGAGATGACACGGTGTTACATTTTGGCTTCTATGTCAAATGTGCAGTAACATCAGCATCAGGCCATGCCTACTACCTATAACATGATGTACAATCTCAAGGAACTCTTCGGACACCAGAATCGGGCTGCTAGGAAAGAGGCTATGAGAAACTTAATGACAACCACCATGTCTGAGGGAACACTCGTAAGGGATCATATCCTCAAAATGATGTCTCTTTTGAATGTGATATAAATTCTTGGAGCTGAAATCGATGGAGAAACCCAGGTCAATATCATTCTCCAAACACTGCCTAAAAGTTTTGAGCAATTCCGCCTGAACTACAATATGAACAAGAGGGTTTATACGTTGGCGGAACTTCTGACAGAACTTTAAGCAGCAGGGCTATTTCATCAAAGTTCTCAAATTCACATTGCTGAGAACATTTCTAAACCGAAAGGCAAGAAGAAACAAGCAAAGGAAGTGAATCAATCTCTAGGGTCTGGACCAAAAGCAGGTGTGAAGAAGCTGAAGGGAAAGTGCTTCACATGCAAGCAGTCTGGACATTGGAAGATAGGTTGTCCTCTTAGAAAGGAGAACAATAAAGGTATTTTCTAGTAGTTGAAAACATGTTGAGTGGTGTTATTTACCGATACCTAGTGTGTAGATATAGGAGCCACTGATCATGTCTACAAATCATTGTAGGGGTTCCAGGAAACTCGATTACTACTTGAAGGGGAGATTACCGTCTTCATAGATAATGCTATAAAAGTGGCGGCTGTTACAGTGGGAGATGTTTATTTAAGAATAAAACGTTATTTTTTTTTGAGAAATTATCTTTATGTACCAAGTTTTAGAAAGAATTTGATTTCAATTTTTAAAATTATGGATGGATATTCTGTTTCTTTTAGTAAAGAAAATAGAGTAGTTATTTGTTCTGGTATGTTGGTTGACAATTTGTGTACTCTAAATCCAATACCTCCCATGATACAACAAAATTCGTTTTAGGGATATGCTCTGGAAATGGCAGTGTACATTCTGAACTTAGTACCTTATAAGTCAGTACCCTTTACTCCCATAGAATTATGGAAAGGGCGTAAGCCTAATCTGAAACATATTCAGATCTGGGGTAATCCAGCACATGTGCTGAGGGAGACACTGATAAGTTGGAATCACATACAGAAGTTCGCATGTTTGTGGGTTATCCTAAAGGAACGAAAGAAGGTTTATTTTATAGTCTTAAAAAATCAGAAGGTCATTATTAGCACCAATACTCGATTTTTAGAAGAGGACAATGTAATAAATCACAAGCCCGTGAGTAAAATTATTTTTGATGAAATTAGAGAAGACACATCTATTTTAGTACCAACGGTACAAGATGAGATACCACAAGAAACTGCAACGTGTGTCACAAATGATGCACAATTACAAGTAATGCCTCATCGTAGTGGGAGGGTTGTTTTTGGGATAGTCTTTGGAATTAATCCTTGGTGAACATGAACCTGATCCCTGGACATATGATGAAGCAAAAGATCTTAGAACATCCGGTTTAATGAAGTGATCCAGTCTTATGGATTTATTTTGTGACTACATGGGTCTTATGTATACAAGAGGAGTAACGGAAACGTGATGGTATTTCTTGTACTATACATAGATGACATTTTGCTCATTGGCAACAATGTTAAAGTGTTGTCAGACATAAGAGTATGGTTTTTCAAGTGTTTTGATATGAAGGACTTAGGAGAATATGGACATATTATTGGGATCAAAGTAATAAGGGATCGCAAGAAAAGGATATTGTCCTTATCCCAAGCTTTATACATCAATGCTATCCTTGCTCGTTTTAGCGTGCAAAACTCCAAGAAAGGTTTCTTACCTTTTCGATTTGGAGTATCATTATCTAAAGAGATGTCTCCTTAGACATTAAAGGAGATAGAGGAGATAAAGACAGTTCTTTATGCTTCGGCTGTAGGAAGCCTAATGTATGCAATGTTATGTAGGAGACAAGATATCTATTTTGCCGTGGGCATGGTTAGCAGATATTAAAGTAATCCAGGACATGGACATTGGACTGTCGTAAAGCATATATTAAAGTACCAGAGAAGAACTAGAGATTATATGCTAGTTTACAAGCCAGATGATTTGCTCCCTGTGGGTTACACGGATTCAGACTGATAAGGGCAATAGTAAGTCGACCTCGGAGTTTTGTGTTTACTTTAGGAGGTGAAACCATAACAATGGATGAGTGTTAAGCAGAAATACGTTTCAAACTCCACCATAGAAGTTGAGTATGTGACAGCTTTTGAGGCAACCATAGAAGTTGTATGGCTCAGAAACTTCATGATGGACTTAGATGTGAATCCTGGTTTGCCCAAAATTATTACAATTCATTGTGATAATAGTGGTGCAGTAGCAAACTCGAAGGAACCACGAGCTCATAAGGCAAGTAAACACATAGATCGCAAGTACCACCTAATATGAGGAGAAGTTGTTGTCACCAAGATTGCATCAGAAGATATCCTGGTAGATCCTTTCACTAAGGCCCTTCTGGCGAAAGCTTTTGATGGCCATGTTGAGGGGATGAGAATCAAATGTATGGCAGCATATATGGCAGTATAGTCTTTTAGTATAAGTGGGAGATTGTTAGGATGTATACTAAAAGCCTAGCTTTTGGTATAAAACATTTATTTGAGAATCACATTGGTCATGTCTGCATTTAGTTAAATGCAGTTGCCCATTTAATTTATATTGTAGATAACATGGTGTTTGGTGTGACACAGAAGATCATGTTATCAGTTCCTTATAAATTATAAATAGTAGCTCACAACCAAGATGGAATGAGACAAACTATTGGAGTGGTTGTAGTGTAATTTGGTATTAGTTTATCTTAACTATAAAATTACACTAGTACACTATGAGTGTATTGAGCAGGACCATTTGGAATTGTTTCTTTTTATAATGACTACATAAAAGAGCAAAACCTCTGTCATTATGGATGTGCGTACTTTTAATCCTGATATAATAACAAGCACATATACTTAGTATGTATTTCTTTAATTTATCAATGGGTGAGATTTAGTTCGTTAAATCAAGAGGCCTGATAAGTTGGGAAATAATATTATTTATATGGTGTGTTGTTGATTATAAAAGGAAACTGTGTCCTATTAAATCTAGGTTGATGATGTCCCCTTGAAGAGCTCATAAGAATTGTCATGTAAACCCTACAGGTGGACTTAGTCCGGCATGATAATGAAGTTAAGTGGTACTGCTCTTGGTGCTAGTTATTAATTAAGTGAGTTGTCAGTAACTCATTTAATTAGTGGACATTCGATATCTTAACTACAAGGAGATTAATGCACTCATAATAAGAAGGAGCCCATAATGTAATTTGGGATTGATGCGGTAGTTCAATAATAACTCTTTAGTGGTATGAGTTATTATTGATGAACTTGAATTGGATGTTCGGTGCGAACATAGGAAGCTCAAGCTCATTGGGAGACCAAAACCAATTTCTCCTCTCGGTCCCTGTTGTAGCCTCTATAAAGCATGTATCCACAAAGTCCACTTCTTACCCAAGTAATGGGTCGGACGCATCCTTGCTTTGACCAAGGGGGGTCGGCCAAGTATTTATTTGAAGCCAAGTAGTGGCCGGCCAAGCTAGGTGTCTAAGCTAGGGGCCAGCCACATAAGAATAAAAGAGAGTTTTTAATTTTGTGTTAAAAATTTTCCTTTTGTAGCCATTCATGAAGGGGTTTAAAAGAGAAATTTTAATTTTAAAATTTCCTTTTATAGTCATCCTCATGGTTTTAAAAGAGAGTTTTAAAATTTTAAAATCTTTCCTTTTATGGCTATCTACAAAAGATTAAAGAGAGATTTTAATTTTGTTAAAATCTTTCCTTATTTGTAGTTATCTATAATGTTTAAAAAAGATATTTTAATTTTTGATAAAACTTTCCTTTTGTAACCATGATTTAAAAAGAGAAATTTTAATTAATCTTTCCTTTTTGTAGTTGTCTACATGTTTTAAAAGAGAGAAATTAATTTTAAAACTTTCCTTTATTGCCATGTACAATAGGAAATTTAGAAAAGAGAGATTTTCATTGTTGTTAAAATTTCTTTTTTAATGGGAGGCCACAAATAAAGAAGTTTTAATTATGTTTAAAACTTTCCTTTTTTGCCATGAGCAAGGATTATAAAAAAAGAGGAGGTGATGCCTTATGGTGTAACACATAATTCTATTCCTCTCTTCTATTATCCTTGTATGGTCGGCTTCCCCTCTCCCTTCTCTCTTCCTAAGGCCGGCGGCACACGACCTTGCTTCTTCTTTCCCTTTTTTCCCTCTAGGGCCGACACTCCATTTCATCTTGGTGGTCGGAGGTTGGAGAAGAAGAAGAAGAGAAGAAAAGAGCATAGAGGTGGTCGGTTGCTTGGAGATGAAGAAGAAGAGAAGGAGGTTTCCTATTTTGGCATCCCTTGGTGGCTCGAGAGTCTTGGAGGAGAAGAAGTGGTTCGGGTGGAGTTATCTTGGTAGATCGTCGCCCACACAACGTCTAAGAGGAGGAGAGGAATATAACAGAAGATCAAGAGGTCTTTAGTTACAAAGAAAGGTATAACTAATTAATTGTTTCTGCTTCGAAATAATTAGTTAGTTTTCTTTGTATAGATTCTGAAATACCAACACAAGAGGCTAACAGTTTTAGGTTATCATTTTGTTATCGATTTTATTTTTTGATTTCATGTTTCGATATTGTGCTTCTATTGAGGTCTCTGTAGTTAAACCTAATTTACTGTAAGAAGTTAAATATCTGATTTCTTTGAAAAGCTTTGTCTAGGAAGTGATGGATGATCTCATTCCCAAGAAGGCCTAGTGCCTCGCCATGTTTAACCTGGAAGCTGATCTTTGAAATAGATATTTAATTAACTTCTGTAATATGATTTAACTTATGAAGAACACATCGGTTAAACTTGGAGTAAAAGTGTTAAATATCGTTTCCAATCCAAGTTTAACTTCTGAAGGACAATTTGGATTAATAATGTTAAGCTTCATTTGCAATACAAATTTAACTTCAATAGAGCACATGGGTAGCTAAGATAGTTCTATGCTTGTACAAATTTTTGTACAGGGGAACTAGAACGGTATTCTGAGTAGCAACCAACAGGGACACTACCACATAAAGTGTCCAAGGAGAGGAGAGCTCAAGAAATTGACGCACTTAAAGAAATGGGAAAAGAAGAGAAGCTCAAGTCAAGTAGGAGCTTCAAAGGTAAAAGTGAAGGTAATCCCTATTTTGAAGTTTAATTCAAGTTTAAATTCCTTCATGCTTGTTAGGAATATTGAACATTAGCTACTCATACATAATTATGGATTTAGGTATAATGATAGGAATAAGGTTAACATGGTAGATAATCCTAAGAAATCAAACACTAATGGTAGAACTAATAAGACCCAAACCAGTTTGCCTAAGGGAATGAAAGTGGGTGAAAACCTAAGCATTAATTCCAAGAAAGGGAGACATATGCCTAAGAAGGTGGGTAGGTCTAGGGATATCCAAGGTGGACATGTTGACTCTAGGGTTAAAGCCCTAGAATTGGAAAATCAGGCCTTAAAGGTAAGGCTTGAAGAAATAGAGAAAGCCCTAGATAGGTTCATTATTGGACCTAGAGGACTTGACATGTGTTTGGGTGTTTAAAACTCAAAAATGTCAAATTAGGTCCCTCTCATGCCAAGAGGAGGTCAAGTGCTAGGGTGTCACATGACAATGGCAAGGGAGGGGTGACAAAGGGCAAGGGAGAATCATCCAAGGTCCGTGATAAAAAAATATGCAAGGGTTGCATATGATTATAGAAAGGATGAGGTGCCCAAGGTTAAGAAGAGGAAGTTTACTAAGGTACACCATGTGAGTATAGCCATGGTAGATGAGTCACCTAGAGAGATGATTAAGGCTAAGAGACCTAAGGTTAGGAAGATCCTTTGGAACCCATGGTAGATGGGTTATAAAATGTGCCAAGTAATTTGGAGACGAACTTGATCTCAAATCCAAGGAATTGACACAATTGGAATGAGTATCATGCATGGAAATATGATTTGAGTTTATATTATATGAAAATTAATTTTTGATGTATAGATGTTATATAAACTAATGCTAGGGGTACATTATGGTTTAGTATGGGCAGATACATCAAGAGGAAGTCAAAACTAGGACTTTAGGTCAAGGTTCAATTGAATCATTTAGCTAGTTTTGGATTATATGTCAATCTTGGGATCTATAATAAATATATTTTTGTATATTTTTTTTCCAAGTAGACATTGGTAAAACAGACTCTCCACAAAATTTGATCTGTGAAATTTCTGATACATTTCTGAAGTTGGGTTAAAAATATGATTTTTTTGTTGAAATAGGGTGTCAGTCGACTGCAACATTTATCAGTCGACTACCCTATTGACTGATACTTTTACCAGTCGACTGATAATACTATTCACGAGTATGTTTCTGTGAGTTCATTTTGATGAGGACAGTTGACTTGGGTTAATGGCAGTCGACTTATACAGTTTGAAAAAGTTTTTCAGCATTAGAAAATGACTAAAAGAGTGGTGAACATATATGTAATCTTATGGGAGATTAATACATGATGCTTATGATCATTAGAGATTAAAGAGTCTAATAATTAAGATATTGTTGGAGTTTTTTTTATGTATGGCAAAGGGGGAGAAATGTTGGTTTAAGTGAGAAACCTACACACCTTTGTAAGAAAACCTAGCTCAAGGGGGAGCTTAGGTGAAGGGGGAGAAATTGCTCACTTGTTGACAAAAGTGGGGAAGTTTATTTTGCAGCAAGGGGGAGCTTAGGTAAAGGGGGGCCTAGGGTTAGATTCCATGTTTATGCATATCTGATTTGCATAGTTACTTTGCATTATTATTGCATTTATATTTCCCTAAATTAAATGGGTTGCCAAATATAAAAAAGGAAGAGATTGTTGAAGCAATCTAGGTGCCCTAGGTTTTGATGTTTGGGCAAAGGTTTAAGTTAGGTTTATTTTTATATTTGATATGCATTGTGAGTGTGCAAGATGATAGGACCCTTGGCGGTCGGCTTATGGGAGTGAGTGTTGGTTAGTCCTAGGAAGATCGTACCGGTTCCACTATACAAAAATTTTGTACAAGTGTCGAACCTTTCCTAAATAACCTATTGTGTTCTTTAAAAGTTAAATTAGGAATCGCAGACGGAACTTAACATCATTGATTCCAAATTTAACTTATCTGTTCTTAATGGTTTAGATTTGAATCGCAAGCAGAACTTAACACTATTGATTCAAATCCACCTACGTTATAAATTCCATTAAATATTAATTTTCAAAATTGGCTTCCAGGACTGCATGACAAGACACATGACCTTCTTGGGTATGGGAGCATCCACCACCGCCTAGGCAAAGCCTTTTAAGGAAAACTAATATTTAATTTCCTTATATAACTCTAGGTTTAACCAAAAGGAACAATCGAATCACAAATTCGAAAAAACAAAAAAAAGAAAACACAACTTCGAAACAAATCCGAAAAACTAGAATCTAATGCCTCTTGTGTTTGGAATTCATACAAAGAAAAATAACTAGCATGATGTGGAAGAAAATTACTAGTTATACCTTTTCTTTGCAAGCTAATGACCTCAAGATCTTCTGCTGTATTCCTCGTCTCGCCTTGGACGTCGTGTGGGCAACGATCCTCCAAGTTGAACACCACCCAAAAGAGCTTCTCCTCCTTCTAGTATTCGGCAACCACCACTAAAGAGAAAAAGAGAGCAAAGGGAGAAGATAGGGAGAGAGAGGGTCGACCACTTGAGAATCACCAAGCAAGAGAATAAGAGTTCTGTTATCATGAGGTCTCCTCACCCCTTCTTTTATATTACTTGCCCAAGGCAAATAAGGGAAGAATTTTTACAAAAATTAAAATCTTCCTCTTGTTTTTCCTTTTCCCTTTTTATTTTTTCTTTTCTTTCCTCTTGATTGAATCAATCATCAAACCTTGATTGGTTTGATTTGGTCGGCCCCTTGCTTCGGCACCAAGCAAGGGTGGTCGGCCCTAATAGGAAAGGAATAAAATCTTTTGTAAAAATTTTAAAAGCAAAGAAGGAATGCTCTTATAAAATTTTACAAGCTCTCTTTCAATATCCTAAAGTGGAAGTTAAAAAAGGAAAGTTTTAAAAATTAAAACCATGTTTTAAAATTTAAAACTTCTCTTCTAAAAATTTCCTTTTTTAATATGGTTACAAAAATTAAAAATTTAAATTTTAAAACTTCTCTCCCTTTTTTCTTAAAACCATGAGGATGGTTAAAAAAGGAAAGTTTTAAAACTTTTAAACTTTCTTTTAAACCATGTGGCCTAATTCAAATAAGGAAAGTTTTATAAATTTAAAATCTCTCTTTTACAACTTGTAGATTTCTACAAAGAGAATATTTTAAAATTTTAAAACACCCCTTCTATTTGAATTAATCATGGTCGGCCCCTACTTGCTTGGTCACCAAGCAAAATGGTCGGCCCCCATAGAGGAGGATGTGGCCAACCCTTGTTTGGTCACCAAGCATTGGGTCGGCCCCCTTCTTGGACACCAAGATGGGCTATTATTTAGATGGACTTGAGGCTTTAATGAGGCTACGACATGGACCTAGAGGAGAAATTGGTTTTGGCCTTCCGATGAGCTTGAGTATCCCGTGTTCGCCCCGAACACACAACTCAAGCTCATCAACAATAACTCATTCCACTAGAGAGTTATTGTTGCACTACCGCACCAATCCCAAATTACATTTATGGGCTCCTTATCATGAGTGTGTTAGTCTCCCTGTGTTTAAGATAACGAATGTCCACTAATTAAGTAAGTTACTGACAACTCACTTAATTAATATCTAAGTCCAAGTGTAACGCCCGAAAATTCTCAAAACTATTTTAGAAATATAGTATGATTTTTCTAAAATTTTTAGATATTTTTCCGGAATTTTTAGAGTAGCGGAAGTAGCAAAAATAAATATAAGCGAAAAACGGCCTAAGCGGGAATTGAACCCGAGACCTACAGTTTACGGATAATGTTAGTAACCAGTTGAACCCAGCAGGGCCGTGCTAAAAGGAATGGGGACCAATAATATTTATACTTAAGTTGGCCAAAATTACCACTTAATATAAATAGGAATTTAAGAGAGAAATTGCTATTTTTCTTTAACGAGAAAACTTTTCTCTCCTCACCCTAGCCACACGCCGAACCCCCCTCTTCTCCTTCCTTCTCTCGGCGCCAACACCCAAGCAAGCCTAGGGTTTCATCCCTAGGGCCATAGGAGTGCCTTCCGGTGACATCTCGGACACGAGGACGCTCCCCTCCGCGAGAGGAACACGTAGACGCGAGAAGATCGATGAAGGGACCTTCTCCACCGGAAACTAGCGCTTAGATTTGTAAGAAATCTAGCACACGAGGTAAGAAACCCCTCACCTGCAGTATAAGTAGCTTCCGTGTGGTTTTCTATGCATTAGTTTAGTTGTACGCAGTTTTTCGGCATGTAAGGTGTGTTTAACCTCCTTCGCTACTTAGGGATTTAGTTGAGCACCTCTAGATGGGCCAGACACGTCCTTCCCCTACAGTTGGAGGATGTAGACACTGTCGGGTGCCTAGAGGTGGTCTCCCTAGTAGAGGAGAGGGTTGGAGCACACCAAGTGTTTGATAAAATGCTCAGCCCAGGAAAGAAATGCAATTTAGGCATTTTAATAGCTTAGTTAAATGCAATAGAAGCATTCATTTAGCACATTCAGCTTTATTACAGCTTATATGGGACTAGATGTCCAATGGGTGGGCTCCCGCAGTCGCCTCTAGGTTCAGACAACCTAGCTCTAGGTTCAGATAACCTAGAAATAGCAAGAACAGCCAAGAATACAGCTATAATCAGTATTTTACTTTTCAGTGGCACTGTACAGGATTAGATATCCATTGGGCTGGACTCCCACAGTCGGTCCCTAGGTTCTAAATTTGGGACTTGCAAACCCGGGTCTAGTTAGGGATGCGCGCACAGCAGGTACAGTTGCCGGGCCCAACCAGCAGCATGATTATGTATTTTCACATATTATGTATATAGTTTTCAAAAGTTCATAAAATAGTTATATGAATTCAGTACAGTTTTAGTATCAGATCAGTAATAGCTTAGCTCAGTATCATGCTCCAGCTTAGTTTTTTTTTCCCGTGATTATGCATGATAACTCTATGTTCAGTTCGATATACATGTTTGGATGATTGTATGTCATGCCATCTTTTACATGTTCAGCATATGTTTTAAATAGCATGTTTTAAAAACATTATTAGCACCGTATGCATGTTTTTGTGAGGTAGATGGTTTCTTACTAAGCTTTAAGCTTACAGATTCTATTTTCCTTATACTGCAGATAAGGGTAAAGGAAAGATGGACTAGCGGAGGCTGGAGGTCAATGCAATGATGAGGATGTGTGTGGATGGAACATGGAATAAAGATCCTAGGGATCCAGCAATTTCAATTAAGCATAAGAACTTTAGTATTTCTATTACTCTTTGTTTTAGTATGTTAAACGCCATGAGCTAACGAACCATGCTTTAGATTATGCTTAGAATGTTAAATATATGATGTTAGAATGTTAGTTGTCATTGTTAGAGTGTTTCCTAGCCATCTTAGAATATTACATGTGATTGAGGCACGAAATAGTGCTGAAATCAGGAGTTTTAGTGCGAAATCAGAACCCAGATCGGTCTACAGACCGATCAGAGTCGAGTTGTGCCATTGGATCGGTCAGCTGACCAATCCATGCGCGAACAGAGAGTTGGCGTCGGTTATGGATCGGTCAGCCGACCGATCCATGTGCGAACAGAGAGCACAGAAGCTCACTGATCGGTCAGCCGACCGATCAGTGAGCCACTGGATCGGTCTACCGACCGATCAGTGTGCTCCTGGATCGGTCGGTAGACCGATCCAGCCGCATACAGAAGCGACAGCTTATGGATCGGTCAGCCGACCGATCCAGAGGGTTTTTCCATGCAGTATCAAGCTGGATCGATCACTGGATCGATCCGACAGGCCAATCGATCCAGGGATCGATTGAAATACCTGATTACAGCTAGCAGGTCATCCGAGAGGCATAGATTCTCTTCCCTAGCATGTGTACAACTCCTAGGTACACTTAGAATGTTAAGTTCAGATTTTACAGTAATTAGTTTAGCAAAATTTTAATCAATCCAGATTTCCGTAATAGTAATTTAGCACAGCATAATGTAGCAATCGGCCTTACAGCTTAGTTAGTAGAAGGCGGGTCGTTACACCAAGAGTAGTAGCACTCAACCTCATTGTCATGTCGGACTAAGTCCACCTACAGGGTTTAATATGACAATCCTTATGAGCTCCTCTTGGGGACATTCTCAACCTAGATTATTAGGACACAGTTTCCTTCTATAATCAACAACACACACTATAAGTAATATCATTTCCAACTTATTGGGCCTATTGATTTATCAAACTAAATCTCACCCTTTGATAAGTTAAAGAAATAGATACTAAATATATATGCTTGTTATTATATTAGGATTAAGAGTACACACTTCCATAATAACTAAGGTCTAATTCTTTTATTAAGTCGGTATAAAAAGAACTTACCTAAAATGGTCCTACTCAATACACTTAGAGTGTACTAGTGTAATTTATTAGTCAAGATAAACTAATACTTAATTACACTGCAACTTTACCAATGGTTTATTCCTTTCTATTTTAGTCGTGAGCAACTGTTTATAATTTATAAAGAGCTGATAACATGATCTTCTGTGTGTGACACCACACACATGTTATCTATTTTATAAATTAATTGAACAACTATATTTAACAAATAAATATAGACATTTGACCAATGTGATTCTTTTATTTCAAAAATAAATATTTACAAAAGCTAGGCTTTTAGTATACACTCTAACAGTGAGTTGCCTGAAAAAGAAAATAATATCTCTTCCATTCTTTTAACTCTAATTAAAAGCAACAATAACGATAAATTAAAATAATGACTAGAAAGAAGAGGCACAAGGTTTACTTGGTTACAACATAGATGATTGTTAATCTAAGGCAAGTGAAAGCGCAATAAAAATCTCCTTCATTGAAGGCGGAGAAGCCTCTTACACTCGTTGAAAAGCTTATACAGCTGCTAGGAAATGATTACAAGAGTTGATGATTATTTCCTAGGCCCAAAGGTCTTTTTACAACTCCTGGGAAACTTTATTCGAGGCTGGAAGGCGCCTCCAGTGAGGCGCCAAAGGATATTTATCCTTTGGCAATGACAATATCAGCCTAGTTGAAGGTGCCTTCCATAGGGCTGGAAGGCGTTTTCGTACTGTTCATCTAAGGCGTCTTTCAGCCATAAAAGGCGCCTTCCACAGTGAAGATACGGAGGCGCTCGAAGGCGCTTCGGAGGCGCCTTCAACTCCCTTTGAAGGTGCCTCTAGCAGTATTTCCAGCCTTCTTTTTGCTCTTCTGATGCTCCGATTGCCTGGGTGATCACGGCCATTCGGGGTAGGGCTCACCCGAACTCATTTTCCGGCCTTCTTCTCGAGTAGGCTTCCACTCCAGCTTCTCATCCCTCAGAACATCATGCACGTCCTTCTCGTCCACCGGTGTACTCTTCTACAGCACCTCGTCCCTCGGATGCACTTAGCCCGTCATCTCCCTTCCCGTGTCATCCTTCTCGCTAGCTACGTCTTTCGCTTGACTTCTTATATTCCTGAGCTCCTGCACACTTAGACACAAGGATAAAACACAACAATATCTAACTTAACCTTGTTGATCACATCAAAACTACCACTGGGTTCTAACACAGGATACAAGTACAACAACGTAAGTCCAAGTGTGACTTGGCAATTGATGAAGTCCCGGAGGTGCGATCTCTTGGCAAAGGAAGACCCGACAACAATGACAAGGTTGATGGAAGCTCCAGAAGGTAAGGCATGAAGGATGGGGAGGTATCCGAGGGATGCGAGGCTGATGGAGGAGGCTAGGTCTAGGTTGTGCTGACAAGGACGAGTGCATGAGAGACTGTATGTAGGGTAAAATTCTAGTGTTACTGTAGCGTAGCAGTACTGTAGCGTTACTATAGCAGTCGACTGGTGTTTTCATCAGTCGACTAGTAGCCGACCGTTGGCTTGCAACCATCGAATTTCACTTAGGACCAGTCGACTAGTGGTTGTACCAGTTGATTGGTGGTGAGAAAACAACTTGGTGTTTTCCTCCCGAGCTCTATTTAATAGTGCTCGGAGTGCTTGGGCATTTGTGTGATCCGTGTGTACGTTGTAGGTCCCTTTGGAGGCCGGCAAGAGGGGAGGGGTGAATTGCCCTACAAAATAAAACCAAAAACCCTTCTCGGATATTCAACTAACTTAAAAGAACTTGTAATTAAAAAGGCAGAGACTAATTAAAACAGAAAAATAAACACAGAGGAATTACTTGGTTTGCAATCAGAGGATTGCTAATCCAAGGCAAAGAAGGCGCACTAATTGATTCTCCTCTGGGCGGAGTAGCCTCTTACAGCGTTGAAAGCACAGAAGGAAATAACACAATTGAAAGCACTGAATTACAAGTAGTTGTCTTTAATGTACAAATCAGTACTTTATATATAGTACTAGTCCGGGCGCCTGAAAGTGGTTCCGGGCGCCCCCGGGGGGATAAACTTTATCCCCCAACGGTCAGATTGCGAAAATCGCGATTCTGGTCAAAATCATGCTCCGGGCGTCCGGAAGCATTCCGGGCGCCCCGGAGCAAAAAGTCAACTGCGGTTGACTTTTTGTCCGGGATGACTTCTCCGTTAAGCCCCAGTCTCGGTCCGGGTCTGTTCGCTCCGGCTCCGCTAGCTTGGGTGATCTCGGCCTTCCGGAATAGGGCTCACCCGAACCCATGTTCCGGCCTTCTCCTCGAGCAGCCTTCCTTCCCGGTTTCTCGTCCCTCGAGCGCTGCGCACGCTCTTCTCGTCCACCGGTGTACTCTTCCGCGGACACCTCGTCCCTCAGACGCACTGAGCCCGTCGGCTCTCTCCCGTGCCGTCCTTCTCGCTAGCCGCGTCTTCCGCTCGACTTCCTGTGTTCCTAAGCTCCTGCACACTTAGACACAAGGGTTAAACAAACGCAGGACCTAACTTAGCTTGTTTGATCACATCAAAACACCTTGGGGTTCCAACAATCTCCCCCTTTTTGATGTGAGCAACCCAAGTTAAGTTAGGGTAACCATATGCAATAAAAACAATTTATATTAAAATAAGTCCAAATATTTTTCAATTGAAAAATTATAGTACCTCCCCCTAGACTTAACATACTTCTCCCCCTTTGATCACATAAAAATTGGGGTTATAAACAAGTCTAAGGTAAATTCAGACAAGAACTTTTGAGTGTAAAATATTTAGTAAAGACACTCTTCAGAATTTTTCGTTTGAAAAAAAATATTTTTCAGATAAGAACAGTCATAAGTGTAAAAAAAATTTAAGTTTAAAACTTATCTCAGCATTCCCAAAAAAATTTTTAAATTTTTTTTTTTTTTTTAAATGATAAGGCAAAAAAAATCTAAGTTAACTTTATAAAAAAAATTCTAAGTCAATTTTCATGAAAATTTCTAAGATAATAAAGAATTTCTAAGTTAAGTTAGAAAGTTTTTAAATATTTTCTAACACAAATTGAATAACTCTTTTAAAGCATTAAGTAATTTAAATTAATACTTTTTCAGTTAGTCAATTAAACTTTTCATTTCGATAGTTGGCTTCCAGGTCATGGCGAGGCACTATGCTTTCTTGGTTATTGGAGCAACAACCACTTCCTTAGACAAAGCCTCATAAAGAAATTAGTTGTTTAATTTCCTTGCTGAAAATGCTAAGTCTGACTTTAATTTTAAGTTAAACAGGTTTTTGGAATCCAGTAAAGGTTCCTACCTACAGGATTAATCAAGTATTTCCTGGGTATATAGATTTTTGATATATTTCTAATTTGACTTTGATGAAATCTATAATACCAATTTAAATTTCTAAAAGTAGGAATATTTGAACCATTAGATTTTTTTAATCTTTCTATTTCTTCTTTTAGTTTTTCATTTTCAATTTTCAATTTTTCAAAATCCTCTATAAGACATGATTTTGTCAAAATTCTCTTTGTTTCTAAAATTTCATTTTCTAATTTGACATTTTTATTTTCTAATTTATACATGGATTTAGTCATAGCTTTGATACCAGAGTAAAGCTGATCAGGGGGTAAGAGGCATACCTCACTTACCATGTCGGACTTGAAGCCTGAATCTCCCCCTGCTTCACTGCTTTCATCCGAGGTCGCTCCCCCTTCATCGATGCTAGGTTCTGATATACTTTGTCTATCGTAGCTTGCCATTAGTGCTATTCCGGCATATTCTTGAGCTTCTGATTCGGATGAAGAAGTGTCGTCCCAAGTTGCTTTTAGGTTGTGTTTCTTGGGAGACTTCCTTTTGGCCTTTTTGAGTTCTGGGCAGTCTTCTCTTAGGTGTCCCTCCTTCTGACACTGGTAGCACCGCACCTTTCTTCCACCTTTTTTATTACTTTTATTCTGCATTTTAAATTTATTAGATCTAAAAAACTTTTTAAAATTTCTTACCATGTATGCTTCTTGATCGTTTCGGAGTCTGACTCGAGTTCATCCTTCTGGGTTGCGTTCAGTGCCATAGTCTGGGTTGTATCCTTTGTCGTTCCTGCATACCTGGTTTCATGCAATTCTAGAGTAGAAAACAACTCTTCTAAAGTGCTTACCTCCAGGTCTTTTGAGATGTAGTAGGCGTCGACGATTGATGTCCATTCCGGAGTTCTTGGAAACGCGTTGAGCGCGTAGCGTATAGTGTCCCGGTTTGTTACCGTTTCACCGAGGTTTTTGAGACCAGTAACTAGTTCTTTTACCTTTGCGTGTAAACCAGCTACTTTCTCACCTTTCTCCAGACGGATGTTCATCAGTTTGTTGCGGAGGATGTCCCTTCTAGCGAGCTTTGCTTCGGACGTGCCTTCGTGGAGTTCCAAGAACTTCTCCCAAAGTTCTTTAGCAGATAAATAGTTTCCAATGCGGTTGACCTCTTGAGGCGGTAACACGCTCAGCAGGTGATGTTTCGCAGTTTGCTACCGACTCATTCTGCTCCTTCTTTGTCCAATCGCTCTCTTCTTTTTCTTTTCCATCTTTATCTATTGGAGCTACAAAATCGTATTTCATAATAAATCAAATTTCAAAATCTGTTTTTAGGAATACCTCCATACGACGCTTCCAGTCTGCGAAGTTCCCCTCGAATTTTGGTGGGACAATGCTTGGTCTGGCCATCTTGTTGCTTCGATCGGCGGTTAGTCCTCCTGAAGCGCGCCTTGCTCTGATACCACTTGTAGGTCCCTTTGGAGGCCGGCAAGAGGGGAGGGGTGAATTGCCCTACAAAATAAAACCAAAATCCCTTCTCGGATATTCAACTAACTTAAAAGAACTTGTAATTAAAAAGGCAGAGACTAATTAAAACAGAAAATAGACACGGAGGAATTACTTGGTTTGCAATCGGAGGATTGCTAATCCAAGGCAAAGAAGGCGCACTAATTGATTCTCCTCTGAGCTTACAGCGTTGAAAGCACGAAGGAAATAACACAAATGAAAGCATTGAATTACAAGTAGTTGTCTTTAATGTACGATCGACTTTATATATAGTCTTGGTCCGCTGAAAGTGGTTAAGGCGCCGGGATAAACTTTATCCCCAGCGGTCGATGCAAAATCGCGATTACGGTCAAAATCATGCTCGGCGCCGGAAGCATTCAGCGCCCGGACGCTCAGGCGCGGAATGGTTCGGGCGCCCCAGAGCAAAAAGTCAACTGAGGTTGACTTTTTGTCCGGGATGACTTCTCCGTTAAGTCCCAGTCTCGGTCCGGGTCTGTTCGCTCCGGCTCCGCTAGTTTGGGTGATCTCGGCCTTCCGGAATAGGGCTCACCCGAACCCATGTTCCGGCCTTCTCCTCGAGCAGCCTTCCTTCCCGGTTTCTCGTCCCTCGAGCGCCGCGCACGCTCTTCTCGTCCACCGGTGTACTCTTCCGCGGACACCTCGTCCCTCAGACGCACTGAGCCCGTCGGCTCTCTCCCGTGCCGTCCTTCTCGCTAGCCGCGTCTTCCGCTCGACTTCCTGTGTTCCTAAGCTCCTGCACACTTAGACACAAGTGTTAAACAAACGCAGGACCTAACTTAGCTTGTTTGATCACATCAAAACACCTTGGGGTTCCAACATACGTGATCAAGGTTGTGGTGAGGTTTCTCCACTCACAAGGAGATGTGCTAGCCGAAGATTTTTCGAGGATTGATCCACCGACGGATTGAGGTTTCGTCCACCTTACGGACACGCCGTGGAGTAGGAGCAAGTTATCTCCGAACCACGTAACCAAATGTGTTAAGGTTTGATTCGTTTTCTTCTTGCTTAGTGCTTAGGGTTTAGCTTTCTATTGTTAGTATTGTTTTTGTATTTCCTGTGTGTACTAACGAGTGTAGGAAGCGACGTTTTGGGTGAGACGCTATTCACTCCTCTCTAGCGGACGTCAAGGTCCCAACATTCCTGTCGGAATCACACATCCGGACTTCGCCACTTGGGAATTGAACATCCCGACTAGACTTCCTGCCTGGTGTCAGGTCCTCTTAACCCGTCAAGTTAGTCAACCCTGCACATGCACTTGGTAATAATGTTAGATTACAATAGCATCTAACTTAACTCACTTGTCATTCATCAAAATCTGAGTTAGACTGTTAGTATAAATTGCACTAACAATCTCTCTTTTTTGATACAATAATAACCTGGTTAAAGTTAGGAAAAGATATGCAAAAAATAAGAATAGTAATAATCATTGATTCAAGGGAGAAAACTTAAGGAAGATCAATTGTTATTTTTTATTCTCTTGATCATTTTATGATTAAGGTTTTCAAGATTTAGTTTATCTTTGTCCTATTAACCCTTACCCTCTTCCTTTGGCATTCATAAAAAAATACAGATAAATATAGCAAATTATGAAATTTTGAAAGTAAATATAAAACTTTAAAAATAAGTACAAAAATCTACAGGTTTTATTGGAGAGGGAAGTTAATAAAATTTATCAATTATTTTAGAAGACACTTTCAAAAAGGTTTTAACACTTTTTTTTGAAGAAAATTTGGTGAAGCAAAACAAGTTTGACAACATTTTAAAAATAGCATTAATTCTAATTTGAAATAAGTTTGCAAAGAAACTTTTTCAATACATTTTTCAAAACACTTTGGCAAAAGCAGTTTGTAAAGTGTGAATTTGTAACAAAAACTTTTGAAATGAGTTTTTCAATGTAATTTTATGTTTTTTTTCTTTTCAAAATATTTTCAAGGAAATTTGAAAACAAAATAGTTTTTCAAAAAAAATTTAAAATAATCGGCAAGGGATAAAATACTTTTTAAAATAATTTTTCAAATTATTTTTGCAACAGATTTTTTTAAAAACTTTTCCAAGGTAGGTCAAGTAGTGTTGAAAGTAAGTTTTTCAAAGAAAATAATTTTTCAAACACAAACCAAGAAAAAATTGAGCCAATTTGAAAGTAATTTTAAATGTCCTCCCCTGAACCTGATATATTATAACAAATATTAATAAAAAAACACAGCCTTAAATGTCTAACCATTAGTTACTAACTAACTATTAGAATATAGCAGTGCTCACTTGGTTAGCTAAGTTAAATGAATATATCCAGTTAGTATTTGACTAAAATGAATTTCTTAACCTGATCACTGTAATTTTAATATTTTTCACCCAGACTTATGTTGATGCACTGATATAAGCATTTGAGATCCAGACAATAGGTCTATGCATCTCACGTCGTTCTAAGGTTTTGAATACACAATCAAGGTAGACCTAGTGTATTTATGAGATACTCGATACCTAGATCTATAGGAACATACTTTCTAAGGATTTAATCTAGTCTAAGGCTAAAATTAGTTTTAAAATTCTAAGGAATAAGAATTTTTAGAAAATTTAAATAAAGAGTTTTTTTTAGAATTTGTAAATCATTTAAAAATTATTTGAAAATAGCAGTCCTAGTCCAAAAAGGAATTTCCTAGATTATCCAAATAAAGTGGCAAGAAGCAGCTGAATGTATAGATGAAGTTAAGCAGATATACAATATATAATAGTGCACTAGACATAGTCAAGTCTGATCATCATCAGTACGTGGAGGTGGGGGTTGTTTAGGTGCTCTCAAAGTCCGAAGAGTTTGCTAAAATCTAGTGGTCATCTCCTCCCGGAGAGAGGATAATCCGGTGGTCATCTCTCCCCGAATAGCGCTGAATCTGTCCAAGACTAACTGCCGGATCTGAGTGGAAGATTTCTCAAGTCGGGCAAGGTGGTCCTCGAGGGATAGCAAAGTCGAGGGTTGAGTCGAGATCGAGGACTGGGTCGGAAGAGATCTAAAGAACTCCTCAGCCATAAATGATAGAATCTCCTCTCCCTCAGCTGGAATAATGGATGGAAAATCATCCTCGGCCTCACTTGGAACGTCTGGCTGCAGTCCAACTCTCCAATCTAGTCCCTCATGAGCGGTGACATTTATATGCACTAATGCAAGTTGACGCTGACCAATCTTATCATACGCGCTAAGGAAACCTTGGGTCATATCGACCCTTATGATCGAAAATATGTATGTCAAAATGTGACAATAGGGCATATGAACCTAATGCCTAGTAATGAGATTGTATGCATGAACGACATTCTAAAACATGTGTTGTAACGACCCGGCCCCCTTGGCCCATTTGGCGGCCCATTTGGCGGCCCATTTGGTGACCCTCGGGTCGTCGACCGTCGGCCCTTATGTCGTCGGCCCATTTGGCGACCTCTCATGTCGTCGACCGACGACCCTTGGCCGTGTCGTTACTCACTAGGACTTTCCACCCCTGGTCAGTGGATTTTTGCCTCCCCCAGGATTCGAACTCTAAACCCCCAGGCTTAAGTATTAGAGTTTATGAATCCTGGTAACCAAGTGAGATGAGGCCTTTTGGGGAGAGCCCAAGAACAAAGTCATGAGGGTATATGCCCAAAGTGGACAATATCATGCTATTGTAGATATATCTTTTTATTGTAATGACCCGGCCCTCTTGGCCCATTTAGCGGCCCATTTGGCGACCCTCTGGTCGTCGACCGTCGGCCCTTATGTCGTCGGCCCATTTGGCGACCTCTCATGTGGTCGACCGACGACCCTTGGCCGTGCCGTTACTCACTAGGACTTTCCACCCCTGATCACTTGGTTACCAGGATTCATAAACTCTAATACTTAAGCTTGGAGGTTTAGAGTTTGAAGACATGTCTACGCGTTTTGTGTACTGACTTCGGTAGTTATAGTTGGTGTATTTAGCCTGGTGTTGCGATAGGCGAATCGATATATTGTTGCGTTGTGTTGACGTTAATGAATCCTGGTAACCAAGTTACTTGGTTACCAGGATTCATAAACTCTAATACTTAAGCCTGGAGGTTTAGAGTTCGAATCCTGAGGGAGGCAAAAATTCACTGACCAGGGGTGGAAAGTCCTAGTGAGTAACGGCACGGCCAAGGGTCGTCGGTCGACGACATGAGAGGTCGCCAAATGGGCCGACGACATAAGGGCCGACGGTCGACGACATGAGAGGTCGCCAAATGGGCCGCCAAATGGGCCAAGAGGGCCGGGTCGTTACAATAAAAGGCGCCTTTTTATTGTAACGACCCGGCCCTCTTGGCCCATTTGGCGGCCCATTTGGCGACCCTCGGGTCGTCGACCGTCGGCCCTTATGTCGTCGGCCCATTTGGCGACCTCTCATGTCGTCGACCCTTGGCCGTGTCGTTACTCACTAGGACTTTCCACCCCTGGTGGTGGATTTTTCCCCAGGATTCGAACTCTACCCAGGGCTTAAGTATTAGAGTTTATGAATCACAACAAGTGAGATCATCTCACTTGGTTGCCAGATTCATAAACTCTAATACTTAAGCTGGGGGTTTAGAGTTCGAATCTGGGGGCAAAATGAAGCCAGGTGGAAAGTCCTAGTGAGTAACGACACTGCGGTCGACGACATGAGAGGTCGCCAAATGGGCCGACGACATAAGGGCCGACGGTCGACGACCCGAGGGTCGCCAAATGGGCCGCCAAATAGGCCAAGAGGGCCGGGTCGTTACAATAAAAAACTTTCCACCCCTGGCAGTGGATTTTTGCCTTCCCCAGGATTCGAACTCTAAACCTCCAAGCTAAGTAGTAGAGTTTATGAATCCTGGTAACCAAGTGAGATCATCTCACTTGGTTACCAGGATTCATAAACTCTAATACTTAAGCCTGGAGGTTTAGAGTTCGAATCCTGGGGGAGGCAAAAATCCACTGGCCAGGGGTGGAAAGCCCTAGTGAGTAACGACACGGCCAAAGGTCGTCGGTCGACGACATGAGAGGTCGCCAAATGGGCCGACGACATAAGGGCCGACGGTCGACGACCCGAGGGTCGCCAAATGGGCCAAGAGGGCCGGGTCGTTACAATAAAAAGGGGCTGACGACATAAGGGCCGACGGTCGACGACATGAGAGGTCGCCAAATGGGCCGCCAAATGGGCCAAGAGGGCCGAGTCGTTACATGTGTAATGCAATATCATTGTCTAGATGTTGGCATAGTGCATATAGGAAGGAGTGGGAGGGTCACATCATACAGGTGGTCAAGACTTGATACAGGATATAGTCTTGAACCCTAAGAGAGAGCAACCTAAAGTCAATCACAATAGGTAATCTCTCCTCCTAAATGTGGGAGTAGGGTTCGCCAAATGGAAAATCCTTACTAGGGTAACACAAAAATGGACAGGCAGATCTCCTAAGTCTTAAGCTATCATATAATAGAGTGGGGGAGAAGCTAAAGTCCTTCCCATCAACTCTAGTGGAGTATGACAAATCATCAATCTTAACTAGATTGTTATAAAACTAGGAGCGCAAGTCTAAGTTTACTAAATGACAACAATAAACTAGCTTATCTAACTGGTAATAGTCAATGACCTCTATGATAGGGGCACAGTATCGGATGAAGAACAACCTACTCAAAAAGTTAGATTTAAGTGCAACATATGAATATTGTAAAAAATCTAGCGTAAGTCGCTCAATGGGAAATCTAGCATTGGCAAAGAGGGTATTGCTCGAACTAGGTTGGGATGGTACATTTCGTTGTTTCCTAAATTTATTTATATACATACAAAATATTCAAGAAAAAACATACAAATAGATAAAAATAATTGGATAGATTGATTTAGAGTGTACCGAGGAGACATTGTTGGGAATCTTGGGAGAAGAAGTGGAGAAAGGGTGGAAAAATTTAGCTGGAAGGCGCCTTGAAAGGAGAACTGTGAACAGAGCAAAAGGATCTATTCATTGTAATAATTAGGATTGAAGGCACCTTCAGCTTGATATAAGGCACCTTCCATGCGCCATGGAGGGTGCCTTTAACCAACTGAAGGCGCCTTCAATTAGTCAGGGCGGGATTTTTCCCGCCCTTTCGAGGGCGCCTCTAATTGTATCGGAGTTACTTTATAGTGTAATAATTTTAAAGAAATTTATAGTGTAATTAAATTTTACCCCAGTTGGTTCATCTGAACCAGATGCGGATTCATTGCTCGACTCATATTTTGACTCATCTTCTTGATTTGTTTCACCTCCGGTTGCCATAAGTGCAAGGTAACTTGCTTGCTTTGATTCATCTGCTCCTGATCCGTCTAAAGAAGATTTATCCCAAGTCACCTTTAGTACTTTCTTTTACTTTGTCTTCTTGACTTTGTCTTTGTTCAGCCATTTGTGTTTGAAGTCCCCCCTTCTTGTTGCAACCGTAGCATGTGACATTTGTCTTTGATTTGTTGGATGCAAACTTGGGCATCTTCTTAATGCTATGTTTGGTGAACTTTTCTTACATTTAGTAAACATCTTCCTTACCAGGTTCACTAGTTGCTCTTCTTCGTCTGATTCAGATTTAGTTTCAACTTCGGATTTAGCTCCTTTCGAAGTACTTGCAAGAAATGCAATTCCTTTCTTGACTTTCGAGCCGTTAATTTGTTCGTGTAGCTTCAATTCACAAAATAATTCATCCAACTTTAATTTTGAGAGGTTTATTGAAACCTTATAGGCATCTACGATTGATGCCCATAGTGAGTTTCGAGAGAACAAGTTCAGAGCATACCTAATGACATTACGATTCTCGAGTTGATGTCCTATCATGTGCAGGTCGTTGAGGATATCCTTGATCCTCGCGTGTAGTTAGCTTGCGATTTCTCGATCATATATTTTAATATTAAATAATAAATTCAATAGTAGATCACGTTTCATTACCCTTGAGTCGATGGTTCCTTCGTGTAGTTCGATGAGCTTGTCCCATAGCTCCTTTGCATTCTAGTGCGGGCTGACTCGGTTGAGTTCCTCTTTTATAAGTCCGCACTAGATTGTGTTCAACGCTTTTGAGTCGATCTAGGATTTCTTCTTATCTTCTGGACTCCATCTTTCAGGATCGAGTGATACTTTTATTGCTTCGTCTATAGGTGCCCAGTACCCTCGTCGGATGGTGAACCATTGCTTGATGTTCATTTTCAAGTAAACTTACATCCTCTTCTTCCAATACAAAAAATTGTTTCCTTTGAAGAGAGGAGGATAAGCAGCGTTGAATCCCTCAAGTTAGGTCATTGATTACTAAAAATAGAAAGCTAAGAGAAGGTACTAAAACTTAGTCTTAGATTAATAGCGCTTGAAATATGTTGACGACTCGAGTGATGTTGCACTAACTTCAAGTAAAAACTGAACTTGAAATAATTATCTGAAGAGGTAAATTTTTACCAATTCAAATAAGGCATGAAAAACATAAATAAAAAAAATGGTTCCCCCGACTTGATTGGTGGTTGCACCAATTCAGAGTAGAACCTACTCTGATACCACTTATTAGATTGAGATGCACGTGAGAAGGGGGTGAATCACATGATTTTCAAAAATCTTATCTTTTCAATTTTGAAATCAAAGTACGCAGCGGAAAGTTAAATACAGAAGCATAAACAGAAAACTAAGAGACATGGTTCAGTTTTACTTAGTTCGGATCCTTTGGCGATTTCTACTCCAAGCCCCAGGTCTCGTGGACATATCAATGGGTAATCCACTAAAACACCTCTTCCGGAACCGCCGGAAGAGGGGATCGAGTACAAGAGAAAGAATAGGATAAGTGTAACACGCTACACTTTCCTTTTGTAATAATTAAGTACAGAATCATAAATTCATTACCCAACACCTTCGAAGATTATCAGATCAAGCTCGATGTTGGACGGCTCCTCAACAGTAGTTGGGTGCAGTCGCGTCATAACAGAGTAGCAGTAGGAAACCAGAGCAGTCAAAAAGCCAATCAGACACGTAGAAACTTGTATGGAAGTTGTGTATTGAAGCTTAGTCGAGATACCCATTTAAAGGATGTGGAAGGCGCCTTCCATAGCCTTGAAGGCGCCTCTAACGTGTAAAATCTGATCCTGAACTCTTTATCTGCAACAAAGTCTGAATATTATCCCTTGGAAGGTGTCTTCCATAGCACCAAAGGTGCCTTCTATGAACAATATAAAGGTGCATTCCAATGCTTGAAGGTGCTTTGGGTACTATTTACCTAAGGCCTTTTTGCTCCTTTTGCCCTACAAGTCAGGTTAGTCCAACACGACAATATCTAACCTGCAAAATAAAGTTAGCACAATAATAATATAATTAATTTATGACTTAGAACATGCCCTCCAGACCAGGATCTAGTCAGGGTCTCAATTTAAGTTTTCAAAATGAACCTAAATTGGACTGACGCCTACTGTCCCCTCAATTGGGGCGTGTCCTCACTTGGTCATTCTCCTCCAGTGATTTACCTTTACTTACCATGTGTCAAGTTACCTCCTTGAAGTCAATCTGACCCATCAAGTCTTCCTGTCGGAATCACACATCCAGACTTCGCCACTCGAGAATCGAACATTCCAACTGGATTTCTCGTCTCGTGTTAGGTCCTCTTAACCTATCAAGTTAGTCTACTCTGCACACTCGATAACAAAGTTAGATTACGATAATACCTAACTTAACTAACTTGTCATTCATCAAAACATGAGTTAGACCGTTAGTACAAATTGCACCAACATTCCCGTATGGGAAGAAGCGGATGGAAGTGTACCTGAAGACCGACATTGATCAATGGTTCACCATCAGACGAGGATATAGGGTGTTGGTGGACAAAGCAACTAAAGTACCTATCGACCCAGAAAGATGGAATCCAAAAGATAAAAAAGAAGACCCAGATCGACTTGAAGGCATTGAACATGATCCAGTGTGGCTTGACGAAAGAAGAACTAAATCGTGTCGACCTGCACGAGAATGCGAAGGAGCTATGGGACAAACTAGTCGAGTTACACAAGAGCACGACAGATTCAAAGGTAACCAAAAGAGACCTACATTTGAACAATTTATTTAACATTAAAATGCAGGATGGTGAGACCACAAGTCAGTTCCATGCCAGAATAAAGAACATTCTGAACAGGCTCTACTTAATCGGCCATCAGATGGAAAATAGGGATATAATCAGAAACGCATTAAATTCCTTTCCTCAAAACGAATTGTGGGGATCTATAATTGATTCCTACAAGGTTTTGAAGAATTTATCTAAATTAAAATTAAACTAACTCTTTTGCGAACTTGAACTCAATGAGCAAACTAACTTCAAAAGGATCAAGAAAGGTATTGCACTTTTTGCAGGTTCCTCAAAAAAAGTCAAGGACAAGAACAAACCTGAGCTAGAATCTGAGTTTGACCCAAACTCAGATAAAGAAGAACAACTGGTAAACATGATAAGAAAGATATTTACCAGAAGAAAGGACTTTAGCAAAAAGGATATTCAGAAGATGATCCAATTAAATAAATGAAGTGTCACCTGCTACTGTGCAACAAAAAGGGGGACATGTTCAAAGAAGACAAACCCAAGACTACCAGAAGAAAGAAGGTATTAAAAGCAACTTAGGATGAATCATCCTCCGAAGAATCGTACGATGAAGAACCAAAGCAACAGAATTACCTCGCGCTGATGGCATCTGAACCAAAATTAGAAAGCGAAGCTGATGAAGACGACAAGTCATAATACGAGTTAAGACATAAGTCCATACTCATTTCCGAAGGTCTCAACGAGGTGAATTCTAACCTAACTGCTAGATTTTTCAAAATCATTGCATGCTTGAACAAAAAGTTAGGAAAATTAGAAACTCAAATTAATCAACTTCTTAAAGAAAATGAAAACAAAAAAGAACAACTTAAAACAAATCCAATAGTTGAACCAGTTTAATTTGAAATTCCAACTCAAGTCATACAACTTGAGGAAGAAAATTTCAAATTGAAAAATAAAGTAAATGAACTAAAAGAACTTTTAGAAAAATTCACAACATGATCTAAGTGCCTCGACATGATACGAGTTATATACAACAAATTCGGACTCAGATATAAGTCCAGCTCAATGAATAAAATATTTATATCACTTATAAGCTAAAACAAGAAACAACCCAAGCTTGGGTTCCAAAATCTTGTCTAACCAAGTAAGTAGGACTCAATCAATTTTATGTACCTAAAAATGAAATTCACTACCTAAAACCGAATCAAAATAAACTAACTAATTCAAACTCAAACCTAAAATGTAAAATGAAATCAAACAAATCAAATTCAAATAAAAAACTAAATTTAAGTCAAATAACTACAAATTCAATCTAAACACAAATTACAATCAAGTTTATTATAACTATAAAACAAATTGACACAAACCTAAAACTTAAAACCAAGTTCAATAATTTAGAGAGAGACTCCAAATTAGTTGACACTTCTAAAATAATAATTTACCCAACTGAATAATTAGGACTAGTTTAATTAGAAACAAAAGTTTAACTTGACAAACAGTAATACTCAAAAAAATTTGGATGATAGTAGGTTAGGGAAGCTCTATCTATGCATGTCTAGGAAGATATAGCTTCAACTTGGTGCATTTGGCTTGGTGGAACTTACTGAAGCTACCTCTCACTAATCCTAGCTGATTAGACCAAAATTTTATACTAGGTTCAGTGGGCAGGACTATTTAGAAAATTTTGAAGGCGTGATTATTTTAATGATATCCAGGTGACTCAACACAACTTAGATGTTTATCCAAAAGATGTTTATTTATTGAACCCAATGCTAAACTTGAATCTAACACAAGTTAAACCAAACCCTGAAATTCAAACTTAACTCATCTCACAAAATTATAGGATTCTTTGATTGAAAATATAGATTGGGTAAGATGAATAACAATTAAATTAAATTAAAATTCAAACTCAAATTAAATTAAATTAAAATTTGAACTCAAATTAAAACTTAAAATTAAAATTAAAAATTTAAACTTAAATTAAAAGTTAAAATTTAAACTTAAATTAAAAGTTAAAATTTAAACTTAACTTAAAATTAAAACATAAACTTAAAATTAAAATTTAAAACTTAACTTAAAATTAACTTAAAACTTAAAATAAAAATTAAAATTTAAACTTAACTTAAAATTTAAAATTAAGACTTAACTTAAATTAAAATTAAAATTTAAACTTAAACTTAAAATTTAACTAAAACTTATACTAAAACATTAATTAATTCTAAATAAGATCTAAAATAAGATTAAAACACTAATTAAAACTTTAAACCAACATATTTCAAATTAATCAAATTACTAATCAATTAACTTAAATCTCAATTAATAGCTAAGAATTATCAATCAAAACATACACGTAATTCAAACTTAAAAATTTCAAACTTAACTTGAACTTAATAAAACATTAGGAACCTAAGAAGGAAACTGGAAATGTGTACGATAGATTAGGACTCTTGTTATCAAATAAATTTTCAAGTGACTTGTAAATTCTAGGAAATTCATTACTTATGTTTTCTAAAAATTCTCATTTCCCTAGTATTTTTAAAATTTATTTTAGCTTTAGTCTAAGACATAGAAAGCATGATCCTATAGATCTAGATAACGAGCATCTCACAAACTCACTAGGTTTACTTTGATTGTGTTTTCAAAAACTTAGAATGACGTGAGATGTGTAGGCCCTTTGCCTAGACTTCAAATGTTTATATCAGTGCATCAACATAAATCTCGGCGGAAAATATAATAGTACATTGATCAAGTTAAGTAGTCCTTTTTTAGTAAATTTTTAACTGAATATTAATATTTAACTTGACTAACCAATTGAATGCTGTTATCTTTTGATAGCTAGTTAATAATTAAATGTTAGACATTTCAGGACAATTTTTAGATAAATATTATTGTTTAAATAATATCATGTTCAGAGAGAGAATATTTGAAAACTCTTTTCAAAAGAGTTCTATTCCAATTTTTTTTACAAAGTATTGGTTTAAAAATTCTTTTGAAACCCTACTTTGTAAATGGTTAAAAATAATTTCTGTTTTAAAAAATGAAATGAAAATGTTTTGTAAATAGAATTAAAAGCTACTTAAAAATACTTTGAAAAATATTTTCGAAAACACTTTTGAAAAGTTTTATCAAATTCTAGTAAAACTTATCTTTGCAAAATGTTTTTATTTTTGAAAATTTCAAACATTGGATAACCATTTATAAAATTTTAAAAATTCCTTTCAAAATTTACTTAATTATTTTGAAAATCTCTTTGCAAAATTTACAAAATGGTTTGAAAACTATTGTATAAATTGTTTTAACAAACTTACTTTAAGATGCTTTTTGAAAATTATTTGAAAATACTTTATAAAATTTAGTTTTGCAAACTTCAATTTTTAAAGTTTTAAAAATCTTTTGTAAATTTTGAAAAGTTCCATTTAAATTACTTTGAATTTTTTTTACTTTAAAAATTTTTTATTCACTCCTTCCTACAATAAATCTGTAAGTTTTTCTGAAAAAAAAAAATATACCTTTATAAAATTTATTTACTTGAAATAGTTGTTTTCAAAATTACTATTTAAAAACTTGAAATCATTATTTGAACTCTTGTTTAAAAAACTAAATTTGTAAAATCTGTTTATTTGACTAAAACTTTATTAAGTTATTTGAAAACTAACTTTAGATTGGTAAATAGAACAACTCCTTGATTGATATGCTCTATTTCTACTTAATGCATTGTATTATTTTGTGGCGTATGCCAAACGGAGAAAATAGTGGGTTAGGTTAGAAAAATCAATTCACTCTGTTCAATTTGCATTATATGTTTAATGCTTGCTTAATTATACTTTTTTCTAACTTTAACTCAAGTATTCATTACATCAAAAAAAAAAAAAAAAAGGAGATTGCTGATGCAGATTACATTGATAATCAGGTTTTGATATATGACAAATAGATTGAAGTTTTGCTTATCTAACCTTTTTACTAAGTGTGTAAGACTTGATGGATCTAGAGGACCGGAACACCACGCTGAAGTCCAACTAAGTTGATAATTGGCATGAAGTCCAGATTGGTTGAGATCTGGCAAAATAAAGTCTAGCTAGGTTGATAACTGGCACGAAGTCAAGATTGGTTGAGATCTAGCAGAATGAAGTCCAGCTAAGTTGATAGCTAGCACGAAGTCCAAATCGGTCGAGATATGGTAGGAGGAAGTCCAAATCGATTGAAATCTGACAAGAAGTTCTGGTGGGTCAAGAGACCTGACATTAAGGAAGTTTGCAAATGGTAAGTAAGATAAATCACTGGAGGAGAGAGATCTAGTGAAGATGAATCCTGATGGGACTTTAGACATAGTCCAACTTAGAGTCATTTGGGAAGTCTGTGCTAAGACCATGACTATATCTTGATCTTAGAAAGATAAGATTTAAATCATAAATGTTGGATATTGGGGCCTTAAATGAACCAAAACGATTTATAGGAAGGAAGTCATCAATTGTTGAAAGTTGTAATTGATTTAGATAGATTTCAAAATTGAAATCTACGATTCGCGTAGATAGATTTAGACTATTAATTTGCTCAAAACCGATTAAGGGTGAATGAGAAATTAATGTTTAAAGTCAGTCCAAAATAACATTTATTATTCATTAATAAAGTGCATGGGAGAATAGTCCCACATCGGAAATTCTCGATGTGTATTCTCTACTTATTAATGAAGATGTGTTAATGGAGTTAACACAAAAATAAAAGGGCAGGTTACCCCTTAGCCCAGGGCGAGCAGGTGCTCGCACCTGTGAGCCCGTCACCCGCCACGTGCGCACGTGCGCAATGGGCGCTTTGTAGGCGCACTTTGCCTGACGTGGCAGCACCTATGCGGCATCCTCGTGGGCAAAGGGAGATGACTGGACAGTTGACTTAGGGAATGGATGGCTACCGTTGATCAACGTTGATCATATAGGTATGATGGATCGCTTGTGATGCGATCTAGAGCGTTGGATCGCAAAAAGTAACGATCTGACGGCTTGGGATGAGACTTGATCTGAAGCATCGAATCAATGGATCCAGATCCGATGACCGATGACAATAGGCGAGATCTGAGGGTCACAACTCCTCAGATCCGATGGATGAGATTGAAGTGGGCTTGGTGAAGGGTTACAACCCTTCAGAATGGATGATCTAGATCGATCCAAGGACAATCAACCTCTTCTTTCAGTATAAATAGAACCCTCCAGATGATGGAAAATTCACTCAATTCACTCAATCCTCTCTTCTCTTCCTCAAGCATTCATCTCATCTTGTGCATTCAAGAGTCCAAGAAGTCTACTAGAAGGTTCGCTGGTCTCGGAAGTCGGAGTGCTACGATTCCGAGACGTTCGTCGTCGTTGTATCTTGGGAACGAATTGCAACAATCCGTTAAGCACCGTAGCGGAGCAATATCGTTTACGGAGATAGTGTCGAACACTAGCCTCGACGATCAGTTTGCATACTCCAGAAGCTACCCGGGGATCAACAGTCGTAAACGATATTTCCTGCAAACTGATATGGCTACCAACGACATTCCGACGGCCGTTCCGACCGTCGTTCCGACCGCCATTCCGACAACCATTCCGCACGGAGAAAAGCCGGAGAAATTCACCGGAACCGACTTTAAAAGATGGCAGCAGAAGATGTTGTTTTATCTAACAATGCTAAACCTTGTACGGTTTTTGCACGAAGACACGCCAGCCGCTACGGAAGGTAGTAAGGCTGCTAGCGATGCGTGGTCTCACGGAGATTTTCTGTGCCGCAATTATATACTCAACGCCTTGGACAACACGTTATATAACGTATATTGTTCTCTAGAGACGGCAAAATCTTTGTGGGAATCCCTTGAGAAGAAATACAAGACCGAAAATGTTGGATTGAAGAAATTCATCGTCGGTCGGTTTTTGGATTTCAAGATGGTGGATTCAAAAAGTGTCTCATCTCAAGTCCAAGATATGCAATTAATACTGCATGATATGGACGCCGAAGGCATGAAGCTGAACGAGACATTCGCAGTTGCTGCGGTAATTGAGAAGCTCCTTCCGTCATGGAAGGATTTCAAGAATTACCTAAAGCACAAGCAAAAGAAAATAGGGCTGCAAGATCTGATCCTGAGGCTACGAATAGAGGAGGATAATCGAAAGTTATCCGACTCCAGAGGAACCAAGCGGACTATAGACGAAATGTCCAACCTGGTCGAGCCGAACGCCAAAAAGCCGAAGCAGTTCAAAAAGAAGGCTCAAGCAAAGAAGTTCAAAGGCTCCTGTTACAACTGTGGAAAGGCAGGACACCAATCAAAGGACTGCAGACGCCCAAAGAAGCCAACCAAGGGGCCAAAGGATGTTGCGAATCATGTCGCAACCTCTCTTGAGGACTTGGATCTCACTGCGGTTGTATTTGAAGCCAACTTGGTGGATACCAACCCGAAGCAGTGGTTCATTGATACTGGAGCAACTCGTCATATCTGTTACGATAAAGCGATGTTCTCCAAGTATACTCCAATAAATGGCAGGAAGCTCTATATGGGTAATTCCACGACGTCGCCAATTATTGGACTCGGAAAGGTTGTTCTGAAGATGACATCCGTAAAGGAGCTAACACTCATTGATGTACTCCATGTTCCCGACATCAGTAAGAACCTAGTTTCTGGAGCGGCATTGGTCAAGGCCGGATTTAGGCTAGTGTTCAAGTCAGACAACTTTGTACTTACGAAGAATGGTGTCTTCGTAGGAAAGGGGTACCTAGAAAAGGGTCTATTCAAAATGGTTGTAATGCCTGTACTCCGAAATTTTGATGGTAATAAAATAAATGCTTCCAGCTATGTTGTTGAGTGTTTTAATTTATGGCATGATCGACTCGGACATGTGAATAATAATACTCTCAAAACGTCTCGTCAAATTAAATTTATTACCAAACGTCAATGTTGACGGAACACACAAATGTGAAGTGTGCGTGGAAACGAAAATGACGAAACTACCTTTTCATTCGGTGGAAAGGACAACAACTCCTCTAGAGTTAATACATAGTGATCTATGTGACTTGAAATTTGTGCAAACTAGAGGAGGTAAAAAATATTTTATTACTTTTATCGATGACTGCACAAAGTTCTGTTATGTCTTTCTTTTAAGAAGACGAAGCCCTAGAGGCGTTCAGAACCTATAAAACAGAAGTTGAAAACCAACTTGACAAACGAATTAAAATAATTCGAAGCGATAGAGGTGGAGAATATGGTGCACCGTTTGATGAATTTTGTATAGAATCTGGCATTATCCATCAAACAACGGCGCCTTACTCACCTCAATCAAACAGTATTGCCGAACGTAAAAATCGGACACTAAAAGAAATGATGAATGCCTTGTTGATAAATTCAGGCTTACCTCAAAACTTGTGGGGAGCAATATTATCCAAATCACATTCTCAACAGGATCGCTCATAAGAAAAATGATAAAACTCCATATGAACTATGGAAAGGCCGCGAGCCATCGTACAAATACCTGAAAGTGTGGGGGTGCTTGGCAAAGGTCGAAGTACCTAAACCAAAGCAAGTAAAGATCGGACCTAAAACGTTCGATGCGATATTTGTCGGATATGCCCATAATAGTAGTGCATATCGTTTCCTAGTTCACAAATCAGACATTCCTGATATACATGTGGGAACAACCATAGAATCTCGGAATGTGATATTCTTTGAAAACGTATTCCCAAATAAAAAGGGAAACGTTGAAAGTGATAACAACGGAAGTTCAAACAAAAATGACGTTACCGAACTTAGCTGTTATAAAAGGACTATTGACGATCAAAGTGAAGAGTCACGTCGTAGCAAACGGGCTAGAGTTGAGAAATCGTTCGGGCCAGATTTCATGACTTTCATGTCAGAAATGGAACCAAGAACATTAAGTGAAGCTCTCTCTAGACCCGATGCTCCAATGTGGAAAGAAGCTGTCAATAGTGAAATTGAGTCTATCATGAATAATCATACTTGGGAATTAGTAGACCTTCCTTCTGGTAATAAACCATTAGGTTGTAAGTGGATACTAAAACGTAAGTATAAAGCTGATGGATCAATTGACAAGTATAAGGCCAGACTTGTAGCCAAGGGTACAAGCAAGAGGAAGGCCTTAATTACTTCGATACATACTCACCGGTGACAAGGATTACGTCCATACGAGTGCTAATAGCCATTGCAGCACTGTATGACCTTGAAATACATCAAATGGATGTTAAGACTGCGTTCTTAAATGGTGAGTTGGAAGAAGAAATTTATATGGAGCAACCCGAAGGGTTCATGGCTCCTGGAAATGAGAAAAAGGTGTGTCGACTTGTTAAGTCGTTGTACGGACTTAAGCAAGCGCCTAAACAATGGCACGAAAAATTTGACAAAGTAATGCTGTCAAACGAATTCAGAATAAATGAATGTGACAAATGCATTTATGTCAAAAACACACTGAAGGCTATGTAATTGTCTGTCTATATGTAGACGACATGCTAATAATGGGCAGTAATCATGATGTAATCATGACTACAAAGGAAATGTTGACCAGAAATTTTGATATGAAAGATATGGGTCAAGCAGATGTTATATTGGGAATTAAAATTTTCAGGACATCAGAGGGGATAGTTTTAACACAACCCCATTATGTAGAATCTGTATTGAAAAAATTCAATGCGTACGATCTCTCTACAGTGAAAACACCTATGGATCTAAGTCAACACTTAGCGAAAAACCATGGTGAGACCATATCGCAGTTGGAATATTCTCGGATAATAGGCAGTTTGATGTATCTCACAAACTGCACACATCCGGATATTGCCTGTACGGTTAACAAACTGAGTTATTTTACGAGTAATCCAAACGACACCCATTGGAAAGCATTGATGTGAGTTCTCAGATATTTGAAATATACTATGAACTATGGATTACATTATGGAAAATATCCCGCTGTGTTGGAAGGATATTGTGATGCTAATTGGATATCAGATACAAAAGACTCCAAATCCACTAGTGGATATGTATTCACGATCGGTGGGGGAGCAGTATCTTGGAAATCCACTAAGCAGACTTGCATTGCTCGGTCAACTATGGAATCCGAGTTTATAGCACTAGACAAAGCAGCTGAGGAAGCTGAATGGCTGCGGAATTTCTTGGAAGATATTCCTAGCTGGGTGAAACCTGTGCCTGTCGTACTAATCCACTGTGATAGTCAATCGGCGATTGGAAGAGCACAGAGTAATATGTATAATGGGAAGTCACGACATATACGTCGTAGACATAATACCATTAGGCAGTTGATCTCGAATGGAGTGATTGCAATCGACTATGTTAAGTCCAAAGATAATTTGACAGATCCTCTAACGAAGGGATTGAGTCGAGATCAAGTATACTGCTCATCAAGAGGAATGGGATTAAAAAAATCTACAACTAAAAACGACTGTAGCGGTAACCCAACCTTGTTGACTGGAGATCCCAAGATCTTGGTTCAATGGGACAACGAAGTTACAGAAGTTGTGGTCCAGCACATTAGATAGTTTATCTCTATCCCAATTCTAGGATGAATTTGTGCTGTCCTACCTCATGTAGTGAGGTTAAGCTTATGCTTTTAGTGACTTCTATACCTGATAAGGTGGAGTATGGTAGGATACTCTTGATAGAAGTGTCACCTATGTGAGTGTGAAGACAGGCCGTTTCAATGAAACACTCATGAATCCAAGATGGTATCCATGGCCGAAACGGAACCAACCATGAGAACCTAAAGTAGGTGAGATAGATCTCTGTGTGGGTGTTATTGTCTAAGTATACACCAACAGTTGAGCAGTTCAAGATATCACGTTCACTGCGCAGCCTAGTATACTCGATAGCATTTCACTACGGAAGGTTCAAAGCCACAAGCTACCTCTCCCGATGCAGTGACTTATCGATTGGACTCTTGTAAAGTATCAGCATGCATACACGCATTGCATTAATTTCCATTCATGTGGGGGTTTGTTGGATATTGGGGCCTTAAATGGACCAAAACGATTTAGAGGAAGGAAGCCATCAATTGTTGAAAGTCGTAATTGACTTCAAAATTGAAATCTACGATTCGCGTAGATAGATTTAGACTATTAATTTGCTCAAAACCGATTAAGGGTGAATGAGAAATTAATGTTTAAAGTCAGCCCAAAATAACATTTATTATTCATTAATAAAGTGCATGGGAGAATAGTCCCACATCGGAAATTCTCGATGTGTATTCTCTACTTATTAATGAAGATGTGTTAATGGAGTTAACACAAAAATAAAAGGACAGGTTACCCCTTAGCCCAGGGCGAGCAGGTGCTCGCACCTGTGAGCCCGCCACCCGCCACGTGCGCACGTGCGCAATGGGCGCTTTGTAGGCGCACTTTGCCTGACGTGGCAGCACCTATGCGGCATCCTCGTGGGCAAAGGGAGATGACTGGACAGTTGACTTAGGGAATGGATGGCTACCGTTGATCAACGTTGATCATATAGGTATGATGGATCGCTTGTGATGCGATCTAGAGCGTTGGATCGCAAAAAGTAACGATCTGACGGCTTGGGATGAGACTTGATCTGAAGCATCGAATCAATGGATCCAGATCCGATGACCGATGACAATAGGCGAGATCTGAGGGTCACAACTCCTCAGATCCGATGGATGAGATTGAAGTGGGCTTGGTGAAGGGTTACAACCATTCAGAATGGATGATCTAGATCGATCCAGCCCAAGGAACACATCCACTCACCCAAAGGACAATCAACCTCTTCTTTCAGTATAAATAGAACCCTCCAGATGATGGAAAATTCACTCAATTCACTCAATCCTCTCTTCTCTTCCTCAAGCATTCATCTCATCTTGTGCATTCAAGAGTCCAAGAAGTCTACTAGAAGGTTCGCTGGTCTCGGAAGTCGGAGTGCTACGATTCCGAGACGTTCGTCGTCGTTGTATCTTGGGAACGAATTGCAACAATCCGTTAAGCACCATAGCGGAGCAATATCGTTTACGGAGATAGTGTCGAATACTAGCCTCGACGATCAGTTTGCATACTCCAGAAGCTACCCGGGGATCAACAATAAATTGATCATATTCTTGATGTACTAATTTTATTTTGTAGGATGAACATATATCATAATTGTTTGGATTAAATCTTTTTTACAAGAAAAAGAAAGGTGAGAAAGAGTTGTTCGGACACCCGGAGGGAATCCTGACGCATAGACTCCAAGCGCTTGGAGTTGATCCGAGCGCCCGAACTAGCCTCGATGAGGCTAGCAGGTGCCTGGCCAGGCACCTGGACGATCTCGGCGGTCTGAGTGCTCGAGGCTGCTCCAAGAATCCGGACCAGCAAAAATCATCAAGAAGTTGAGTTGGAGTGTGTCGACTGGTCAAACTCAAGTCAACGATCTAGATGCTTGAAGGGTGTTTGGGAGCCCGGAGGTGAATAAACTTCGAGGATGAAGTTTCGATTGGAGTTAGCCACGTCACCATAGTCCAGACGCCCAGGAGGGGATCCAGACATCCAGACGGGGCTATAAAAGGAGGTTTCGACCAGCAGCTCAAAGACAACATTTGCTACAACTTTCATTCCTACGCACTGCTCCGAAGAATCTCCTACGAAGCTGTAATGCTCCTTTGACAACTAGCAATCAAGTTCTATTTATTTTCTCTGTTGTTGATAACCTTTCCTTATTGTTCTTATACTTAAATTTTGTAACATTTCGAACTAATAGTAAATTGCCCAACGAAAACACTTAACGAGTACGAACCTTGGAATAGGATTCATCGAAAACTCCGAATCAAGTAAAAAATTACTTGGGTTAGCACTTGTCCTTTTTTTTGTCTTTGCTTTCTCCTTAGCTTTATTTCCTTTGCGTATTCTTGACTTTTGGAAAAGTGACGAATGTTACCTCTCTCCCCTAGTGTCTTTATGATCCAACAAATTGTATCAATAATCTCCCAATAATTTTATCTCTAGATAAACATATTCGTATATTTGTTTTGTTAAAACAATACTAATGAGAATGTTAAAATAAATGTACATATATAGTTATCCGAATGGAAATAATAATAATAATAATTAAAAGTAAATCGGCTCAAGTCTAATATTGATAAAATGAGAATAAAAAAATAGATGGAGATGATATAATTATCTCTATATGACCAACATATTTTTATAGTAAAACGAGTTCAATTTATTAGAATGAAAGGTATAAGGTAGAAGAAGTTTAAAGAAAGCATTCACTAGAAGAATACTATTGTAGTCAACCACAAATTGTTGGGATTATTATGGTTTGCTGATGATGATGACGACCCAAACATGATAGGAAACGATACTTATCTAGATCATATAACAAGTATGGGCCCTCTTGCTATGGTAGTCACCAACTACTATTTTTTATATATATATAAAAAAAGTACCCCTATTATTATTCAGTATTTTCAAGATATTCATACTAATCACATCACTCAGATAAGATATTATATAGATATATGGTTTCCTGAAGTTTCCCTACTTGCAAACTAATTTTGGCATGCTATTTAATGCCTTGATGTTCAATCCAATCAATTGCATAGTCAATAGGCCATCAAGTAAAGGTAATTAACTTTTTTTTAGTTCTTCAACCATAGTAATTTTCTATGCTTCTAAAAATATGACTTTTACTTGTAATTTTAACTAGAACTCTCTGGTTTATGTAGTTGGATTAAAGAGTTTGTGTAAGATCAAGGAATAGACCATCCAACTCCAATTGGTATCAAACCTTTCCTTGTCATGTCAGGGTCAACAAGATAAGAATAACAAAACCACTATGATATACGGCGGCATATATAAAATTAATTTTCTGGATAAAATACTCTAAACTTCTCACTTTAATTCATAAACATCAAATGTTTCATACCCGTCGCCAATCTCCCTCTCTCCCGAACTTGAGGCCACATAATTAAAGGACCCACACTTCGACTAATGGAGATAATGGTATAAATTGGGGTCCCGAAATGCTAGAAAACTTGGAATACGGACGGCGCCACCCATCTCTCTGCTCCACTGAGCTCATGGCGGACGGCGACGTCGAAACAGGAGCACGTTAGCAAAGATAAGTGAAATAAGAGTGATTTGATCAATTCGGCCAATTGCACACATTAAACAATGGAGAAAAATAACAATTAACCCGAAACTATTTTGATTTTCACAAAAGGCTATCATAGATACACAAATGCGCACAGATTTACTGCGAAGTGACAGAGGCGCCGACGACGGCGAATCCCTAGTACGCGACCTCGACGCCAACGCCGGCGGAGCGTCGCGGTGGGGAGACGGGAAGGCGGGAAGAGAAGTTCCGGTATCGGCGCCCATCCCCACCGGCGGGAATGTCCATGTCCTCGTCCTCGGGCCCTTCATCAAAGTTGAGAGCGTAGCTGAGGGGGTCGTACCTGAAGGCACAGGGACCGCGGCCGCCGTTCTGGTGGCGGCCGATCCGCGCCACGAGGTTCCGGCAGCTCCTGCGCCTTCGACCGCAGCCAGATCGTCGAAGACCGTACCAGAGACGCCGGCCGACCGCCCTCCTCGTCGCCGGCCGCGACGCCGCCACCTCCGCCGCCGAAGCAGCAGGATCCGCAGATCGAGGAGCGAAACCGGTGCATGAGCGAAGGGGAAGGATCCGGTGAGTGTCGGTCGAATTGCATCGAGAATTAGGGATCGAATGGAAGAGATTGGTTTGGCTGAAGCATCAGTGTGTCGATATATATTTATAGCTGGGAAGACAAACGGGGGAGTTAACGTCGTTAAGGCGACGCTTTTGGGTAGACTCCGCGTGTGGCGAGCTGGATAATCAAAATCTCATTTTCCACCTCCCGAACTATCCTTGTTTTTTCCAAACGCCCTAATAATTTTTCGATCTTCATAATTATATCCCAAACCGCTCACTCACAGTCAGTTACATAGCAAACAATGTCAACGGTGTCAATAATCAAAACTAAAATAACAAAAGTTTTCAATCTCTACGGCACGTTGAAAATTTTCTAACCTACTTTGTGAAGATTTAAAAACTTTAAGGGGTAAAATGAATATTTATAAACAGCTGTGTGCCTGTGTGTGTCAGTTAGCTGGAGAAAAAAAGACGGCACTTGCTCCATTTGGATGATGATGAACACAGCGATCGTGCCGCACACTTATGCTTCAAGAACTAAGATCTAACAATAGCAATCAGTACAAAAACAGGGGGAATTGAATAAAATAGTGACATGGTTAAGAAGTGCTTATGAAGTATAAATATTAGTATCATGACTTCCTGGTGACGGAACCATGATTTACAAGAAAAAATTTCATAAATTTTGCACTGATCATCTTGTTGAAAACACAAATAAACATGAAGATGGCCATTGTACAGGCTCTTTGAGTACCATGCGACAATTGGAGAAGGAATTTGCTAATATCCACCCGAGTCGTCGGTTCGGGCGCAGGTGGAAAAAGTTTGTTTAACCTCTCAGAAGCTGGATAACATTCATCTTTAAGAAGGGTATGCGGAAAACATTCAACATCAAGTGCGGCGTGCTCGGTAATTTGCTTAGTGGCATTTGCTAGCACTCTTACCCAAAGTTTTAAGACCTCCATATGAATATCTGCTTCATTCACCCTGCAAGAACAGAAGTCTGTAAACTTCGATGTTTGCTACAACCAGAATAAGCTTTGAAACTAGTTCAATATTCGCTGCACGAACAACTTCTTGCAATTTGAGATTTCATATCATTGAAGAACCCAAAAAAAAAAAGCAGGCATGTTGAAAATTCCACCTTACCACTAGAATGACAAAGCCCATGCAATTCTATATGCCATTACCTTTTTTTATGTTACTAGTAGCATCTTCCAGCGGGATGATAACAAGAACATTAAAAAGAAGAAGAAAAGTAATTAAAAAAAGGTTTGTTAGTGCTCGTGCTAACTCAGTGTCTTCGATCTCTTGAATTTGATCTAATGAAAAGCTATGGGAAATGGTTGTCCGGCAGTGGTGTAGCCTAAAATATCCTGAAAAGGCTAGTCAATGTCAGTTTAGCTCCAGCCAGCTGAATAATGTCCCCAATGGAGGATCTAGATATACTGCCATGAGGTTCAGACCTAGATATATCATCCCAGCATGGAGTGGGGTGGGAAAACCCTAACCTGGATGGGTTTTAATATTACTATTACATAAAACTTATATATATATATATATATATATATCTATATAGAACATACTATTGCATATTAAATAACAGCTAGTATACTAAAACTGAAAAAATGACACTTGATCCAATCGGACTCACGAGTTGAAGAAAGTAAAAGGAAAAATGTATGCTGAAATTTTCTTCATGATTACAAACCCTTGCACGTTTTGGACTGGGGGCATCAGGTGGGTCTCGACGACTTCGGGAACTACTAGAGTCATTTGAGTTCTGCATGGTGGCCTGTGTACGGACATTATCAATATAAATAGCAAAAGTATCTTGGGTCCAGCAAGTAGTACATTAAAAGAGTCATCCTTACCACTGCTGTTGAAGAGCTTTGATTAATTATTGTATCTTGATCTGTTGATGTGGCTTGAGATATGAATGGCATAAGATTACGTACTAACCTTGAGAAGAATAATCCATCCTCACTTACACTTACACCCACCTCAGGCGATGAATTTCCACCTATGCCTGCTTGATGTGCGGAAGAACCTCTAGCAAACTCAGGATGACTAGTGGCATTAACATGAACTTGCTCTCTGGGTAAAAATGACTGTAGCCACTGATCCAATCTGCCAGTTAGTTGAGAAATAGGGCTTTGCCTGTTCTGTTGTTCAAATTGGATTTCGTTGTTGCTAATACTGGATTGCATCCGTTGGCTTCCACTAAGGAAGTCTCTTAAAGAGCCTGACAAACATTCTTAGTTTAATGCAGTGTAGGAAAAATTTTAAACTCTAAAGAAGCTACAAAAATCTAATCCACCCAAAAAGGATAATATTTAACTACTTTATAAAGCCAAATTCATAGAACTCATAAGAAGAATGAACTAGACAAATTATTTCTGACCTTGATGTGAAGCTGGAGCTGATTCATTTATTGAGGCATTTAACCCAGAAGCAAAAGAATCTATATTTGCAGAAATTTGGTTAATCTCATGAATAAAATCTCCGATAGAAGATTCCAAGTTTTGTGATTGTATAGTAGATCCAGTGGTATGCTGTTGCTCACTGTTATGACCATTCTCGTTTTCCCCATTAGACAATACATTGCCCCTAGAATCACCCAAGTTCCCAGAAGTAACATGTTGAACCCTTGCAAGAACTGGGTAGATTAACCCAACTGCACTACCAGATGGGTCGGATGTGGATTGGCGAACTCCAGCTGGTAGAGGAACCATTGTTCTTATCGGCAATACTCTTACTCCAGAATCTCCAGCAAGAGATGGATTATCTGAAGCTCCATAAACTGCTTGAGGAACAACGTTTGAAATAGAAGAATTTTCAGTTGGATTTGATGTTTCTTGAACTTCTTGTCCACCTTGTGTGCCTAGGTTATGATGGGAAACTGGTACAGTACGACCTAAGCAAATGATTCATCATCTGTCAGGCTGAAGGAATTTAAGAAAACAAAATAATAGTAAAAGGTGATTAAGAATGTGGACAAGATTCTAAAATACCTGCACGAAGACGAATGGTGATATTTCCGGGAACAAATGTAGTACCCAGCGGTTCACCTTGTGAACCATGACCAGTATATGCCGCTCCCATATGATGTGAACTAAAATTTGATCCTGGAAAGAAAGGAACAGGCTGCGACAAGAAAGTTTAGCTGATACAGAAAACAATGAGATATAACTCAACAAAAAGGAGTTCTTTAACCTGAACCATAAGAGGATTAGGTCCAGATGCAGAGATAAAAACTGCTGGTCCCGCATTGATCACAGCATCAGACTTGCATGATAAACATTATTCAACTATGAGCATGTTTGAAATACATGGAAGGAAACTACTTATGAAACATACTGGTCTTTCAGCAATGTTGTTATACACCAGCTCTAGCAGTAATAACCCCAAATTCTGCAATAAGATTTAAGCACACTGTTTTGAAGGTTCCCGCGCATAAGAGGATCCATCAAATTTACTTGATCCTCTAGGCGCCTTGTGAATTGCTGTATAAAACAACAAAACAGCATTGTCAAAATGATTGATAAAAAAAAAATCACTGAACAAAGGGAACACAAAAATGGTGCCAATATCGTCAGCCAATATGAAATTTATTGTAAATCTATATTCCAAGAGCAAGCAAAAATAGTATAAACAACTTTCTTATGCTCATTGAGAACTGAGGGATAAGATGAGTGGCAAAAAAAATATGACTCATTGGATCTTTCACAATAGCACAAGCTTTGGGGGCAAGTGGTCACCACACTAAACAGTGTGCTAGTCTCTGAAACAAAATTATGGCTCAAGACAAATGACACTGATAGATAATTGTGGTGTCTTAAGGGTTGAGAGAAACTATGCCTGAATGAGGAAACAAGGGGTAGAAAAAAATATGACTGAATGAGGAAACAAGGCGTAAAAAAACTAGGACTTCAAAATAGGAATTAACAAGTGTGTTTTCTTCCTAATAGAACTGAGTGACGCCTAGCCCATGAACAAATACTACAGAAGAATCTGATGGCACCATAGACCATGTCAAAGTGAACAATCACTATAGACTGACAGCAAGCCAACTATCAATTATCACAGATTTAAATGCCAGATTCAATTGGCATAGACCATGTCTGTGTCAATACCTCGTCAAACCACATAAACATGAAAGGAATGACTAACCATCCAGCAAATACACTGTTGAAACTGAAACTGAGGAACAAGTTTCTGCATATACTATTCAGTTTACTTGGTAACCATTCAACTTACATTAACTGCTAAAAAAATCCCTATTTTGGAGGTCCTGTCTTCTGAGATTAAAAGATGATCCCATTATTTAATGACAAATACTTGTTCATAGGACATCATAATATAAAAAATGAAGATTGACATTGAACATCTTCTAACTATTGACATTCGAATATTCGTGTTCGTCAAATCCTTCTAAAACTGTACTAGGACATGTTATCCATCTCTAAGTTTCAGGGATGAAAAAAATAAAAATAAAACTAGAAAACAAGACTTAGCTCGAAAACATCAAGTTCATTTATTCACCACAGATTCAAATAAAATAGTATAATTGTAATGGTTCGATCATAGCTGACTCTACTTGAAATGTATAATACAAGTACAACTAGTACAAAATGTATAATAGAAAGTTTGGTGCTTAAGAGCAATAACTTGGTAATTTAAATTGTTATGCCTTATTCAGTTCTTTGTGAAAAAGCCAACTTGATAAGACCCAAAGTGGAATGAAAACATACTGATATGTATCCATCAGCTAGCATCATTAGCAATTCTCTTGTAGAAAGCAGAATGTCTGTTAAAGACGCTAGACTTGGTGGGCCACCTGGGGTAAAAGAATGGTGAGACTGAAGACCATTGCCAAGCATATTAGCGGTGTCTGGTTCATTTCTGTATTCCACACCTGACAAACAATGAAATTTCTTCTAGTTATACTATAACCCAACAGAGTGCATTAAAATAAATCTCGTCAGGTTTATAAAGAAAACAATTAGTAGCATCTATACCTTCTCTGAAGAACTCATTCCTCATGAAGCTCAAATACTGATGTATGGTGGTCAAAGAATCAGGAATTACCTGTGTAGCTACAATTTATAAGAAAGTATAACAAAAAAAATGTCTCACCTGCTAACCTAGATGCTAATAAAGGTTTTACAGTTGAACAGAGAGTGTGGTGTAAATAATTTGCTCAAGCACGCAAATAAACATATAAAGCATATCCAGACACTATCTGTGGTTGACAACATACAGTCGGCTGTTGAGGCCCCAATGGAACTGCAGCTTGGAATTGGTCAGATGGCTGCCTAGAACCAAGCTCACCAAATGGAATGTCAAGAGAGGCTCTTGCACTCAAATCCTGTGAAGCAAGATTATTTGTCTTCTGAAATAAAACTTTTAATTTGACATATTTTCACATTAGAGGAATAAGATTTACCCTGAGATCTGTAGTTGAGGTCTGGGATTCAGTATTTCTTGTTGCAACAACATTCAAGATACTAGATATAATCTGCTCAACGGAATCAATGATTAACCATGTTTATATTATTAAAGTGGACAAACCAAATTAAAAATCAAGGGCATGTGCACTGGCGGAACTACCTGAGAAAGATGAGTATGATGATCCCCTTGACCAATATTAGCAGTCTCAAAGACTAAGGTATGAGCTCCTTGACTAACATGACTATGATAAGTATCCGAAGTAGCATTAGCAGCTACAGTGGAAGGAAAAAATCAGTCAAGATTCCTTCATCCCAATTTCTCATTTAGGAAACAATTGGCAAAGATCTGTTCTAATTTCTTCTAGAAAATATTGTACTACAAAATAAAAGCAGAACATTCTCAACTATACTTATACCACCATTAAGCAGAAAGCAAACAGAAGGATTAATTTATTTGCAGTCAATGCATATCAAGGATTACATCCTAATACACTTGGTCTTTTGAGATAAAGGACCACAAATGTTCCAACACTTAGTACAATTATAAAAAGCTTGTTTCGCCAAGTGCATGACAAACAAAAAGAAAATGTTTAAGTTTTCAAGTGAATTCATATTACACAAGATTGAACATAAACCATACATGACCTAAATGCAAACCTGGTGCACCTTCATTTTCCATATGACTTGATGGGGATGAAGAAAATTGTTGTGGTTGTCTAACAACCATATGCAAGGTATGACCATCTTCAATGTCTTAATCATCCGTGCTAAGGAACAAGAAGTCATTTAGTAGAATACTGATAATTAGATGATCAAGTCATAAATAGCACAACCTTGACAGGCATGTTCGGTAATAAAATCCAATATTTCCCTAAAATTAATGAGCAGTCCAGGAAAAATAGAAGGATATAATCCATAAGCGCTATGATGTTACAGAAACAGGTAACTTTTATAGAAAGAATATAAGCACTAAAAGCAAAAAATATGAGGCAGCCCAGTAAAGAAGCATCAAATGCAGTATGATCACAAGTCAGCACTCAAATGCAGAATGGTTGCTACGAAGGATAGGCAAGTTGCTGGCGTGTACCATCTCCACTGTCCATAATAGTTAGTGTACTCACAACCAGACACGAACCCAATAACACAGGGCACATAAAACCAGTCAATATATGGGAACATATTGACTTAAGAGGAGTACAGAAATAACCATAAATGTAATATATACTTGAAACAGGTTATCATGCCTTTTTGTCGATATAGATGCAATTGTGACCATCTTTACAGCATTACCATATGCTTTGAAATATAAAAAAGATGACCTATACATAGAATTGTATTTGAGGTAAAAAGCAAAAGTCAGTATTCTTTTTGATGAAAAACATGATAGCAAGCTTAAATAAGATTGCCAATAAGTTCATCATGCAAATTAGTGTGTCCGTCTAGTTATCTACTACATATAAAAGAGAGAAAACATGCATGATAAATTATCTAGAATGGATAAAAACAGCCAATATCTGAAAGGGATGATGTTTGTGCTTCTCAACAAGTCTATTTCAATACAAACAGGAAAGAGAACATCTACAGTAAATTAAGAACAGAAATATGATATGCCTTAGCAACTCAAAGTGTTTAAAACTACATGTTTCCATAAATAAAGATGTTACCACAGACAAAAAAATGATGCATTAATAACACACAAGACAAGTAGAAGTGATATTCCTCATGCAAAACAAACCAGTATTTAATCAGTCTGGTGTAATTAAATTAGTCAACAAATTTGCCACATCAAAAATGGCATAATAGGATACGATATGTAGACAAAATTTCATCATCTTTCAGAACCTTGCCACGGCATATTAGACGTTGTTGTTCTGAGATTACCCCAGTAATGCTGGCTATTTGTTCCTTCAGCTTTGGGATTGGCACCTGAGAAGAAAATAAAATATTATAATACTGCAATGGACTTCAAGGATCTTTATCTTTAAATATGTTTGGAGACGTCATAACAAAAATATGTACAATTCTCATAACTTCATCAAAGCTTAGCATTAGTAACATTATCTTTTTATGATAAAAGGTAGAACAGTGATTATTATGCAGAGATTGTTTCAAATTTTAAGATTAAAATCTCTAATGTAATACTAGTATCAAACCTGAGAACCATTTTGAAAATAAAATTTTCAGATATACAACTTCACATATCAACCATTCAAAATGATAATATGGGTAAACAAATAAAATATATAATTACATAAGGTGTCAATCTTTTTCCCACGGTAAATCCAGTTGGAGGAACCTTTCTGTAAACTTCCTCAAAGTTTATTTAGGATTGTAAAATCTGGTAAATCTACAATCTAAATCCCCAGCAAACACTGCTAGCAAGACACATGAGCAAATAAATTGGAGTTGGGAGAGTCAATGCTACAAGGCTTGTTTAAGATCCTATTCCAATGTTTACGCACCTTGGTACCTTGCTTTACAAGGAGATGAATGATAAATGCAAATTTTGACATCTACATCTATATGCTGCTTTGTGCATAGAGACCTATGTATTTGATGCTAAAAATTGGATATGTAACAAACTATTATGCATGCACTCGCAGGATGCTAAATGAGAATAAGATTGAAATGATGGAAATGGACACTAGTGATATTGAATGATTATTAAATATTAAATAACAAATCTTGCTATAATGAACAGATGATGTAAACACAGGAATTAGTCTTAACTTATGATCATAGCAAAAGGACCACTTTTTGGACTAATGAAGAGTTGAAGAACCAGTAATATTTGTTTATTTAAGATAGGACATCTTTTATCCATTTCAAGCTAACATGTCCCAGTTGCAAACTAATGTACAGAAGAGTCAATGGGCTAAAAGAACAAAGTGTTTTGGATAAAGTAAGCCACAATTTACTTAATGAACAAAATTTAAATTGTACTTACAGACTTCTCTACTTGCAGAGTGTATGTTTGAGAATCCAATGTTTTAATTTTTATCTCCACGGTGCTCTGTGAATCTTTTGTAGCATCTATACAAGATGTTGTTGCTTCTGAAGGATCATGAGCACCCATGTTCTCCTCAAGTGACCTGATGATGATTCTCCTAGAAGCATCATCAAAATGCACTAGGAATTTATCAATGCCATTATTATAATTATTCAGATACTATATGTGCATAATCATTGTCTACTTTGGTGCTTGAAAGAAACAGAAAAAGAAAGTAAAATAAGATGCATCACACATTTAAAACATGATTCACTATATACTGTGAAATATGTGAAGCTGCTTCACACTCTATTATACCTTAGTGGAAATAGCAATTGTCTGTATCCAAAATTAACCAATGTGAATACATGAAATAAAACTACAACAAAGATGACCATAACTGTACCTAGCATTTTGAATGAGAAATAAGACAAGTAAAATAAGTGACACCAGTTCTATGTCAAACAAGATATGAAATCACCCTATCATGCAAGTAGCATGTATGTCACCAACAATGTGCTATCATCATTGAAAAAATATAGTATAATTCAATCACTTATTCAATCAGTGGAAAGAATCGAGCTTAGATATGCGCCAAAATGAGTCATAAGAACATCATGCCCAAAATGAGCCAAGACACTGGATATAATTCTGGTCGATGCCCTGTAAATACCAAAATATTTCGCCAATTCAGATATCCTATCTAAGACAAACTGGATCAAAAATCAAGAATTTGTACTTAGTTGTTCATTGCCAACAAGGACACAAACTTCGAACTAATCTCTCTTTTTTTCCCCAATGTATCATAAGCACAAGCACCTGGTTAACACGTAGCACGAGTTGTCGCACCCAAACTGAGCACGAAAAGCTTCTCTTTTCCATCGTACAAACCCCATCGCTCCCCTTCGATGAACTCACTGCTCGACTACGTGTCCTATGCGAAAGCCCCAACACCCCAACAAGCGCATCACCACTCATGCGGCATGCCCTAAACACTAGAAAAATCGAGCGGGTACAAAAACTCAAGACTCGTCGAGAACGGACAAAGCCGGCGTTCCCAAGGTCCCAAATCCCAAACGAGAAAGTAACCTCACAGTAGCATAACCAGCTCCGGAAAAGGAACGAATCCCTAATCGCAGAAGCATGGCAGACTCGAGAACAGAAAAGGGGAAACTCCGTAGGCAATCATGGAGATCGTGATTACCGAGGGAGAGGTCGACGATGAGCGAGGGTGAACCCTCGACGGAGCGAGGGAGGGAGGCAGCTCGTGAAGCCTCCGCGGTACGTACAGCGCTATTGGAATGACACGGATTTAACTCCGCAGTTGAGACTTGCTGCGTTTGGTTTCTCTCACCTGATAAAATTTTAATTTGGTCCAGATATTCTATGTATATTTTTGAACAGCCCCCACCTTAGCAATTGAGATCGAATTCGAAGCGTTGGATTTAAAACGGACGGTGAATGATGCCATGGGTGCAACGGCCGAGTAAACTGCATATGGCTACGCATTAAACGGGATGAGATTTTACTCGAGCAATTTATAATTTAGATTTAATGGCAGATTAAATCTTATTAAAAAAGAAAGGATAAATTAATAATGAACCTTTTTTAAGTTTTTAGTATTTCATGTACTCGTATTTTTTTTTATAAAAAAAAAATCACATTAGTTCATACTGTAATACTATTTTTATAAAGCACTTTTAATATATAGGAATTAATAAAACATTATGATATATAATTAATAATTATTGAAATATGCTCTTAAATATATATATTTTAAAATTAGCTTTACTAAGATATTATCTTTTAAATGTAAAAGGTAAAACGATTTTGCAAAATGACCCACACTCCTTAAATGCCTAAAACGTTTAAGTTTTTTTTTTTAAAACAAAAACTAATTAGTAGTAAATATATGGGTTCAAAACGTGATTTGAGTTGTAAACATCTATAAGAGGTTAAATTGACTTTAAACATTTGTGTTCTAAAATTCACATATTTGCATATTAGCGTAGCTCCGTAAATGAATTAATAAACAAGCACTCATTGGATAAATTAAATAATCATTGATTAAATCTATTGTAATGTAAAAAGTAAGGGCTGCATATGACAGATCTATGTGGTTGGTCGGGATCCGGTCTATTTAGACTCGTGTCAAGTGGCATAATTAGATACCCGGTCAATCTAGACATTTGAGTGAACACGACAGTTACAGATTACGAAAGACGTTTAGCGGATTAGATTATCCTGATAAAATCGAATATTTCTCTTAAATAATTATGGTCCTGACATTCACATTATCAATTAAATATTTCATTTCTTAAATATCCCAAATCCCACAATTAAATCACATAAATCAATATTTACGAGTCTCACCTATTAAATATCTTACATAACTCTATCCCGGTGATTTCAAATCTCCTCCATTATATTCCCTTCTAATGAGGGATATTTGAGATTGAGAATACTTTGAGAGATATCTCTTCTAAATATCTCCTATTGTGAATGCTTTTAGGGAGGATGACAGTGGCGTAGTTAGAATTTACATTCAGGGGGTGCGAATTCAAGCTGACCACGACACACTGTTTAGATCACACCCAACCTTGCCACCTCACTGCAAGGCCGCAACTAAGGAAAGACCTCACTATGAGGATATGACTAAAGCGAGACCTTGCTGTGAGGCCACCGCCAAGCAGTCTCTAAGAGAGGAGAGGGAACAGGAGAAGATCGTGCATACCGACAAGATGCATGCCAGTGTCGGAGATCAAAGAGGAGAGAAGAGGAGCGTGCCAGAGATCAGAGAGATGGTCTATCAGAGAGGAAGATTTTAGGGCAGAGAATAAAAAATTTAATTAGAAAATTAATTAGTGACGGAAACTTAATTGAGTCTCTAAAATAGCGACAAAAACTTATTTTGTTGCTAAAATAGCCAGGGAATTAAGTTTTCGTAGCTAATTAAAAAGGTTAAATGAGTATAGAGATGGAATTGACAACAAAATTTATTTTTTGTCGTTAAATTACTAATCATAATTTATTTCGATTGCTAATTAGTGACAAAAAATAAATTCCGTCTTTAATTACAAGTTTTCTTGTAGTGAATTATATGATGAGAAGCAATAAACGATATGATTTAATTAATCAAATTTTGAACGATCAAACACTATCGTCAATGAAATTGATCACCTCCATATAACAAATCAAACATTAAATGCATGGTAGATCTCAATATCTATAAATATTTAACATACTTAACTAACAAATAAAATTATAAATATATGAAAAATTTACACTATATTTTTCCAACACTTAAATTCGTAATCGAAAGAGATAAAGTAAGAAAACTTTACCTTAATCAAAATGTGCTATCGAGCGTCGACAAAGCGAGGACGGCAGCGCTAGTAGCAAATTACAGCGGTGCTGGTGATAGCGGCGATAACAATGTGGATGGCAACGACATCAATGTGCGGCGAAGGATATTTTGAAGGTAAAATTAAGGTTAGGGAAAGAATAATAAGGAGATTATGAGAGGAAGAAGACCATGGGAAAGAAAAACAAAGGGAGGAGATTAGGAGGAGGAAGAAAACACAGGAGAGGAGAGAGGAAAAAAGTATGGGCAATGGGAGAGAGAAAAAAAGGGTTGGCGGAAAGAGAGAAAAAAATGTTTGGGTTCTTGTTTGTTTTAAATGAACATTTTGTGAAAAAATTCTAAAATTTTTAAAATTTATAACTAAATCTTTTTTTTTAAAAATCATCGTATTAACTTTTTTTCCTCAAAATTTCAAGGGGGGCGGCCGCACCCCTTTGGCCCCATGTAGCTACGCCCCTATATATATATATATATCCTGCACGACTTCGTTTCCGCGCTTGTCCGCGACTGCACACCTGGCTTTGCGGCGTGGCTTATTTGCTTTTTTACTTAGCTTTTCCGTGGCTTCATTTTGCTTTTCTTTTATTTGACTTTTAGTTGCCTTTTGCTTCTTCACAGAACGCGTGAAGCTAGGGCACACCGCGACATGTTCTCCTCACAGCGACGCCGCAAAATCAGATAGCATTCTCGCCCCGACGGGGAAGCTTCACAGCGAAGCTAGGGTAGCACAGCTTGGCCAGCAAAGTTTCTCCTTCATTGTGGTTCCGCCGAAGCTGTCCTTCCTTGCCCCTCGCCTGATTCCGCTGGATCTGTGCTGTGGTTCCGCTTAAGCTTCCAGATCCTTCTTTGCCGCCATCTCGCTTTCCTTGCCCCTTCCAGACTGTGGTTCCGCCGAAGCTTCCATAACCTCGCTCGCCGCCATCTCGCTTTCCTTGCCCCTCGCCGTCGCGACACTGAATCTGCGCTGTGGTTCCGCCGAAGCTTCCAGATCTCTCTCGACTAACCTTTGTGGAGAAGCTTCCAGATCTCCCTCGCTGCCGAACTCACGCCACGAAGCCTTTGTTCTCGCTGCCGACCCCTCTATGTGAGAATGCTTGTTCATAGTTTTCCTCTCTTCCCATCTTAGGGCTTAAAGTATTATCTGATTTAATCACATTGGTTATGGTGATTTAATCACATTGATTATGATGAATTCCTCTTGCACGTTTCTGTAGGGTTGTTGTCCATCTTGTGTTATCTGTACTATTCTAAGGTGAGTAGGGTGATCTTCTGTGTTACTTGATTGAGCAGTGCAGTGCTGAATTTTGGATTCTCATGTTTGACTCTTGCTAGCTGCTGCAAACTTTGAAAAAGTAGCTTGTATTGGGACTTTTCAGAGTTTTTTCAAGCAAATTGATCTATTCAGTAAATGCCTTAATTTATATGCTAAGGTTTTATGTTCCACCGACCTCACAATGCTTGAAAATTTAAGATGTTTGAATAATATAATTCATTTTAGTTATTTACTACCATATTGAAAATTAGAGAATTGAAGAGTTATCTAAAACAGTTGAAATATTCCTTGTATAAGAAACTAGTGATAGATAATATTCTTTTGGTTTTACAATTTACAGGAAACTTGCAAAACTTTGACTGACAATCTATGATAAATCATTTGATTTAAGTTATAATATTTTGTTTATATAAGATTCTGAATGTTCTTTAAAATGCAGGGGAAAACATATGTTGTATTTGTTGGGCGTAAACCGAAAATTTATGAAACGTGGGTAGAAGCTTCTGATCATGTTAATGGCTTTAAGGGCGCCATACACAAATCATTCAAAACTAGAGAGGAGGCACAAAAAGCTTATGAGGAATACTTTGAAAAAAGATCTGCACCAACTTCCTTTGCATCTAGTCCAAATAAAATATCATGTGCAACTTCAAGTTCAAGGTCAAGTTCAGATTTGGAGAGAAAACTTTCAAAAACTGAAAAAATTATTAAGTTGAAAGATGCATTAAAAGAGATAGAGCATCAGTTAAATTCTCTTATGATCAGTGATGATAATGATGATGATTAGGCATGTTGTTACAAGTGTTGTATCGAAATTAAAACGATGATTTAATCTAAATTGCTTTATCTACGTTGTTATAAGTAATGTGATTAAGTTGTGGATTTGCTTCATGGGATGTGCTTCAAAAACGTATTACAACTGTACTAACATGGGATGTGCTCCAAAACCTTATTCAAAGATCTTCATATGCCATTATATACCGTTGATTATTGTATATTGAAAGTGCAGTTGATATTGTTCTCTGTGAAAGAGCTTCAGTTTGTTTATGAATTGAGCAGTTGTGTTTGTCATTACTTACCACATCAAATGAAAACTAAATCTTGGAAATTACTTCTCATTCATTGATTCAATTGCATATTTCAATGCTAACGGAAGTTCCTCACGTAAGGTGGTGAATCTGGTGCGGTTCTTCATATCTGTGATATACATCAAAATTTGCATCCATCTTTTCGCAAAGTTCCTTCAACTGAGGCTGAACCCCAGTATTTGCACAATGATATTTGTCATGCTTTAAATATGTTAAATTATCACTATAATGCTAAAAGAAAACCATGAAACAAACTACAGCCACCTGGATATTTCAGTAAAACAATGATATTTAAACTCAGAGTTTTGAGATTCGCCGCACAGTTGCAATATAATAAAGCTATATAAACTAACAAAAAGAATTATCATTTCATTCCTTGGTGAACTCATTGCATATCAACTAAAACAAACAACTGAAGAAATATAGTATTGAATTTTTATTGGAAAACTTGATAAAATTCTCCAAGGTCAAAATTGTAAAGAGGAACTACTTTAAAAACATCAAAAATTAACCAAAAATTCAAAGTTTAATGAATAAATAATCTCCATCAATATCTCAGAAAAAAAAACAAGAAAAGCCATATTCTGAGCAACCAATTCTATACAAACATTATCCAGCTATGTGTCAAGATGAATAGTGGCTTTGTTACTCAAAAAAGGGAAGACTTTACTTCTAAAGGGGAATTATTGTTGGTTGCTACTCGGAAAACCTAATGGTTCCACTGTACAAAAATTTTGTACAAAGGTCTGAACCTTTTCCTAGCTACCATGTGTTCTTTTAAATTAAACTTGGATCGCCTGCGGAACTTAACACGTTTGATCCAAAGTTTAATTTATTTGTTCTTTTAGGTTTAGACTTGAATCTCCTGCGGAACTTAACACGTTCAATCCAAATCACCTAGGTTATTAATTCTATTAAATATTAATTTCCAAAATTGGCTTCCAGGACTGCATGGCGAGGCACATGGCCTTCTTGAATATGGGAACAACCACCACCACCTAGACAAAGCCTTTTAAAGAAAGCTAATATTTAATTTCCTTAAATAACTTTAGGTCAACCAAAAAGAACAATCAAATCACAAGGAAAAGAAAAATAAAAGAACACAACATCGAAAACAAATTTGAAATACTAGAATCGCATGCCTCTTGTATTTGGTATTTTTACAAAGGAATAAAACTAGTATGATGCGGAAATTAAATACTAGTATACCTTTTCTTTTGCAAACAAAAACCTCTAGGTCTTCTACCGTATTCCTCTTCTAACCTCGGACGTTGTGTGGGCAACGATCTTCCGAGATGAGAAACCACCAAAGCACCTTCTTCTCCTCCTTGCAAGGTTCGGCCACAACAAGAGCACCTCCAAGGATGAAGAGAAAACATCACCAATGCTCCAAGGGATGCAAGCTTTCTCTCCTTCTTCTCCAAGCTAGAATCCGGCCACCACTTGATCTCCAAGAGGAAAGGAAGTTTCGTCCACAAGGATGGAGAGAAGAGAAACGGATGAGCCGGCCACACCAAGGAAGAAAAGAGGGAGAAAATAATAGAGGTTGTTCACCTTGAAGGCTCCCCAAAACCCCCTCTTTTATAATCCTTAGCTTTGGCAAATAAGGAAATTTAATTACAATAAAATTTCCTTAACTTTCCTTGACATGAATTAATTAAGAAAAATTAAATAAAATTTCCTAATTGTTCATATCATGGCCGACCACTTCATGGAGAGCAAACAAGGCAATTTTCAATCAATAATTAAAATTCCTTATTTGTCTTCAAAAATTTTAAAAAATAAAATTTCCCTTTAAAATCCCTTCATGGTTGATAAAAAGAAATCTCTATAATTTTAATTTTTCAACATATGAATAATTTACAAAGAAAAAAAATAAAATATCTTTCCAATCTACAAATAAGGAAAGAGATTTAATCTCTTTCTTTAATCTTTTGTAGAACCTTATAAAAGAGATATTTTAATTTTTAATCTCTCCAATAAATTATATCTTTCACATAAGAAAATTTTAAAATTAAAATTCTTTGTTAATTTAATAGGGCCGACCACCTAAGCTTGGGTTTAAGCTAGGGTCGGCCACCCATGGACCAAGGCTTGGCCAACCCTAGCTTAATCCTCAAGCTAGCTTGGTCGGCCCCTACAACATGGGTATGAAGGTGGGTATAGGTGGGTATAGTACTCTATAAATAAGAGGCTACGATAGGGACCAAGAGGAGGAATTGGTTTTGGTCTCCCGATAAAATTAAGCATCCCGTGTTCGCCCCGAACACACGACTTAATTTTATCAATAATAATTCATTCCACTAGAAAATTATTATTGAACTACCGCACCAATCCCAAATTACATTTTTGGGCTTCTTCTTATTATGAGTGTGTTAGTCTCTCTGTGTTTAAGATGTCGAATGCCCACTAATTAAGTGAGTTACTGACAACTCATTTAATTAATATTTTAGTCCAAGAATAGTACCACTCAACCTTATCGTCATGTCGGACTAAGTCCACCTGTAGGGTTTAACATGACAATCCTTATGAGCTCTTCTTGGGGACATTATCAACCTAGATCACTAGGACACAGTTTCCTTCTATAATCAACAACACACACTATAAGTGATATCATTTCCCAACTTATCGAGCTTATTGATTTATCGAACTAAATCTCACCCATTGATAAATTAAAAAAATAAATATCAAATATATGTGTTTGTTATTATATTAGGATTAAGAGCACACACTTCCATAATAACTGAGGTCTTTGTTCCTTTATAAAGTCAGTATAAAAGAAACGACCTCTAATGGTCCTACTCAATACACTCTAAGTGTACTAGTGTAATTATATAGTTAAGATAAACTAATTTCTAATTACACTACGACCTTCTAATGGTTTGTTCCTTTCCATTTTGGTCGTGAGCTACTGTTTATAATTTATAAGGTACTGATAACATCATCTTCTGTATGTGACACCACATACTATGTTATCTACAATATAAATTAATTGAACAACTACAAACAAATATAGATAATTTGACCAAATGTAATTCTTTATTCAAAATAAATGTTTACAAAAGCTTAGGTTTTTAGTATACACTCTAACAATTATAACTTAATAGGATTGAACACCATCAGAATAAAACATGGACAGAATTCTAAACCATCCCGGTAGTTTTTAATTTAATCCAAACCATCAGTTTAAGCGGCCAACAGAAGGTCAGATCCTAGAAAGCATCATCAGAATAAAACATGGACAGAATTCAAATTAAAGTAGTAATATTAAACAGAAGAAGAATATAATTTTAAGAAATACGTAAACATTTTTCATTATTGTCCCAGAAGTTACTTAAGACTGAGTGCTAATATCATCTACAATATCTAAACACTTCAGTGTCAGCCATCCTATTGGATCTGTTTCAATGATAACTTGAGGATAGTTGCACACTGTAAGGGTTCAAATTATGCTAGAAGAGACAACATCCAGTAAATCCACAAGAAGCTTACATGCATACATGGTCTGTAACAGATGAATGTTTGATAAAGCAGCAACTTTATATTTAGGTGCTTGTCTTTGCAACTCCTCCATGATGCAGCATACATCGTCTTCTCCACCTTTAGAACAACTTCAGATTTAGGTCTCCATGTGCATCTATAAGCACAACTAAAGATAACATAAGTGTAATAGCTAACAAATTAAAATTAAATTGTACATCCATCTTCTATGGAACTAAGTACACATAATTAACAAAAGTAAAAATAAACCTTCAATACGAATTGTCCATTGAATTATTTGCTAGCGCATATTGTTAGAACCTACAATAATAAAGACAGTTATTATTTGTAATAAATGTATTTAATCAATCAGCATATTGTCTTTAATAATTGTCCTTGCCTGCTATTGATGTCAATTCTTCTTCATATGGGTTGTCATCGTTGTTATGATGATTATCCAAAGTTGATCTATCAATCAACACATTGTCATATTTATACAATTTAATAAAGGTAATTAATTTGCAAATACAATTAACATACAAATAGAGAATTAATTGGCACATATCCCTTGTTGCAAATTTGGACAATTACGCTTATCATGTGACACACCTCGATGCCCACATCCATGACATAACCGAGACTTTGATGTTGACTTCTCCTTTGATGATTTCAATATCTTCCCACATCCCTTTGTTCTTACTAAAGAAGGATCCATAATATTAGGGGACTCATCCATAGATTTTTTCCTTTAACCTCTATTGTCACATATTCTACTAATGTTCATCTCTTGAATTTTACTGTAGGTACAATCCAATTATTCATCCAAGAAGTTTGTTCCTTCATCAGTCAAAGATGCATCATCAATTAATAGTGAAGCTTTATAGGATAACCTTGAGTGCCTTGACATCAAAGCCCTATTTGGATCATCAATGAAATTTTGTACCCCCAAAGCATATATTGCTCCAACCTTTGCATCTTGTGTCCATCGTTTGAGTATATACTTATCAGGCAAATGAAATACTTGGTTGATACGAAAAAAAACTAACATATGCCTTTATGGAATGTCATCAAACTCAAATTTTCTACAGCTACAGAATATGTTGTCCCTCTGTTTGTCATGCGTAAGCACCCTTGGTTTGAAGGAAGAACAACTTTGAAAATTCATCACATGGTAAACTACTGAGTCAACTTCCATAAATACTTTTGCACATAATAACCATGACTCTCATTCACACTTTGAAACTCCATCCATTTTTTTTTGTGTATAACTTAACCATTTGAGTTTCCATTGGCCAGTTTGTCTTAACCCTGGGATGCTCATTCAAATCAATATGATCTGCAACTAACTCATTATGTCTTTGATGTCTCAGTGCCCTATTGAAACGGGTGATAAAGTCCATCAATGAATTTTTATTTGAGACATATCTCTTGAAAAATGCATATGAGCCTTCAGATCTCTGACTACTAGACATTCCAACACAAAATACATGACTAAAATAAGCTGGCACCCACTTATGTCACAATTCATACATCAAAGACAACCAATCATTGTTCTCCAAGTTAGCACACTTGATAACCTCTTCCCATGAATTCTCAAATTCATCAGGTGTTGAAGAATTTCTAATTACATTGTTTATACTTTGATAGTAGTCACGAAAAGTCAAAGGATGCAATTTTTCTAGAGATTTGTTCAGTATATGCCACAAATAATATTGATGTACTGTCTGAGGAAAAACTTGGGCAATGGATTTTGTCATAACAGGATCCTGATCAGTGATAATTGTTGGGATCTTAGATGGCTAGAGGGGGGGTGAATAGCCTCTTAAAAACAAAAGCAGAGAGTTCTTCACAGAAACTAGTTAGCGCAGCAGAATAAGCAAACTAAAACAAAACGAAAACCAACACACAAACACTGATACACAGATTTACGAGGTTCGGGGATAACTTGCCCCTACTCCTCGGCGTGTCCGTAAGGTGGACGACTCCTTGATCTTCGGTAGATCGCACCCCGGAAGAATTCCGGCTAAAGATCCTCCTTCTAGGTGGAGTAACCTTCCCACAAAGTCTCAAGAAATATCTAAGTTAAAGCACGAGACTTACAGAAACTCGGTGGTAAAGGAGAATAGAAATGCTTACAACCACGCGAGGATCAGTAGCAAAAACAGAGATCGCAGTTCACCCGAGAGCTCAAGAACTTCGCACAACAGCACACTCTTTTCTTCCAAGCTTTCTTGTTATTGTTCTTGTTCCCCTCTCCCTGTTTTTACTGCTTCTCAAAACCTTATCTCTGCTGTCACAGATCTGGTCCAAACTGCGCAAATCAGCGCTGCAGCCAATCCCTTTTCCTCCTTCTCTGAACTCACACCAATGATATCACAGTCAACACTGGCGTCTTCTGAGCTCGAACCAATCCCGGAGTCAAGCAGATCGTAGCCAGTATCTGTTGATGCCTGAAATGCACCATGCGCCGCTGAAACCAGCAGAAAGACCATTTGTCGCATTCCTCTTATGAACTTAATTTGAAATTAGGCTTGGAATGATACCTGTTAACCGCAAACTCAAAAGCTAACAGCACAGAGGATTACATCACATAAATGAATGAGATATATCAAAAGCGGTGAAGGAATCGTCTGATGAACAAATCGAGTGTGTGAATCGGTCACGGGCCGATCACGGTGACCGATCGAGCAGCGATCGATCGGTGCGAGGCTCGATCGATCGATCGTGATGACGTCCGATTGAGTGTGGATCGGTCCACGCACCGATCCACCTCTTCTCTCTTCGCGGGCTTTTCTCACGATCGGTCTCACGGCCGATCAGATTACCTCGATGTGCTCGAGTGTTTTCGTCGATGCGGGCCGATCGATTTCACTCGATGTGCTCTTGGTGTCATCGATCGGTCATCGGACCGATCCGTGGAACTTCGTTTCACTAGATCGGTCGTCGACCGATCCATCGATTCTTATGTCCTTTGGATCGGTCTCACCGACCGATCAATGTGCCATGTAATGTCCACTTAGGTCCCTCTCGACCTAATCAGGAGAACGAGCTACCGAGGCCCTCTCGACCTAGTCCGGTCCGAGCGAGCTACGAGCCCTCTTGACTTCGTCCGGGTCCAGGAGGCGAGCTCAGGGCCCTCTCGACCTAGTCAGGAGAACGAGCTACGAGCCCTCTCCGACTTAGTCAGTCCGGAGAACGAGCTACCGAGCCCTCTCGACCATTCCGTGCCAAGTCAGCATACTTGGACTTTTCCCGTGCCAAGCTCCCTGCTTGGACTTTTCACCAGATGTCTTGACCCATCTGGATTTCCCTTGCCTGGCTTCACTCACCAGGACTTTCCCTCCCAACTGATCAACCTCGATCAGTAGTCATTCTGAGTTTAATCAATATCTGATACAAACTTAAATCAGTGTCAACATCAAAACAACAGCCAGGTCAGACTGTATCAACAATCTCCCCCTTTTTGTTGTTTGACAATACGATTTAAGTTTAGATCAGAATTGTTCAACTTTTCATAATTTTAGGGGAATCAAGATCCTCCCCCTAAGACGGATACAACACTATGTGAGGGTCTTCACATTTGCATTCATCTAAACTTAGTTATCTTCTCCCCCTTTGTCAAACACCGAAAAAGTACGAATAAGGTAAGATAACTTAAAGAACTCCCCCTTAACCCTTACCGTCTGGTTCTTAAAGCACTTAGAATTCCCTCTAAGTGTATTCTAAGACAGTAATTAGGAAATAAAAGACAAAACAAGACATGCAAGTGAACAGCATATTAATAACCGATAGAAAATGAAGCATAATAAAGAGCAAGTAAATATAAAACTGAGTAGCATAAATACAGGAGTAGCATCAGAAGTGCAAACATCCAGGTCAGTCATAAAGACTAACAAATAACATCCAAAATACAGACAGTCAACAAACAAACTGTATCAATCAACATCCTCACACTGAGGAACATCACCATCATCGGCAGGAGGGGTGAAATCCTGAGGCGGCACGCTAGAGGATGGATAGCCTGGATAAGACTGCGGAGGCGGGTAGCGTGCCATCCATCCGAGTAACAACTGCTGTGTCACCACCTGATGACTGCGCACATCATCGAAGCGCTGGTCAATATGCCCGCGCAGGTCATCGTAGAGCTGGTCTATCCGAATACGCAGGCCATCCAGCTCAGCAGATATCATCTCATCGTGCTGATCAAAGCGGCTCGGCGATCTGCGGTATGAGATCGGGATCGGCCTCTCCATCGTCGGCGGGAGGAGGCGAGCAGGCGACTGTCGTGGAGGTCCCCGTGGTAACTCACCCAGTGCTCGCCCATCCTTCCACCGAACATCCCCATTTTGCCCTATGATGCCAGACTTGGAAAATGCCCGTTTCCCAAGTCGGTAATCCTGCCTGACCATTTTGACTATTCTACCCTTAGAGACATTAACCTGAAGGGTCTCGAGCCAATCAGTAATTATATGCCCATAAGGCATATAAATAGTGGAGCCGCTAGGCTTAGAATATGATATGATCGAGGAGTAGATGCTCGACATGATTTCAAAATCGAGACGCCGACGCAAACCATAAAGCATAAGGCAATGATATGATCGGATCTCAGATAATGGTTTAGATGTGATAGGTAGAAGGTAGTTCGTGACAATCTTAAAAAGAATGTAGTCTTGAGGAGATAATCTCAAGGCTGCAAAAGTAGGGAAGTCAACATCTAGCTCATCTAGTCCATCCGGTCTAGGTTGCCTGAAGAAATACTCATAAATATCGTCAGGTGATACATCAAGTGGAGGAGGTAGTGACTCTGGTAAATCAGGATACAAGGGAAAAGGATCTCCTGAACACATACGGCAACCTAGATACCCAAAGAATTCTCTGATGGAGAAATCGATACTTCTTTTAGCGACTCGAGTGGTATAAACACCATCATGGTTTTGATGAAGGTTGTTATAGAATTCAGATATTAGGTCAAGATTGATGTCCCTTTCTAGGTAGACTACCGAATCAAGTTTATAATAGGCTAGGGTTTCGGATACAGATGGACAAAACTCATCCATCCACTTTCGATCCACAGATCGACATGGAAGCAGCTTGAATGTTCTCTGTTGAAATGCTAGCTCAAACTGGCAGTTTGGGAATCTACTGGATCTAGCTGGTTGGGGTCGAGAGGGAGCAGGAGCTTTGGATTTGGATTTCTTGGTCGGTTCCTTAGAGGATCCCTCACCACCAGTGGGTATCTTTCTAACAATTAGGACAGTGGGAACAAGGAAAGAGCACCGGCCATGGGCAAACCACCGAGCACAAACCACAGTGACAGTAAGAACATGATAACATGACCTGCCAAAGACAATAAACAGCAGAGATTGAAAGATTACCTCGGTGCCATTGTGACCTTTGGCTTTTAGAAGACGATGGGTCGAGAAGACGGGAGGAAAAGAGAGGCGTCGGCTAGGTTATGAGTCGGTCGGCTAGGGTTTTGAGAAGGAAGAAGATCGGGAAGAGAGGAGGTCGGGAGGATTTAATGAGGGGAAAGTGCACAGTGTGATCTGATCGGACGGCTGTCCGAACAGAGAAATCCTGACCGATCAGGGAACGTCCTGATCGGTCAGCGATCGTCCTGATCGGTCGTGAGGACCGATCAGATGTGGATCAGTGGGGTGCGATCTGTGCCGGTGTCTCCTGATCGATCCCTAGATCGATCAGTGAACCTTCTGTGGTCAGGAATGTCCTGATCGGTCGTGGAGACCGATCAGGTATCGTCAAATCTCCTGATCGGTCGTGGAGACCGATCAGGCATCATCCTGATCGGTCCCTGGACCGATCAGTGTCTGATATAATATTCAGTAACTGAAAATATGAGCCGTTATCTATCGGGAATTTTGAAAAGTTCAGAATTCAAGAATTCAGAATCTCCCAAATTCATAACCTAGAATCAACACCCACAAGTATAAAAAAAAATGAGTTCTTAAGGTCTTAGTTTGTGTAGAGCCCTAAAGTTTCATACTTTAAATCCAAAAGCTCAAACATTTGGAATCTTAGAATTCCAATCTCAGAAAACCTTATAAAACCATATAGTGAAACAAGGTATTAATTAAGACTCAGGATTGCTATGATCAGTTTCAAGTTTGTCAAAATATAGACAACTTGTCCTAATTTTCAATCAAGGCATGTTAAGTATCAATCAAAAATATCAATCAACAAATCATCCATAGTTAGACACTTTTTAGACAAAGGCCCAATCAAGATTCCTTGATTGGAATATATGAGTAAGATCAAGGAACCAATTACACATGAATTATGTAATGGTGTTCCCCATACTCAATTAATGTCTCTTCAACCTAATTATTCAAGGGATGCATGATACATTTTGAATAATTTGGTTGTTCCTAGCATCTCACCCCATTTCTAGCAAACAAAAATATTTTGTTAAACCTTATAGTTTGTGTGAGATGTTCCCAAGTTGCCCAAAATCATTCCCAATTTCTCTTGTCATTTTAATTTGTCCTTATTGATCATGATGAAGTCCTAAGGACCTAAGGAGCCAAACACATTCCCAACTCCCTCCTTAAATGACTAAATTCATTCTCCGGAAGGGGTTTGGTGAAAATATCAGCTAGGTTTGACTTTGACTCAACATATGTGAGTGCAATGTCTCCCCTAGCTACGTGATCTCTTATGAAGTGATGACGCACTTCAATGTGTTTGGTCCTCGAATGATGGACTGGATTTTTAGTTAGGTTGATCGTGCTAATATTGTCACATAGCACTTGTACACCCTTATAAGAAAGTCCATAATCCTCTAGGGTGTGTATCATCCACAACAACTGTGATACACTCTCTCCCATGGCAATATATTCGGCCTCGGTCGTAGAGAGAGCAACACAATGTTGCTTCCGACTTGACCAACTAACTAAAGATGAACCTAAAAATTGGCAGCCCCCACTAGTACTTTTCCAATCCAATTTGCACCCAGCATAATCCTACAAAGTCTAAAGCCACGATCATCGATCCTAACAAGACCTACTCTAATTGTGCCTTTAAGGTATCTCAGAATTCTCTTAACTGCAATCAAGTGAGATTCCTTGGCACAGACTTGATACCTAGCGCACATGCCCACAGCAAAGAGTATGTCCGGTCGACTAGCTGTGAGATATAGAAGACTACCAATCATTCTTCTATATTGCGTTAGATCAATTGGTTTTCCACTCTCATCATTGTCAAGGCGAGTGTTTGTCGCCATTGGAGTGGACACTTCCTTAGAGTCACTCATATTGAATTTTCTAAGCATCTCTTGAGTGTATTTTGTCTGATGGACATAAATTTCATCTCGAGTTTGTTTGATTTCAAGTCCGAGGAAGAATGTCAACTCTCCTACGAGACTCATCTCAAACTCACTTTCCATGTGAGAAATGAATTCATTCAAATAGCCCTTGTTATTTGAGCCACAAATTATGTCATCGACATATACTTGGGCTACAAAAATGTTTTCACCATCTCTACGTAGAAATAGTGTTGGGTCTATTTGGCCTCTTACAAAGCCCTTTTCTAATAGGTAAGTTGACAACCTATCGTACCATGCTCGAGGTGCTTGTTTAAGCCCATAAAGAGCTTTCTTGAGCTTGTATACGTGGTTTGGAGCTTCAGTACTCACAAACCCCGGTGGTTGCTCAACATAGACCTCTTCTTTGATGAATCCGTTTAAGAAGGCCGATTTAACGTCCATTTGATAGAGCTTGAAACCTCTATGAGCAGCAAAAGCTAGCATCAAACGAATGGACTCTAATCGGGCCACAGGAGCATAAGTCTTATCATAATCGAGACCTTCGACTTGACTATAGCCCTTGGCTACAAGTCTTGCCTTGTTTCTTACAACTTCTCCCTTTTGATTTAACTTATTTTTGAAGACTCATTTAGTTCCAATAATGGTGGTCTTCTTAGGTCTAGGAACTAAGTCCCACACTTGGCTCCTTTCAAATTGACCTAACTCATCTTGCATAGCTAAGATCCAATCAGGATCGTGCAATGTCTCATCAACTATTTTTGGTTCAATCTCTGAAATCAATGCAACTTCATTAGACTCATTTCTAAAGAATGACCTAGTCCTAACCCCTTGGTGGATGTCTCCCACAATTTGGTCTTGGGGATGACTAGTGGCTATCCTAGATTGTCTTGGTGTTGGTGGAGCCTCATGAATGGTCTCACTCGGCACAGGCAAGGACTCAATATCAGGCAAAGGATCAGATTGAGTTCTTTGTTGCCTTTGCTCATCAACATCAGAGTCAACTTTGACTCGTTCTTCATTTTGATCATTCAAACTTAGATTTCTAAGTTCAAATTGAATTTCTCCTACATCCCTTGGTTGATCATTTAAGTTAGGGATTTCTTCAAAAGCTACATCAGAGGACTCTTCAATCAATTTAGTCCTCTTGTTGTAGACTCGATAGGCTTTGCTGGTAAGAGAGTACTCGACCAGTATCCCTTCATCAGCCTTGGCCGAAAATTTTCCAAGATGGTCCTTGGTGTTCAAAATAAACACCTTACAACCAAACACCCTAAGATGTTTAATTGTAGGTGGTTTCCCAAACCAAAGTTCATGGGGAGTCTTTCCTAAAAACCTATGTATCAGGATTCGGTTTTGCACATAGCAAGCTGTATTTCAGCTCACAAGTAACTCGGTAGTGAGTACTCATTGAGCATGCTTCGTGCAGCCTCTTGTAAGACTCGGTTCTTTCTCTCCACAACCCCATTTTGCTGTGGGGTCCTTGGAGTTGAGAACTCATGTCTATACCCTTTTGCTTGACAAAATTCTAAGAACCTATGGTTTTGAAATTCACCACCATGATCACTTCTAATGGTTTTAATTGTTGTCGATTTTTCATTTTCAGTTCTTCTACAAAAGGAAATAAAAATATCTATGGTTTGATCCTTAGTTTTCAAAAAGAAAGTCCATGTATATCTAGTAAAATCATCAATAATTACTAAACAATATCTACTACCATTCAATGAAATAACATTGTTACAATCAAACAAATCCATATGTAATAAGTCTAAGGCAGTAGATGTACTCACAGTGCTTTTACCTTTATGAGATGCTTTTGTTTGCTTACCCATTTGACATGCATCACATAATTTGTTCTTTTGGTACTTGATGCTGGGTAAGTCTCGCACTAATCCTTGGTTGGCCAACTTTCGGATGTTCTTCATGTTTACATGTGCCAACCTTCTATGCCATCGCCAAGACTCTTCTTCTTTCGACATGAAACACTTAATCAAAGCATTAGTAGCACTTTTAAACGATACTTGATAAATATTATCAACCCTTGTGCCTACTAGTACCGTGTCAAGTGTGTCAATGTGTTTAACCAAACATTGACTTGAATGAAATTCAATTGTGTAACCCGTATCACACAATTGACTGACACTTAGGAGATTAAAAGTCATCCCCTTGACTAAAAGGACATTCTTGATATGGAGACATTCGGATATATGAATGTCTCCAACTCCTACAACCTTAAGACTACCATTGTTACCAAATGACACATTACCTCTATTTTTGTTTTGAATGGTAGAAAACAGTGATCTGTCCCCGGTCATGTACTTGGAGCATCCACTATCAACAAACCAAGTTGATAGATGCTCCCCCTCGACCAATGCCTACAAGACACGGAAGATAGAGGTTTTAGGTACCCAAATCTTGGGACCTAATGCTTCTACAACGAAAGACCTAGGAACCCATGCCTTGGTCATACCTTTCCTAGTTCCATGAGCCCTAGAAACATGTGATCTACTATGTTGAGTTCTAGACATTAGAGAAATGAAACTCGACTCCTTGGGTTGATACCCTAGCCCAGCCTTGTTGTAGACTGCCCTTTGGGCATTTAGAATCATGTCTAGAGTCTTAGAGCTAGTTGAGAATTTCTCAAGCATTTTCTTGAGTTTCTCAACCTCACCCTTTAACGCCTTGTTCTCATCCTCAAGGACTTCTAGATGTAGGTCATCGACCTCATCTTCCCTAAGGGTCCTTAAGGTTTTTACTTCTTCTTTTAACACTTTATTTTCTGTTTTTGACTTTTTAAGCAATGTAGATAGGTGAGTGATAGTCTTATAACACTTTTCTATATGAGAAGAGGTTACCTCTTCATCATCCGACGATGATGAAGCCGCGGTTGAGGCGTCGCTCGAATCTTCCTCACTTGCCATGAGTGCTAATTGTCGTGTGCTCTTCTCCATCTTCTCTTCTTCCTCCGATGAGCTTGATGAGGACTCATCCCAAGTGGCCTTGAGAGCCTTCTTCTTCTTGGCTCTTTCCTCCTTCTTTTTGGCTCGTTCCTCCTTCTTCTTAAGTTTTGGACACTCACTTCGATAGTGTCCCTTTTTGCTGCACTCATAACATGTAACATTAGTTTTGTCAATATTTTGTTCACTAGGTTTACCTTTTCCTTTGTATCTCCTGCTCCTTCTCATGATTCTTCTTACGAAATTCGCCATCTCACTTGATGATGATCCACTTTCATCATCGGATTCTGAGGAAGAGGTGGATGAGGAAATCTCCTTTTCTTTCTTCTTTTCCTTCTTCCTTCTTCCATCCTTGCTCTTTGGTCCTGCAAACAAAGCAATACCCTTCTCTTTTTGACCTTTGTTAGCAAGCTCATGAAGTTCCATCTCACAGAAAAATTCATCTAATTTAACAATGGAAAGATCCTTGGATATCTTGTAGGCATTTACCATAGATGACCACAAGGCATTCCTAGGAAAAGCTTTTAGAGCATACCTTACTAGATCGCGATTCTCCACTCGTTCGTCCACAGAGTGTAGACCGTTGATGATCTCCTTGAATCTCCCATGAAGTTCACTTACCGTTTCACTGTCCTTCATGGTTAGATTTTGAAGCTGATTCAAGAATAGGTCCCTCTTGGCAATCCGAGAATCTCGAGTTCCCTCTTGGAACTCGATGAGTTTGTTCCATAGGTCTCTTGCACTCGAGAACGGACCTACCTTGACGAGTTGGTCCTTGGCGATTCCACATTGCAAGGTGACCATTGTTGGTTGCTACTCGGAAAGCCTATAGGTTCCACTGTACAAAAATTTTGTACAAAGGTCTGAACCTTTTCCTAGCTACCATGTGTTCTTTTAAATTAAATTTTGGATCTCCTGCGGAACTTAACACGTTTGATCCAAAACTTAATCTATTTGTTCTTTTAGGTTTTGACTTGGATCTCCTGCGGAACTTAACACGTTCGACCCAAGTCTCCTTAAGTTATTAATTCCATTAAATATTAATTTCCATAAAAGGTTCCCAGTACTGACGTGGCGAGGCACATGGCCTTCTTGGATATGGGAGCAACCACCACCGACTAGACAAAACCTTTAATAGAAAGCTAATATTTAATTTCCTAAAATAACTTTAGGTTAACCAAAGAGAACAATCAAATCACAAGGAAAAGAAAGAAACAAAAGAACACAACTTCAAAAAAACATATTCGAAATACTAGAACGTAAGCCTCTTGTATTTGGTATTATTTCCATAAATAACTAGCATGATGCGGAAATAGAAATTACTAGTTATACCTTGTAGAAAAACCTCTTGATCTTCTACCGTATTCCTCTTCTAACCTCGGACGTTGTGTGGGCAACGATCTTCCAAGATGAGAAACCACCAACCACCTTCTTCTCCTCCAAGCAAGGTTCGGCCACAAAAGAAAAGCTTCACCAAGGAGAAAAACCAAAATATTAACCAAGCTCCAAGAGATGCTAGCTTTCTCTCCTTCTTCTTCTTCTTCTCCGAGTAGTATCCGGCCACCACAAGAGCTCCAATAGAAGGGGAGGTTCGGCCACCACAAGAGGAAGAGATGGAGAGGTTGGCCGGCCACACCAAGGAACAAAAGAGGAGAGAATAATAGATGTTGTGTCTTGTGAAGGCACCTCACCCCTTCTTTTATATTCCTTGGCCTAGGTAAATTAGGAAATTTAATTACAATAAATTTTCCTTAATTTCCTTGACATGATTTAATTGAGAGAAATAAAATAAAATTTCCCCAATTAATTTGTGATGGCCGGCCACATCATTGAAATAAAAGGAGACAAGTTTTAATCAACAATTAAAACTTCCTAATTTGTTTCCGAAATTTTAAAAATAAAATTTCTCTTTAAAATCTCTTCATGGTTAATAAAAGGAAATATCTATAATTTTAATTTTAGTAACATGTGAATAATTTTAAAGAGAAAATAAAACAGCTCTTGCAATCTACAAATAAGGAAAGAGATCTAATCTCTTTCTTTAATCTTTGTAGATCTTTTACAAGAGAGATATTTTAATTTTAATTCTCTTTAAAATATATCTTCCACATAATAATAAAAATTAAAATTAAATTTGTTTTTAATTTTATTTGGCCGGCCCTACTAGCTTGGGTTCAAGCTAGGGCCAGCCATCCAATGGCCGGCCCTAGCTTGATTCCAAGCTAGCTTGGCCGGCCCCCTTTGGGTGGGTATAGAAGGTGGGTATAGGTGGGTATAGTACTCTATAAATAAGAGGCTACGATAGGGACCGAGAGGAGGAATTGGTTTTGGTCTCCCGATAAAATTAAGCATCCCGTGTTCGCCCCGAACACACAACTTAATTTTATCAACGATAATTCATTCCACTAGAGAACTATCATTGAACTACCGCACCAATCCCAAATTACATTTTTTGGGATCCTTCTTATTATGAGTGTGTTAGTCTCCCTGTGTTTAAGATATCGAATGTCCACTAATTAAGTGAGTTACTGACAACTCATTTAATTAATGTCTAAGTCCAAGAGTAGTACCACTCAACTTTATCGTCATGTCGGACTAAGTCCACCTGCAGGGTTTAACATGACAATCCTTATGAGCTCCTCTTGGGGACATTATCAACCTAGTATCTCTAGGACACAGTTTCCTTCTATAATCAACAACACACACTATAAGTGATAGCATTTCCCAACTTATCGGGTTTATTGATTTATCGAACTAAATCTCACCCATTGATAAATTAAAGAAATAAATATCAAATATATGTGCTTGTTATTATATTAGGATTAAGAGCACACACTTCCATAATAACTGAGGTCTTTGTTCCTTTATAAAGTCAGTATAAAAGGAACGACCTCGAATGGTCCTACTCAATACACTCTGAGTGTACTAGTGTAATTATATAGTCAAGATAAACTAATACCTAATTACACTACGACCTTCTAATGGTTTGTTCCTTTCCATTCTGGTCATGAGCTACTGTTTATAATTTATAAGGTACTGATAACATCATCTTCTGTATGTGACACCACATACTATGTTATCTACAATATAAATTAAATGAACAACTACAAACAAATGTAGATAATTAGACCAAATGTGATTCTTTATTCATAATGAATGTTTACAAAGCTTAGGCTTTCAGTATACACTCCAACAACCATAGCCTTGGCATCGGCTTGTGCTTTGCGTAGTTGTTCGGTAGACCACCTAGACGAATCAAGTTCCTTACCTTCTTCATCTTTTGGTGGTGTAAAACCCTCCTTGACGGAAAACCACATGGAGATATCGGTCTTGAGGTAATACTCCATGCGGCTTTTCCAGTATTGGAAATCTGCTCCTTCGAAATAGGGTGGACGGTTGGTGCTGAATCCCTCCTTCATGGCCATTGTTTAGCTCTTTGGGTTGTTAAGCCGAAATGAAGAGCACTAGGCTCTGATACCACTTGTTGGGATCTTAGATGGCTAGAGGGGGGGGTGAATAGCCTCTTAAAAACAAAAGCACAGAGTTCTTCACAGAAACTAGTTAGCGCAGCGGAATAAGCAAACTAAAACAAAACGAAAACCATCACACAAACACTGATACACAGATTTACGAGGTTCGGGGATAACTTGCCCCTACTCCTCGGCGTGTCCGTAAGGTGGACGACTCCTTGATCTTCGGTAGATCGCACCCCGGAAGAATTCCGGCTAAAGATCCTCCTTCTAGGTGGAGTAACCTTCCCACAAAGTCTCAAGAAATATCTAAGTTAAAGCACGAGACTTACAGAAACTCGGTGGCAAAGGAGAATAGAAATGCTTACAACCACGCGAGGATCAGTAGCAGAAACAGAGATCGCAGTTCACCCGAGAGCTCAAGAACTTCGCACAACAGCACACTCTTTTCTTCCAAGCTTTCTTGTTATTGTTCTTGTTCCCCTCTCCCTGTTTTTACTGCTTCTCAAAACCTTATCTCTGCTGTCACAGATCTGGTCCAAACTGCGCAAATCAACGCTGCAGCCAATCCCTTTTCCTCCTTCTCTGATTCTCTGAACTCACACCAATGATATCACAGTCAACACTGGCGTCTTCTGAGCTCGAACCAATCCCCAGGAGTCAAGCAGATCGTAGCCAGATCACAGCAGTATCTGTTGATGCCTGAAATGCACCATGCGCCGCTGAAACCAGCAGAAAGACCATTTGTCGCATTCCTCTTATGAACTTAATTTGAAATTAGGCTTGGAATGATACCTGTTAACCTGCAAACTCAAAAGCTAACAGCACAGAGGATTACATCACATAAATGAATGAGATATATCAAAAGCAGTGAAGGAATCGCTGATACAGCGAACAAATCAGAGTGTGTGGATCGGTCAGTGCCTTGGACCGATCAGGCAACAGCCTGATCGGTCTGAGGCCATTCTGATCGGTCGTAGTGACCGATCAGATTGAGTGTGGATCGGTCCACAGACCGATCCACCTCTTTCTCTCTTCTGCGGGCTTTTCTCCTGATCGGTCTCCCTGACCGATCAGATTGCACTCAGTGTGCTACTGAGTGTTTTCTGATCGGTCTGCAGACCGATCAGATTTCACTCAGTGTGCTACTGAGTGTCATCTGATCGGTCATCAGACCGATCCGTGGAACTCAGTTTCACTGGATCGGTCTGCCGACCGATCCACTGATTCTTGTGTCACTGGATCGGTCTACCGACCGATCCAATGTGCCATGTAATGTCCACTTAGGTCCCTCTCTGACCTAATCCGGAGAACGAGCTACCGAGCCCTCTCTGACCTAGTCCGGTCCAGAGAACGAGCTACCGAGCCCTCTTCCGACTTCGTCCGGTCCAGAGAACGAGCTACCGAGCCCTCTCTGACCTAGTCCGGAGAACGAGCTACCGAGCCCTCTCTGACCTAGTCCGGAAAACGAGCTACCGAGCCCTCTCCGACTTCGTCCGGTCCAGAGAACGAGCTACCGAGCCCTCTCTGACCATTCCGTGCCAAGTCAGCATACTTGGACTTTTCCCGTGCCAAGCTCCCTGCTTAGACTTTTCACCAGATGTCTTGACCCATCTGGATTTCCCTTGTCTGGCTTCACTCACCAGGACTTTCCCTCCCAACTGATCAACCTCGATCAGTAGTCATTCTGAGTTTAATCAATATCTGATACAAACTTAAATCAGTGTCAACATCAAAACAACAGCCAGGTCAGACTGTATCAACAATAATCACATTTGGTGCACCTTTAGGCATGACTTCTATAAACTTGTTGAACAACCAAACAAAAGATTCAGTTTTCTCATCACTTAAAAAGCCACCACCAAAAATAATTGTTTGGTGATGATGATTAACTCCTACAAATGGTGCAAAAATTAACCCATATTTGTTGGTGTTATATGTTGTATCTGTTAGAATGTATACTAAAAGCCTAACTTTTGGTATAAAACATTTATCTAGAAATAAGAATCACATTGGTCAAATGTCTACATTTGTGATAAATGTAGTTGTTCAATTAATTTATATTGTAGATAACATGGTGTGTGGTGTCACACACAGAAGATCATGTTATCAGTACCTTATAAATTATAAACAGTAGCTCACGACCATGATGGAAAGGAACAAACCATTGGAAGGTCGTAGTGTAATTAGGTGTTAGTTTATCTTAACTATATAATTACACTAGTATTGAGTAGGACCATTAGAGGTCGTTCCTTTTATACTGACTTTATAAAGGAACAAAGACCTCAGTTATTATGGAAGTGTGTGCTCTTAATCCTAATATAATAACAAACACATATATTTGATATTTATTTCTTTAATTTATCAATGGGTGAGATTTAGTTCGATGAATCAATAAGCCCGATAAGTTGGGAAATGATATCACTTATAGTGTGTGTTGTTGATTATAGAAGGAAATTGTGTCCTAGTAATCTAGGTTGAGAATGTCCCCAAGAGGAGCTCATAAGGATTGTCATGTTAAACCCTGCAAGTGGACTTAGTCCGACATGACGATGAAGTTGAGTGGTACTACTCTTGGAGCTAGATATTAATTAAGTGAGTTGTCAGTAACTTACTTAATTAGTGGACATTTGTTATCTTAAACACAGGGAGACTAACACACTCATGATAAGAAGGAGCCCAAAATGTAATTTGGGATTGGTGCGGTAGTTCAATAATAGTTCTCTAGTTGAATGAATTATTATTGATAAAATTAAGTTGTGTGTTCGGGGCGAGCACGGGATGTTTAATTTTATCGGGAGACCAAAACCAATTCCTCCTCTCGGTCCCTATCGTAGCCTCTAGTATATAGAGATTTATACCCACCGCATACCCACCTTCTTACCCATCCAATGGGGCCGGCCAAGCTAGCTTGGAATCCAAGCTAGGGTCGGCCAAGACCAAGTGGATGAGCCATGTAGGTGGCCGGCCAAAGCTTGGGTCCCAAGCTTAGGTGGCCGGCCACTAGGATATTAAAAAGGATTTTTATTAAAATCATTTCTTATGTGGATATCATGATTTTAAAAGAGAGTTTAAAAATTAAAAATTTCCTTTTATAGCTTTCTACAAAAGATTAAGAGAAGAGATTAATCTCTTTCCTTATTTGTAGTTTAAAAGGATGGTTTTAATTTTTGGTAAAAACTTTCCTAATTTGTAAATCATCTACATGTTTAAAAGAGAGTTTAAAATTTGAAAATCTTTCCTTATTTGTTGATTAAAGGAGGATTTTAAATTTTAAGAAAACTTTCCTTTTTAACCATGTTCATGATTTAAAAGAGAGTTTAAAATTAAATATTCTCTTTTATAAGTTTCTATAAAAGATTAAGAAAAGATTTGATATCTTTCCTTATTTGTAGATTAAAAGAGTTTTTAATTTATAGAGATAACTTTCTTTTTATCCACATGTTTAAAAGAAAGATTTTAATTTATTAAATTTCCTTTTTATAAACCAATCATGAAGGAATAAAAATTATTAGACAAATTTTTATAAATTTCTGGAAGCAAATAAGGAAGTTTTAATTTTTGTTTAAAATTTTATTTGCTTGGAGAATTTATGTGGTGGCCGGCCATTACAAATTGAAAAGAAAAATTGTTTTTAATTAAATAAATTTTCCTTTTCAATGGCAAAAGAATTAAGGAAGTTTTTATTAATTTTTCCTTATTTGCCAAGACCAAGGATTATAAAAGAGAGGGTAGAGGAGGCTTCAAGGCTAAGAACTTTATTCTATTTTTCTTCCTCTTTTCCTTGGTGTGGTGGCCGGCCCTTCCCTTTCTCTTCTCTCCTCTTGTTGTGGCCGAAATCTATCATCTCTTGGAGCTTGGAGGATGTGGCCGGATCAAGGAAGGAGAAGAAGGAGAGAAAGCATGCATCCCTTGGAGCTTGGTTGGTGGAAAATTCTTCATCTTTTGGAAGTTCTTGTGCTTGGCCGAAACTTGAAGGAAGAAGGAAGAAGGTGCCTAGGTAGTTCTCATCTTGGAAGATCGTTGCCCACACAACGTCCGAGGTTAGAAGAGGAATACGGTAGAAGATCAAGAGGTCTTTCTAAAAGGTATAACTAGTAATTTTTCTTTCCGCATCATACTAGTTATTTTTGGAAATAATACTAAATACAAGAGGCATACGATTCTAGTGTTTCGAATTTGTTTTCGATATAGTGTTCTTTTGTTTTTCTTTTCCTTGTGATTTGATTGTTCTTTTCGGTTGACCTAAAGTTATTTTAGGAAATTAAATATTAGCTTTCCTTAAAAGGTTTTGTCTAGTCGGTGGTGGTTGCTCCCATATCCAAGAAGGCCATGTGCCTCGCCATGTCAGTACTGGGAACCAATTTTGGAAATTAATATTTAATGAAATTAATAACTTAGGTGATTTGGATCAAACGTGTTAAGTTCCGCAGGAGATCCAAGTCAAAACCTAAAAGAACAAATAGATTAAGTTTTGGATCAAACGTGTTAATTTCCGCAGGCGATCCAAAATTTAATTTAAAAGAACATATGGTAGCTAGGAAAAGGTTCAGACCTTTGTACAAAATTTTTGTACAGTGGAACCTCTAGGTTTTCCGAGTAGCAACCAACAATTGGTATCAAAGCTAGGGTTTTGCCTCTGTGTATTTGGTATTAGTTTAATTATGCACATGTCATACATAATTTAGGCAGGATAATAGTAGGATGTGCTAACTTTGTGGATGCATGATCCAACTATTATGGCTTATAGTTATTATGTGTGTGATTGGACCCTTGGACATGTCAAGGGCATTTATTGTGTGTGCATGATTGTATTATAAAATACAGCAGGAGCTGTATTTAGTTTTATTAGGATTTTATTTTTTGATCTAGTTTACATGTACATTCCTTCGAGGAATATAGGATCGAAAAATGTAAAATTCTATTTATGTCACGGATCGAATCTTACAAGGCGTGGAATCTTTTTTGAGGACCAGAGGCGCAGCGGAACAAGGAGCAAGATGGATGCGACAACTAGACCCGGTGGCGGTGGCCAAAGATGGCAGCAGCTAGGGTTGGCGACACACGGAGGACAGCAATAGATAAAAGCCATAATAGTTGAAAATTAATTTTTCTATTTATTGCTTTTTATGCTGTGTTGTGTGTGCTTGTTAGTATGCATGTTAGGTAGACTAGCATAGTCAAAATTTCTCACTTTAAATAACTAAGTGGGAGAGAGATTTATTTTTAAATAAATTCCACGGTCTCCATTACTGGTTTATAAGTGATGTAACAAGTTTGCGCGTTGGCTCTGAGTGCCTTCCTCCATATCGGATGAGCTTGTTTGCAGATCACTAGATTAAACTTCCATTTTGGATGACTATAGGAAGTTAATTAAGAGCGTGTGATCTTCCCCATCGGAAGGGGCATAACCTTATTAATGGACTTAGTGTCAAGTAATGGTATACACTTAGGCACGTCTTATAGTATCCTCCCCATCGGAGTCACTGCTATTATTTGTGTGACCGAAGAAAACCAACTATTAATTTGTCAAATAAATAGGTTGACAAGATAATAAAATTAAAAACCCCTCTTACGAATGTTTGATTTTGTATACGTCCACACTATCGTGGCATACAAAATTCACGGTGTTTGAGGTAATTTTATTTGTCATAAAAATTTATTGACAAGGTAATTAATGGGTAAACCCCTCCTCTTACAAATGTTTAATTTTGTATACGTCCACACTATCGTGGCATGCAAAATTCACGGTGTTTGAGGTGTTGGTGAATTTAAATAATATTGTTTGAGGAATCAATGTTATTTTAAATTCAAAAAGTTTTGACCAAATATTTGATCAAAGACATATCAACTATTAATTTTATTCATCATAAAGTAAAGTTGACGAGATAATAAAATTAATGAATAAAATCTCCTCTTCGATTTTGTATACGTTCACACTATCGTGGCATACAAAATTCATGGGGATTTTAAGGAGTTGATCTTGACCAAATATTTTTGTGATTCTTAGGATTTAAAATGTTTGTCAATCCCCTAGTAGTCATACTATAGAAAAGACTTAGTAGTCCAAATTGTAATGATTGGAAATAGGACTTGGACATTAAGGTAGACTGTCTTCTTAGAATTAAGAACAATATAGGTGTATTTAATTCATTAGTTGAAACATGTTTAGTGGTGTTATCTACCAGAACCTGGAGTGTAGATACAGATGTCATTAATCATGTCTGCAATTCATTGCAGGGTTCCAGGAAACCCGACAACTAAATGAAAATTAAAACACCGTCCACATGAGCACTACTGTAAAAATGGTAGTTGTTGCAGTGGGAGATGTTTATCTTTTGATAAGAATAAAACATGAATTTTTGAGTAATTGTCTTTACGCACCAGGTTTAGAAAGAACTAGTTTTCAGTTTCTAAACTATTCAAAGAACTTGATATTCTGTATCTTTTAATAACAAAGTTGTTATTAAGAAAAAGAAGGAAGTTATCTGTTCTGGTACGTTGGTTGGCAATTTATAAATCTAATAACTCTCATGACGCAACAAATGGAAATTAGTAACACATCTTCTAACTTTAAGAGAAAGTAACCTTCGGAAATGAACCAATTATATCTTTGGCATCTAAGGCTAGGTTATATTAACTTGAGTAGGATTCATCGGTAGCTGATGAACTTTTGGGTTCATTAGTAGTGGAAATCTTTCCAACCTGCGAGTCTTACTTGGAAGGAAAAATAACCAAGAAGTTTTTAAATCTAAGGGGTATGGAGTCAAAGATATGTTGAAATTGGTTCATTCTGATTTGTGTGATCCTATGACTATCCAAACAAGAGGTACTATTGAATATTTCGTCTATTTTATAGACAACTATTCAAGATACAAATAAATTTACTTAATGTACCGCAAGACTAAGTACTTTGATTAGTTCAAAGAATATAAGGCTGATGCGGAGAAATGTTAAAGTAAAAGTCACTATGGTAAGATCGTAGTGGCAAGTACCTCTTGGGAGAATTTAGGAGTCACTTATCAGAAGTAGGGATTCAATCCCAACTAACTGCACCTGGTACACCCCAACAGAATGGTGTAGATAAAGGAAGGTATAGGACTCTTATGGAAATAAGTAGATTGATGAGTTATTTAGAATATTACCAAAATCATTTTAAGGATATACTCTGGAAACGAAAGTGAATATAGTACCTTCCAAAGACAGAACTCTCTACTCATATAGAATTGTTGAATAGGCGTAAGCCTATTTCGAAGCATATTCGGATTCGGGTAGTCCAACACATATGCAGAAGAGAGATAATGATAAGTTGGATAGGAATTCACTTGTTTATGGGTTATCCTAGAGAAATGAAAGTAGGTTTATAGTCTTAAAAATCAGAAGGTCATTGTTAGCATCAATGACCAATTTTTAGAAAAGGACTATGTAATAAACCATGTGACCATAAGAAAATTTGTTCTTAAGGAAATAATAAAAGACATATCTAATCTAGTACCAACTGTACAAGATGAGATACCACAAGGAAACTGCAACACGTATCACAAATGATACACAATTGCAGAAAGTGCCTTGTCGTAGTGGGAGAGTTGTTAGGCAACCTAAAAGGATTCATGTTTTGGGAGAGTTTTTGGACTCGATCCCTGGAGGACATGAACCTGATCTCCGGACATATGACGAAGCACTCCAAGATAAAGATGCAACATCTTGGCAAAGAGTAATGAATAACAGAATTAGAATATATGTATTCTAATAAAATCTGGAAGCTTGTAGAAACACCAAATGGTGTAAAAGCATTTGGGTGTAAAAAGGTCTAGAGAGATAGACAGGAAGGTAGAAATTTTCAAAAGCAAGGCTAGATGAAAAAGGAAACTTTTTCACTGGTAACCATGCTTAAGTCTATCCGGATTCTTTTATCTATTTGGCAAGTGGATGTCAAGACAGTATTCCTTAATGGAAGTCTTGAAGAAAGCATCCATATAAAGCAACTAGAAGGGTTCATTGTAAAGGGCTAAGAGCATCTTGTGTGCAAGCTCAATCAGTCTATGGACTGAGACAAAGCTTCAAGGTCTTGGAACATCTAGTTTATCAAAGTAATCCAGACCTATGGATTTATTGAGTAAACGGATAAGTCTTGTGTATACAAAAGGTGTGATGGAAACGTGGTGGTATTTCTTGTACTATACGTAGATAACATTTTTGGTAGTTGGAAACAATATCAAAATGTTGTCAGAAGTAAGGGTATGGTTGTCCAAATAATTTGATATAAAGGACTTGGGAGAATGTATATATTTTTGAGATCAAAGTAATAAGGGATCGCAAGAAAAATATATATATATTACTTATCCCAAGCTTAATACATCGGAAAAATCCTTGCTCGTTTTTAGCATGCAAAACTCCTAGAAAGGTTTCTTACCTTTTAAGCATGGAGTGTCTTTATCTAAAGAGATGTCTCCGATGACATCAAAGGAGATTGAGGACATGTAGGCAGTTCTTTATGTTTCGACAGTTAGATAACCTAATGTATGCTATGCACGAGATCAGAAATCTGTTTTGCCAAGGGCATAGTTAGCAGATATCAAAGTAACCCTAGACAAGGACATTGGACTGCAGTAAAGCATATATTAAAAGTACCTTAGAGGCACTAGAGATTATATGCTAGCTTACAAGGCAGTTAATTTGGTTCCTGTAGGTTGCACAGATTTTGACTTCCAATCGGATAGGGACAATAATAAGTCAACCTCGGGGTTTTGTGTTTACTTTAGGAGGAAAAGTCATAACTATGGAAGAGTGATAAGCATAGGTGTTTTTCTGGACTCCACCATAAAAGCTGAGTATATGGCAAGCCTCTGAGGTAGCCATAAAAGCTGAATGACTTAAAAAAACCTCAAGATAGACTTATATATGATTTCTAGTTTGTCCAAAGATTATTACAATTTATAATAATGGTGCAGTAGCAAACTCGAAGAAACCATGAGTCTATAAGGCAAGTAAACACAATAGAGCGCAAGTACTACCCAATACGAGAAATTGTATAACGAGGAGAAGTTGTTGCAGCCTAGATTGCATCAGATGATAACCTAAGGTCCTTAAGGCAAGAGCTTTTTGAAAGGCATGGGAATCAGATGTATGGCAGCAGATATGGCAGCTTAGTCTTTTAGTATAAGTGGGAGATTGTTAGAATATATACTAAAAGCCTAGCTTTTGGTATAAAACATTTATCTAGAAATAAGAATCACATTGGTCAAATGTCTACATTTGTGATAAATGTAGTTGTTCAATTAATTTATATTGTAGATAACATGGTGTGTGGTGTCACACACAGAAGATCATGTTATTAGTACCTTATAAATTATAAACAGTAGCTCATGACCATGATGGAAAGGAACAAACCATTGGAATGTCGTAGTGTAATTAGGTATTAGTTTATCTTAACTATATAATTACACTAGTATTGAGTAGGACCATTAGAAGTTGTTCCTTTTATACTGACTTTATAAAGGAACAAAGACCTCAGTTATTATGGAAGTGTGTGCTCTTAATCCTAATATAATAACAAACACATATATTTGATATTTATTTCTTTAATTTATCAATGGGTGAGATTTAGTTCGATGAATCAATAAGCCCGATAAGTTGGGAAATGATATCACTTATAGTGTGTGTTGTTGATTATAGAAGGAAACTGTGTCCTAGTAATCTAGGTTAAGAATGTCCCCAAGAGGAGCTCATAAGGATTGTCATGTTAAACCCTGCAGGTGGACTTAGTCCGACATGACGATGAAGTTGAGTGGTACTACTCTTGGAGCTAGATATTAATTAAGTGAGTTGTCAGTAACTTACTTAATTAGTGGACATTTGTTATCTTAAACACAGGGAGACTAACACACTCATGATAAGAAGGAGCCCAAAATGTAATTTGGGATTGGTGCGGTAGTTCAATAATAGTTCTCTAGTTGAATAAATTATTATTGATAAAATTAAGTTGTGTGTTCGGGGCGAGCACGGGATGCTTAATTTTATCGGGAGACCAAAACCAATTCCTCCTCTCGGTCCCTATCGTAGCTTCTAGTATATAGAGATTTATACCCACCGCATACCCACCTTCTTACCCATCCAATGGGGTCGGCCAAGCTAGCTTGGAACCCAAGTTAGGGCCGGCCAAGACCAAGTGGATGAGTCATGTAGGTGGCCGGCCAAAGCTTGGGTCCCAAGCTTAGGTGGTCGGCCACTAGGATATTAAAAAGGATTTTTATTAAAATTATTTCTTATGTGGATATCATGATTTTAAAAGAGAGTTTAAAAATTAAAAATTTCCTTTTATAGCTTTCTACAAAAGATTAAGAGAAGAGATTAATATCTTTTCTTATCTTATTTGTAGTTTAAAAAAATGATTTTAATTTTTGGTAAAAACTTTCCTAATTTGTAAATCATCTACATGTTTAAAAGAGAGTTTAAAATTTAAAAATCTTTCCTTATTTGTTGATTAAAGGAGGATTTTAAATTTTAAGAAAACTTTCCTTTTTAACCATGTTCATGATTTAAAAGAGAGTTTAAAATTAAATATTCAAGGCTAACGACTTTATTCTATTTTTCTCCCTCTTTTCCTTGGTGTGGTGGCCGGCCCTTCCCTTTCTCTTCTCTCCTCTTGTTGTGGCCGAAATCTATCATCTCTTGGAGCTTGGAGGATGTGGCCGGATCAAGGAAGGAGAAGAAGGAGAGAAAGCATGCATCCCTTGGAGCTTGGTTGGTGGAAAATTCTTCATCCTTTGGAAGTTCTTGTGCTTGGCCGAAACTTGAAGGAAGAAGGAAGAAGGTGCCTAGGTGGTTCTCATCTTGGAAGATCGTTGCCCACACAACGTCCGAGATTAGAAGAGGAATACGGTAGAAGATCAAGAGGTCTTTCTAAAAGGTATAACTAGTAATTTTTCTTTCCGCATTATACTAGTTATTTTTGGAAATAATACTAAATACAAGAGGCATACGATTCTAGTGTTTCGAATTTGTTTTCGATATAGTGTTTTTTTGTTTTTCTTTTCCTTGTGATTTGATTGTTCTTTTCGGTTGACCTAAAGTTATTTTAGGAAATTAAATATTAGCTTTCCTTAAAAGATTTTGTCTAGTAGGTGGTGGTTGCTCCCATATCCAAGAAGGTCATGTGCCTCGCCACGTCAGTACTGGGAACCAATTTTGGAAATTAATATTTAATGGAATTAATAACTTAGGTGATTTGAATCAAACGTGTTAAGTTCCGCAGGAGATTCAAGTCAAAACCTAAAAGAACAAATAGATTAAGTTTTGGATCAAACGTGTTAAGTTCCGCAGGCGATCCAAAATTTAATTTAAAAGAACACATGGTAGCTAGGAAAAGGTTCAGACCTTTGTACAAAAATTTTGTACAGTGGAACCTCTAGGTTTTCCGAGTAGCAACCAACAGTATCAAATACAACTACATCGCCAAATACACTGTATGTCGTTCTTGATACATGATCAGCCCAAAAACACCTACTGAATCTGTTATCTAAATCAGTCTCATATTCAAAGAAAAAAGCTGAATTTTTCTCTTTCTCAGATGTAAATAGCTCAGTTAGTGTTTCAGCATCGATACTCTTTTGTTGATCCCTTAACTCTTTTTCAAAGTTTCTAATATCTCTTTCTGTGCAACCTACTTGCTCGGGCCCTCCATACTCTATCTCTAGTAATCACATTTGTTGACAAGTTGGCACATTAGCATCTGAAAACCGTTGAGTTGATGTTTTTTTTGCTTCTGAAACATTGCGATGTGAGCGTAGCAAATGCACCTTTGAAGGTGTCGAGAGTGGATGGTTATGACCTTCTATAAAGTTAGTGACAACCCATGAATGCCCAGTTTGTTTTTTGACAAGTGAAATCTTGACTTACAACCAGTTCTAACTTCCCCACGTGCTCTTTCCCTTGTCCGTTGATCACCTTTTGCTTGTTTATTTCGTTGATCATCCGTATGCCCTTCTTTAAAGCATACAAATATTTTCCACACGACTTCATTTGTCATTTTATTTTTCTTGCTACTATTTATCCTGGCACTAAATCCAGATTCACGTGCATATTGGTTATAGAATGCAAATGCTTCATCTATTGATGAGAATTTCATCCCATATTTTGGCTTTCGGTCATCTGCAACTTGAGGAATGTATAACTGATCTTCACCGTAATTTTCATCCATTGCTAGGAAATTTCAGATTCAGATGAAATGAGACTCTGCATATCATCATCATATAGCCAGAAAAAAACATTCTAAATCAAATATACATAAAAAAATGCTGCCAGTAATCTAACATAGTATTATCATGTGAAACGGACAAGTATAATGCATCCACTAAAGACTCATGGAAATAGAAATCGCAATTGTAATTTCAGCAACAGTTGTATAGATTACTTGCTATCCTGAACATAACCAACAGTTGTAATTTCATATTTTCCAGCAGTTGTTAATTTCAAAAATGAACAATGGGAAGTAGAAGAGGGACCAAACATTCTTACAAAGAGGGGTTGCGGCGTGAGGTCGGCAGCAAGAACAATGGGGCAGTATAGTTCTGGAAGGGGAAAGGACAGCGAGGTTCTGCCTAGTTGCGGCGTGAGGTCAGCACGAGGATCTGAGAGCGAGGTTATGGAAGCTTCGGCGGAACCACAGTCTGGAAGGGGCAAGGAAAGCGAGATGGCGGCGAAGAAGGATCTGGAAGCTTCAGCAGAACCACAGCGCAGATCCAGCGGAATCAGGCGAGGGGCAAGGAAGGACAGCTTCGGCGGAACCACAATGAAGGAGAAACTTTGCTGGCCAAGCTGTGCTACCCTAGCTTCGCTGCGAAGCTTCCCCGTCGGGGCGAGAATGCTATCTGATTTTGCGGCGTCGCTGTGAGGAGAACATGTCGCGGTGTGCCCTAGCTTCACGCGTTCTGTGAAGAAGCAAAAGGCAACTAAAAATCAAATAAAAGGAAAGCAAAATGAAGCCACGGAAAAGCTAAGTAAAAAAGCAAATAAGCCACGCCGCAACGCCAGGTGTGCAGTCGCGGACAAGCGTGGAAACGAAGTCACGTAGGATAACGTGTCTGTATTTATATATATATATATATATATATATATACACACACACGCGCACACAAGAGAGGTACGTTGAACAATATATTCTACCATTTCTTTTATATTTTTTTTTCTACTTCTCTATTACTCGAGCATCAGAAAGGTCACAACACCAAGATATGTCTTGGTCCCCTTCTAAGCTCTTATTAATCCTTCTTAACGAAGCTGCCCTTACTAGTATTGGGACCTTTATGCCCTGCTAGAGGGGTGTGAATAGCCGATCACCCATTTCAATTGCTTCCTATACTTATTAGTGCTCAACAGAATACAAAAATAAACTAATAAGATGAAAACTAACCTATAAACAATAAAGACAAAGAGACAACAAACCAAATGATGTGTTCGTTTATGTGGTTCGGAGATAACTTGCTCCTATTCCACGGTATGTTCATAAGATGGACAAAACCTCAATCAATCAGTGAATCAATCCCTGGTAAACTCCGGCTAGCACAACTTCTTTATCGGTGGAGAAATCTCATCACAACTCTCGACCACGAGCACTTGTATCACAAGGAGAGCTTAGACTATATATAATAGGGGTTAACCACCTCTATATCGCCACCTCAGCTAGCCACCCCAAGCTTTATTAAATAAAGCTCAAGAGGAAAACACCAAATTATTTTCCTGCCACCAGTCGACTAGTATATACACCAATCGACTGACCTTTAAATGAAATCGACCACTACATCCCAACGGTTAGCTACTAGTTGACTGGTTCTAGGACTAGTTAACTGATCCACTTTGGTTGAGAAAATAGAAGCATTTTGTTCTCTTTTAATCCAACCATTAGTCGACTAGTATATACACCAATTGACTGGTAAACCCTAAACATGGAGTTTTACCTTGAATATAATCTCTCAGCACTCGTCCTCGTCTGCACAACCTTAATCTTGCCTTCTAGCCTCTTCTATCAGTCTTGCGTCCCTCGGATGTCTCTCCATCCTTTACGCCTTACCTTTTGAAGCTTCCATCAACCATGTCCTTATTGTCGGGTCTTCGATTGCCAAGAGACTCCTCACCTCCGAAACTTTAATCTTGCCAAGTGACACTTGGACTTATATTGTCAAGACTACATACTTGGACTTATAGCGTCAAGACTCCACTTGAACTTTCACTATTGCCAAGATTCCACTTGGACTTACCTATGCCTGCACACTCAAAGACACATCAAATACAATAATAAACCTAACTTAAATTTTTGTCCAAATATCAAAACTTAGGGCACCTAGATTACTCCAACAACTAGAAAGTTCTCTCTTTAGAAGCCGAGCTTGGTGAGAAGCTGACATCGCAAGAAGCCGACTCTGCCATAATTCGACTTGCTAGAAGTCGATCCATAAGAAATCGTCCCACCTGAAGTCAGCCTACGAAAGTTGATTCAGCAAAAAGTCAATCAAAGTCCTCTTTAGCAACTTATCCTGGTTAATTGTTCTCTTGATATTGGACCGGATTAAATTGTAAAAAATATGTACTTGATATAAAAGCGATATTAAAATTTAAAAAAAAAACATTTCTCTTCCATTTAAAATATTATTTATATCTCAAAAATACTATTTAATAGTGTGCGAGATAAATTTAAAGACCACCTTCTTGAATATTCATATAGGTAAAAAGTTACCTCTATAGGCGATTATAGTTGGTAATATTATTATAATAGGCCGAGAGCGATTCTCAGCATGTGTAATGTGTAATGTCTTATTGGTCACCTGAGCGAAAGCTTCCATGATTTATCTTACATCTAAATCGTGTAAGATAGTATTGGAGGAGCCCTGAAGTTAAAACTATCACCTTATAGTGTATATAGTTAAAAGTAGTTGCTAATCATTTATATTCAAAATAAGGATGCACATTATTATTTTTTACTTAGCTTTGTGTATCTAACCCCTCAGACGGATTAACTTCAAGAATATCTAGTTTGATTTTACATAAATTTTTCATCTAATGTTAAATTCAGAAGTATTCAAAATGGGCAGTCCAATAATTATACATTTCAGATTTATCATCCTATAAAATATACCTTATGGTATAACCATGAATATTTGGAAGATCGTATGCATGAGCACTCTGATGTTACCAACCTGGGAAGAAAAAAAAAAGGTACAATGGTGTATTTTGGTATAGATATTATTTTAATAATAAGAGTATTTATATCAATTTTTCTATTACTATATCTAAAATTTAAAATAAATGATCTATTTTATTAAATTTAGATAATCATTTTTCACTACACATTACATCAAATATCTTAAAATTTTCATCATCCTTTATTTTTTTATTATTTTCTTCTCTTTCTTCTATTTTTTATTATTATATTCATGGAATGAGTGGAAGGAAAAAGATTGAAAAGATTGAGTGCAAGGAGAGAGATTAAAAAGTAATATTATTTTATTTTTAGGGTAGAGGTTTTATTCCTTAAATTTAGAGAATCACTATTCATCAAATCTAAATTTAGAAAATAGATAGAGTTTTTAGTTATTTTATCTAAAATTTAAGATAAAATCTTTAGATAGGGTAATTGATGCGGATGATCTTAATTTTCTTTTTGATTTTTTTGCATAGTATCTCGTAGCTGGTTTTACTATATAAATGGGCCATGCCAAGGCCCATAAATGCATGCATGATCACAGACCTGTGGAAAACCTTCCTTTGTTATCTCGCAAAAAAAGCTTTCTACAATGTTTGCGATTGAAACTCTTACGGGGAGGTTAGATGTTCTCATAAATGTGAGGCGGCAGCAAAATATTTAAGGGAATAAATAAGAAAATCAGAATTTCAATTTCAATTGGGTTAAATATTTTAGAAGCCGATCTCTAAGTATACAAAAATTATACTCTAAATTTATCCTATAGATAAATTAAAGAAAAATCCTCTATTTGATGATTAATCAAGCTAAACCTAAATTGTCTCCGGTACCTACAAGTATAAGAAAATAAGGACCTTGTATTTCTTCCCACGTTCCTTAGCCAAAAGTCTAAAATATTTAACCTAATTAATAATAAGATAATATTATATATTTAACCTTTCAAAATAATTAAAAAATAAATTATTTTATAAAATATTTAATTATAATGTTTTATTTCATAAATTGTTAATTAAAATGATATTTATTTTTCTTTTAAAAATAAATATATTGAGAATTAGTTTAAAAAATTTATAAATGACTATAATTAAATTAAAATCTATAAATTAATTAAATATTAAATGGAAATTATAAATTAAATTAAAAATTAAAAATTAAAAATTTATTAATTTATTAATTATAAATAAATTAAATTAAAGATCATAATTAATTAAAATATTAAATAAAAATTATATAGAGATATTAAATGAAAAAATAATAAATAAAGATATGTGATTTATTATAGTATTGACGTGTCATATTAAAAATTATAAAAAATTTCTCAGAAATTTAAGAATAATTGAAACTCAGTCCAAAGATAAGCATATGCAAGTACTCCCTTTACGTCATCTCGTACACATCGAGTGGCATATTATGCACTCACGTCCTTCGTTTTACTCTAATCGCCTGATCCAGTCCTCGTCAGATAATTATCAAATTAGATTCAATAACAGATTTAACAAAGCTTGATAATCTCTACCATAATTAGGTAATTGAGAAATAACTAACTTTTAATTAGTCTTATTCCGTGCTTCCTCGTTGGAAGTAATTGATTTATTAATGCCGCGCGGTTCTGTTAATTCTATAAATAGAAAACACGCAGTGCGCGAGGAATCGTGCGTGTAAAATAAAATAATAATACCTTAATTAATTAACAGTATATTTTATATAATATACATAAGCATATCTCCATTGGTTTAGAATATATTGCAGTTGAATCTAAAGTTTTTTTTTCCGAGAGGAATAAATAATAATTGATTAATAATTAATAAATAAACGTACATGATATTAATATGTATTTGAGAATTTAAGGTTTGAAATTTACCGCGATTTATTACAACAGATTTTTTTTTTTTAAGTGAGAAACGTATTTAAAAATACTGACTGCCTAAATAAGTTTCAGTGAGCACTTTTCAATTTACGTTAATGATCGGAATTTATCATGATTTAATTTTTAAAGGTACAAATACTATTTTTTAATTATCTAAGGAAAATATTTCTCTGTTTTTTTTAAATGAAAGTAAAGTGAAATCTAACATCCCAGTAATTTTGCACGGTATGAGAAGATAAATAGAAAAGTTATAGACTTTGTCTATGATCCTATCTGAAAATCGAAGAGATAGATGTTGGGACATGGTGTTCTTGCTGACCTCCGATGAACTGAGCTTCGTCTGCAGCACGAGCAGCGTCAGTGTCAGGCCAGGGAAGGAGTCTCCGACGATTACCCTCCGACGCTCAAATCAGTCTCCAGCGAAGCAAGAAGAAACAAAGAGAACTGTAGCGCAATAGTAGAAATCGTAAGAAAAACATACCTCCTCCGATGCCTGGACTCCCCTTTATATAGGGCTCCTGTAGCATGTGTACACGTTTCTTAAAAGAGCACACTATCCCAAGTTTTCCCTGAAGAGACATGTCAGTAAAATATTCCTGACAAAGTACCTTAACGACCCAAGCATATCTCTAAAATGACAGTGAAAACTTCCGCCGCACGATCTTCTGTCTGACCATGACGTCTATCAGCGGCATTAGTTCTCAAAAGAATGGCGAAGGATACCTTCCTATGTCTGTTGCTTGACCGAACGGAATGGTCGCTCGGCCAAGATTCCGACATCCTTGTATCTGCTGCCACATCGAGCGGGATAGTCGTTCGGCTGATAGTCCACTGTCCAAGTGTCGCTCGTTACCGGGCCTAGCGGGATATCCGGTCGGCCTGAAGCACACTGTCGTGCCGAGCGGAAGAGCCGCTTGGCTGAAAGTCCTCGGTCCGTGTCACCCATGGCTGGGCCAAGCGGGATGAACGCCCGACTCGATTTCTACGCGTCCCTTGATCATCAATTTGATTGCTCCATGTCGGACATGGTGGGTCAGTGCTCAACCCCCGATCAGAACGTGCCCTGTCCGATCAATAAGACCATCCGTCTGTTGACTTCTTGACTTTGACTTTCATTGATCTCCACTCTGATAACGGGACGGATCCTTTATCATCACAGCACCAATCTAGATTCTAAACCCTATGATAGCTAACTGCGGAGCAAGGTAGTCCGGGCAGCCTTCAACGTTGAGAAAAGGATATTTTTTTGTAGATTTGCTATGGGAGAAATAAAAATAACGGGAAAAAAAAAAGGAAAATAGAGGGACAGCGTAGTCATTGATGTTTGTAGCTCACCGTCCAGATCAACCCGGGTACAGCAGCCGGGCTGGGCTGGCTCCGCCGTAGAACCCTGTCTGAGACAATGTTTTTTTTTTTAAATTTTAGAAGGTACTTGTGACGGCTTCAGCTCCACATCACCAATGGTTTTAGCTACTGCATTAAACCTCTGTGAAAGAGCTCTGAAAAAGACAGTCTGATGCCAATAATTCCACGTAAAAACCATTGCTTTCAAAGTTTTCGATCTCATTCGATCCAGAAAATTCTTAGCAAGAAGAGCGTGAGCCCAAAATTTACCGTTTCTCGGTGATTGGAGATGAGAGAGAGAGAGAGAGTGAGTGAATGATAAGAGTTGAAGAAATTTGAAAGGATTTTTTAAGCTCATTTTAAAAGAAAGGATAAGAACTGAAGTTAATTCTTAACTCTTTTTCGATTTGGTTAACGTGGGAAGGCATCAAGCAAGGCAGCGAGATTAAAGAAAGGGAAAGAATACTTCGATTCTTCTTTAGATTTTCCTCCTCCGCCACCAACAGCGATAAGAAGAGGCGTTGGACCCGAGCGACTGCAACGATGCTTGCTGTGACATGAATAGGTGGAGTCCGACAGATTGAGAGAGAGAGGAGGACGAGGACGATCGGTAGCCACCAAAAGCATATCATTTGCCTCCAAAACAAGGCAGAAAAAAGTAAGAACAGATCTTGGGTGTCATTTCACCGATTACTAGGAGTCTTTTCTTGGATTGATTTTCTTTTTTGGTTTCGTTTTCAAATCGAATATACAGGCACTGAGTTCTGTAAAGCTGTCGTTGCTTACTTCGATCTCGCTTTCTCTTTCTGCTTTCTTGATCTTCACATCGGAGGGAGTAGATGAGAAGAGGTTGAGATTTCAGATCATAAAAAAGCATAGATTTTGGCATAAATTGGAGCAGAGGAGGAAAAAGATTGGATTTTGAGGCCGGGAAGGTTGGAAAGGTGCATTTTTTTTCAGTTTATTTTGCCATGGAGGAGGATTGGGATCTCAATGATGCAGTGTCGGAGGAGGTGGACTCCCCGACGGCCTCCGCGGCGAAGGTCGAGAACGACGACAGCGGCTCCTCGGACGACGTCGCCGTCGTCGAGGCGCAGGGCGAGGGTACAGCCGGCGGGAGGATCTTCGGGTTTCCCATCTCCGGCGACAGCAGCACCTCCGCGGAGAGCGACCCGGCCATCGTGACGCACCAGTTCTTTCCTTTCGCCGACGAGGAGGACGCAGCGCCTCAGGCAGCTCCACCGCCTCGCCCTAACACGGCCGGGGTCAGGTTCTGGCAGTCGAAGGAGCCACCGGCCAACGGAACGCCGACGAACAAGAAGAGCAGGCGCGGACCGAGGTCGAGGAGCTCGCAGTACCGGGGAGTGACCTTCTACCGGAGGACCGGGCGATGGGAATCCCATATCTGGTAACCTTTCCTCTTCTCCAAACATCATAAATCAACAAAAAAAAAAAGGAAAAGAAAAAAAAACAGAGTCTTTTTCTTCTCGTTCTATTCGATTCCTCCCTCCACCAACATTTCCTCTTATTTTCAGGGACTGTGGAAAGCAAGTTTATCTGGGTACGCATGGATCAAATTAACTGCAATCAAAAACATTTTCTCCCCAATTTTCCTCTTCTTCTCCAACTGATTTAGCTGCAAATTGTTGAATTGTTTCGTGTGCAAATGTTTCTACAGGTGGATTCGACACAGCTTACACAGCAGCAAGGTCAGTCATGCATTTCAACTTCTTCTTCATTTCAAAAAAGATTCAAGTTTGAAGTTAATTCTCAATCATTTTGCGCGCAGAGCATACGATCGAGCTGCGATCAAGTTCCGCGGAATGGATGCGGATATCAACTTCACTTTGGATGAGTATCAAGAGGAAATAAAACAGGTATATATATATATATATATACATATCTAAAGAAGATTAATCTGCTTATTCTTAAATCATAATTGATTCATCTCAGTTTGTGATTGACTGTGGTAGATGGGCAATCTGACCAAGGATGAGTTCGTCCAAGTTCTCAGACGCCAGAGCACCGGTTACCCGCGAGGAAGCTCCAAGTATCGGGGAGTCACCTTGCACAAATGTGGAAGGTGGGAGGCCAGAATGGGCCAGTTCTTAGGCAAAAAATATGTGTATCTGGGACTCTTCGATACCGAAATCGAAGCTGCTAGGTTCATTCCCTCCTCAAAATTCATAAGCTCAGTTACACTTTCAAAAGATCTGTTATCATGCATCGAGTTTATTTATTGGTGTTCCAGAGCTTATGACAAGGCTGCAATCAAGTGCAATGGCAAAGATGCAGTCACCAACTTCGACCACAAGACCTATGATGATGAGCTTCGGACTGAAAGTGAGAAATCCACTCTATCAGTTAGTTGGATTATACTCTTCATTTAATCATGAACTTTGTCTCAGTTAACCATGTTGAGTACAATCTTGATCTGAGCTTGGGGAGTTCAGGCTCCAAGAGAACTCGAACCGAAGCAATGGATGACAAGCTTAAGGTGACTGAAGGAAGAGAATATCAGAGAAGCTACATAACTCCCAACTATCAGCTGCCAGTCCAAGCAACTATGTTTTATCATCAAGTTAATTATTTTCGTTACCTTTTAGCTAGCTTCTGATACATTTGTCTTCTTCATTCAGTTCGATAACAATTCAGGGCTCTAACGAGTATCCGATTTCATGCATGATTCAGCATCGTGACGGCGAAGAAAGGGAAAGGGGCCTCAAGTGGCTTTCCTTATCGAGCGGCGGAGAGCAGCAACAGATCTACCTTCCCACTTCCACACCCCTCGCTGACTTTGCAGCATCATCAGGATTCCCACCTTTGGCAGCAAGAATTGCCCCTCCGAGCGCAGCAGCAGCAGCGGCGGCAGCACAAAGATGGCCTCCCAACTATTTCTCCATTAATGATTAATTCAATGGTGGCCTCCGAGGACCCACGCTCTTTGTACCCTTTCCATCCTTGTTCACCAAAGCATCTAGTTCATGGACAAACAATGCTGACAACGTTCATGCTTCAGATGATTACTCGGAGTTGCTGTCATTAGTGTAAAACTTGTAGTAAAGACTGTGCAATCGTGCGTGCGATTAGTCGAAAGAAAACGTGGATGGAACTCTAGATGTTGTCCTTTTTGTATGAATTAGGCAAGTGCATTAATGGTGAGAGGGACGACACAACTGAATGGGCCAGATAGCAGCAGCTGGCAAGCCTTGTAATTAAGGCGGATGCTTTCAATGTGGATGGAAAGTTTATGAACTTCATCTGAGTTTGGCCACCTGGTGCTTTCATTCCATTTTTATATGATTAAATCCTTTTTTACTAAAGGACTCAATTTAAGTTTTTATAGTTTTTACTAAAATTACACCCTTTGATAATAAAATGGATATTAACTTTCAGATATATGTAAATATCAAAAGGGCGTTTTATTTTTTTTTACGAATCATCTATTCAACAATTCAATACATTCAAAGGACGAGAAATTATGAAAAAAATATATCAATATAATAAAAAAAGCATGTACGGTACATTTGAGGGATGAGAAATCGGGAGGAAATTTGTTCGAGGAGAAGGTCAGAATTAGATTTTGATGGACTCAACTCTGGACAATTGGAGCATCACCCAAATCAGTGGAATAAAGAATAGTCAACTTTTGATATTGACCATTCGAGACGCTTCGGATGACCTAGGGCACCTCCATTTTAACTGCTTCAAATGGAGTTGAGGCGCCTCACATGCAGAGCTACCACGGATAACTTCAACGAATTGAGACGCCTCCCATCCTATCTAAGGTTCCTTCGACGAGCTCGAGAGATATTGCATCAAGGATAATACACAGACTCCTTCAATGTAAATCAAGTAAATTCTTAATTTCTTACTTTACTTTTATGTGTTTTATTTTTAATTTAATGTATGTATCCTTATAAGCTAGAAGCAAGAGAAATAGAAATTTTAATTACATGTTATTTATTCATCCTCCTCTAGTTGAGCCATCCGATCCAACACGTCCTACTTGTATTTTATTATTTATTTTTATCAAAATGATACTTCTTTCCACTGTTCAGTCATGCATGTACATTTACCCTCTTATCTTCTTGTGTTGTTCTCATCATTATTTTTCGTTTAAATTTTGAATTAATTAGACACCTTGTGATAACTACTATTTCATAGTTGTGACAATACATACTTAATCTGTTAAAAAATATTTACGTTGAATTATAGATTTAATCTCGTTGTAGTAATTATAATTTTATAATTGCTATAATTATAGATTCAATCTAATTATAATAATTATGATTTCATAATTATGATTTTACGATTTAAAATTTAAGAGGAAGATAATAATAAAAAAGTATTGAAGGTGGAGGATAAATGTACATAGCTGATAATAGAAAAAAATGAAAATGAGACGCCTTTCATGATTCAGAAAAAAATAGGAGCCCAAGCCTTTCCACGTATGGTGAGGGACAAACCTTTGGTGCCATTCCAATTGGTTACTTTCTTCTTCATATCATTGCAGGTCCCAAACCTTTGTATTCTTACAGCCAAGACAGTACTACTTTTGGATACACAGAAATGTTTCATACGTACAAGATATAACAAAAATAATAATAATAACAATTACAAATGGATACTTTACCAAACCAAACAGGCCAAGCATCTTTGATGGCCAATGCGATACTGAGACAAGATGGAAAAAGAAAATCAGCTACATGCCGAGCTTCATCCTTCATCTCCCTTCATTACCAGCATTTTTCAGAATTTTTCTGCTTTATGATATGCTTCAGAGCTTTTAGAGAGACAAGCGGAAGGCGGGTGAAGTTGCATTTATCCAACAGGCGAAAATCTTTACATTCAGGAACAATTTATCAGGCCTTGTTATTGAAGAGGAACATGGGAATGTGGCTGATAGTAATTTCCTTGTCAATATGCTTACCTATATGGTTACAATTTACATATGAAGAAATACAGTATAAACATGTACAAATTGGAGTTCTCTGTTAATCAAAACCTCCGAAAAAAAAAGAGAAGAGATTGTCTAAGCCTTGCTTGAATCAGAATGCGTTGTGACCACTTTATGCTATAAAATACTTACTGGGGGATTGGTTGGGATTGTTGGATGACCATGCGATGCTATATCATGAGATCCTATGAAGAGGGAGGGACCGAGGTCTAGCTCTCATAATTGTTTCATCACTACGCCGAATCCATTCAGACAATTTCCACGGTTTCTGCCACTTCCACTTGAACTGTAGGAGCCACTGATGATGGCTCCTTTTCCATCTCCAAAGCTTTCCTCCATGACCTGTTATTGCCAGTTTCTTTCCCACAGGCAGATGCCCAATCGGCACCATCTACAGTCAGAGAAAAGATCTTTCTCAACCACAGTTAAAATGGGTCGCAAATTGATCATATTAATAGCAGGAAACAGACCTTCAGTGGCTGCTTGTCAAAACTTGAAGCCGCTTTATTTGGGCTATTAGCGATACCAGCAGTGTACTTCAGTTGTTTCTGCGCTGGTACTGCTATTGGAGACAGTGGAGTACCAGTATCATCAGCAGAGTGCTTCAGGGAACCATTTGAATTTGCCTATTAATTTATCGACACAAAATGTTCATAGTATAAGTTTCATACAGCAAGCAAAATCCTACTTACGTTGTATGTCTGAGTTTAGCAAGCAAGATACTTGTGCACCAAGAGGTGTTAAGTCATCATGTCTAGCAAATTTGCCACACCCATATGGTATGCATGCACGTACATATTTAGGTCATTAAACTAGTTAGCTGTTGAGAGTTAAACATTAGACGTTCGAGCTTAGGTATCTCCTTGGTTTGGCCTACGTTCTTTTCAGTATCTTCCTCAAGCATAGGAATGACATTAGTAAAGGTAGCTATAGATTCAACTTGGGAAAATAGCCTTAAGAGTTGCAAGAATATCTGAGAGTCTCAGTATCTGCTGGATACTGACAAGAACTGAACACAAGCTTACCGAAGGTGATGTCGTTAATGGAACTGCAACAGCTTGCTCTCTCATCTTCTGTTGCTTCTCCATTTCTTTTCTCCGTGCTTCACTGAGTCGAAGAAGGCTAACAAGTTCATTCAGTTGCTCTTTTAGTTCCTTGATGTCAATTTCCTTCTCCCTCAACTTGCATCTATTCCAAATATGCAAAAGTCAGTCGTTGCTTTATGAAGCACTGAAAACTCAAGAAAACTTGTCGCAATTTAGTCAAAACAAAGCGAAAATGCTCCATTTTAACCTAGAGACAAACTGGCATTCTTTCATTATCTATTCTACTTGGTGATTTGACATTTATGTTTTTTTTCATTGAATAATCTTTGTCAAAGGAACATGACTCAACAGCCTATTTGTTAAACAATACGTAGAACAAAAATGAGTTTATTACTTCTGTTTTCAATTTCCAGTTCTTTGATGCAAACCTCATGTTGTCATAATCCATAAGCAAATATCAAGATAAAAACTTGGAATGCAACCTTGCATCTGCTGCAACATTAAACACATAGTGAAGCAGACTCTTTGCTTCTCCCATGGAGCGCAACTGATTCCACCTTCCATGTCCTGTGTATGAACGTTCACGTTCCTCTGCCTCGGAAAGTTGGGAAGCCATTGCTACAAGAGTGTTTGATGATATGTTCACCATGTTTTCAAGTGATGTTATTCTTGCTAATAGTGCATTTGGAGACAAAGAGGACATTCTGCAAAAGGAATGATCAACAAACAGGGCCTTTAAATAAGTTCATGTATCAATACGAGTTTTATACGACTCTTCTGTTATTGAAGGCTGTTAAATGAAGCCACAACCAAGCATTCGTAAGCATAAATTTGCAGTGATCAAACACCAAAATTACACACGATATACTATTCATTGTAATGATTTATCTACCTGGAGTTTCCATTCTTTACTCTTGGTGGACTAGCACCGTATAATGAAGCCTCCTCTTGTTTCAGGAAAGTAAGCTCCTCAGCCAAGGCAGCACGCCTGAACAACCAGAATAGACATCATCAAGCCTATACACAGAAATTCTCCATTCTCCCAATTAAAAGACAACTTACACTTGACTCTGTTTCTCATATTCATTCCGCACTTCATGCACATGCACCATGACTTCAAGTTCATGATCCAGCCAACGTTGTAGGGATTTTTCATTGAACTGAAAATTTATTTATATTTGATGTATTTTCACTTATTTTCTTATAAAAAATTAACACAGATAATTTACCGGAACTCCTGGTGAATGACCATTTGCAATAACTGGAAAGGAAAAAAAAAAGTAACATCAGAAAAGGATTGAAGCTTAAAAAATATTTCCTTAAAGAAACGTGCCAGAATTTTCACGTGCTGATGATTTTCGAGCTTCGAGCAGTTCTTTCAACTTCTTGGTAGCCATTGCAGCCTCCTCTGTTTTCCTCTGAAGAACCTGTGGTAGGTTTGAGATATAAACGATATGGTGTCTCAACTATTAAAACTGCAAATAAGAACTACATAAAATGCTGGAACAAGTTACAAATATCAGTCATGGTCAGTGCTTTGAGTGCATGCATACTTCATAGAACTCCTTATAGTTTTTTTTTCTGGGCATATTACTCCCTTTCAGCTAATCAACTTGGTTTTAGGACTAGGACTATCATGAATCTACCACGACACCAAGGATTGCAATGTCATGTTTAGTTTTGGTCAGCACAGTAAACCCCAATCAAAACGAGATCAACACAAATGAAACTTACCTCAACCATGTTGCCACCAATAGTCATCTGCAGTCAGCTACTATTCGCTGCCAATTGTCAGCGATTTAATTCCTACGTCACTACAGAACCACATCTCCACCCCAGCAAATGAATGGTAGAATGAAGTCCAAAATTCTATCTAAAAATTAATACCCTAACTCGTTGTTCGTTTACCTCATTCTCCCCTTCTCCCATAAACCTTATCCCTATTCCTCCCACCATCTCAATCAACAGAATTCGTGCTTCTTTCACGAGTGAAGAGCAATCCAGCAGGCAGCAGCAAGGTTTTTTTTTCTTCTTCTTCCTAATTGCTGCCCCAGATGCAGAGTGTTGACAGGTTGGCAGGGCATGACACCAACAAACAATATCATTCCAACAAAGGAACAATACCTCGTCTTGGAATGATGTCTTAAATGTTGTCCGACACTTCTATACCAAAAGATTATCACCAGCTCCCTTATGTGCTTTATAAATTCAGAATCTTATATAGTTTCAAAAGCATCTTTTACACCAAAATCAGTTCCTACACAAACTCATCATATCTTGCCGATCCCTAGGTGACATGGTTAGTAAAATATAGCTTCTCATATGTTCAAATGAGCTAAATAAACTGTATATATCGCAGCTACTATGAGAATAAAATAGATTTTACAAATTAGACACCTGTGCTAGCAGAGTAATAACTAAGGCTAGCATACTCGTCATCCTCCTTCCTAATTGAGGCCACCAATGCAGTGTGCCAACGAACCAGCATGGCACAACACTAACACAATATCGTTCTGACAAAGGGCTGATACCCTGGCTCGAAATGATATCTTAAACTTAGTCGGACACTTCTATACCTCAAGAATATCACCAGCTCGCTTACTGTGCCTACTTTATAAATTTAGAATAACCTATATAGTTTCAAAAGCATCTTTTACACCAAAATCAAACACATACATGTCATGATTTGGTCAATCCCTGGAAGGACATTAGTAAAATTTTAGCTTCTTATATGTTCAAATGAGTTAAACAAACTGAATAATATCACTCAGAATAAAATAGACATTACAAATTACTTATACAATACAAGCAGAGTAATAACTAAGACATGCCACTGGATAAGAAATAAACGAAACAATTAGACTGATGGTTTCCACATAGAGAAGGTTACACTTACCAATTTCTGTCTCTGATTCAATGCTCGAAGTTTATGTCGCTCATACTCATTTCTCCTTCCCTCTTTCTTTAGCTGTTTGCGAAAATGCATAAAAAACAAAACAAATTTATTGGACCTACAGGATTCCACTAGTTCCTTTTCTTCTAAAAAAATATATATAAATAGCATACAGCACAGAAGTTACCATCTTTCACATCATAAGAAAACAATGTACAAGTGTATAATAATATGAAGGAATAGTATACAATTCCATCAAATGATGATACATTGACAAACTATCACTACAAAATGGCAAGCCAAATGACATGGAAATGAATAAGATTTATTTGCACAATATAAAACCAAGATTTCTATTAGAGTTCCTTTTCTAGGCCAGGTTACAGTCAAGTTGATGACACTGAGCAGAATTCTGTGGGTAGAGGTTGTGTCTATGTTCTTTGCCTACAATGAGAACCTTGCATGGGGATAACACTAATAGATACCCATCATGTGAGTGTAAGTAGTACTAACTTGCCAAATCAGGACAGCCATATGCTTGGGCAGCAACACTGCAGCATTATTGTTCATAAATTAATTGGAACTTAGTAGGGTTATCATACATGGATCATAGTGAATTACAGGATTCCCAGTTCAAAGCAAAGACAGTCAGAACTGACAACAAATGCTGATTTCTTGAAACTATAGGGACTATTACTTGTAACATAACTACAAGAAAACTGCCTGATCCAGTTTACAGTTTTATATGGATCCTAATACTCTAAATCATAACACAAAATGCACCTGAAGCAGTTCCTTCTCACGAGAAGCCTTCCACTGACGAAATTGTTCTGCCTCTTGCTTTATCTTGTGTTGCAACTGGACCTGCAAAATAGAGAAACCACTAAACACAACATGAAAAATGGAGAATAGACTAAATGAAGAACAGAGATATTTAGTAATAAACAACAACCTTCTGTGACTTAATAAATTGTATCTCTTCTTGTAGCTTCTTTGCCGCTTCCTCACTCCTTTGTTTTTGCTTTGATAGTTGAACTTGGTTTTCTTGTTTCTTTTTAAGGTCCAATATCTGAAAAGAGAAATTTTGGTAGTCATCAAGTCTGAATGAAATGCTTTTTCATTACTAATTCATGATAGAAGATTCGGCATAAATAATCAACCTGTGCTTCAAGGGCCTTCAGTTTCTGCAAGTGGTTCTCTGGCAATTTGTGCCCTTGCCCATCTGAGGCTGCAGCGAGGTTTTCAACTTCAGCCAACAATCTGTCTCTTTCTTGCTGCAATGAGTTACCAGAAGGTCAGCATTAGAGGAAATTCAGGGAAACAAATGGAGTAGATACAAAAATCAATCTCGATCCCTTAACCTGCACTGCTCTTTTCTCCTCTTCAAGTTCCATCAATTTCTTTTTGAAGTGTTGCTTAAGAGAAAACGTGTCAAATCCACAAAACATTTTCATCTCAGACTGCACAGACAAGAAAATTCGTCAACTAGCAATGAATTGGCTAAAGAGCCTCATTATGGAGTCACATGGAATCAAAGACTTCAAAGAACAGTCACACCAAATTACATTCAACAGGAAAGCCAAAATTTCAACTGCAAAGATAGCTTGAATTTATTGCATACACAAAAGAAAACAAACTTCAAGCAAGTCTAGCATATATTATCAACATTGACAAATCACATATGAGTAAAACTAATTTAATCAACTTTTACATATTATAATGGTTGTTGTAAAAAACACAATAATACGTACAGTAGCTGAGACTGATATTTGTTGTTGTTGTAATCAATGTGAATTATGTATTAAAATCTTGAGCTGTTCTGGACAGAATGGCCAAAATTTTCCATTTTGCTCTCACACCAAGACGTAGAAAAATGGCGTTGGCATTAGTACCTCAACCATCCTCCTCTTCCTCTCCGATCCCCTTTGCAGCTTCACCACCCTCCTCAATGCCCTCAATACGTCCATAGAACTCCATTGAGTGCCACCTCCCTCTTTAGTTCCAAACAAAACTTCACCCCTCCCCCGGCTGTGAAGGTGAGCAAACACATTACACCATTGCCTTTCCACTTTTGCCATTTGAGATTTTTCCTCATGAGGATCCATTATATCCCAATCTGACAAAGGTGATTGACACCAACAATAGTAGAACAATGCTTCGCTCACTCGTGTCATGATCTCTAAGGTACGCATCCTTGCCCGCAACACTAATCGGACCAGGTATTTGATCCCACCAATCTTGTGTTACAGACAACTATCACCACGTCTTCCAACAACAGCTTCAAGAAAGCACCTACTATTCTTCTTTCTCCTCTTCCTCATCATCAAAGTGACCAACACTATCCACTTGGCACGGTCGAAATGGCCCGAAACTATCTCATTTCAACCAGGTACCAAATCCCTAGCTCATAACAAACGAGATTTTAAACCTTGATATGAATAATTATAGCCCTATCTTAGATGGAGTCCAACATAATAAGTACCTCATGTGAGGCTTAATCAAGACATACTAATATATATAAATATTAATTCTAACATTTCCCTTCATACTGGAGCATAGACATCAGCTAATTCCTCTTGATGACACACAAAATAACAAAAAGCCCCACAAAAAAGAAATAAAGATTCCATATGTCATTTGGAAAAGGTGATGAAGAAAGATCTTCATCATGAGAAAGAAATAATAATCTGATTTTCATTAATTAATTATAGAGAAATAAAATTTGATGCTACTTATCACCTCTTTTTGCTCCAATTGTCTATTTAACTCATTCAACTCCTTTCCCATAGAATCTTGCAACATTGTGTGCTCCCATTCTTTGGCTACTTCATCTATTTCCTTTGAATCACCTGGTGAAGCAATGAAACATCACCCCGAGAGTCAAATGGTTTAGGATAACCATCACATGCTGAAAAATATCATGTGCATTCACTACCAAAATCTAATTAACATTACTTTAAACACAAATGATTTATAATACCTCTTAAAGCTCCAGCCATGTGATAATCATAGCCTTCTGCATTGTGCAGGCTCCTCTTTGGATCTTCTCCTTTAAGAAAACAATTTCCAGTTTCCTGAAATTTCAAAATGCAACATAAATATTTTTTTATCAAACCAATAAACTTCCAGTTTCCATTTGGGATTGATACATGGCTTGGAATGGTAATTTAAACCATGGTTTCATTTGTTATCAATCTAGAATCGAGGGAGATAATATTGTTAAAAAAATGTCACTTCTTGAATAAATAAGAGAATTAACCCAATGACCTATGACTTATGAGGCTCGACCATTAGTGCAAAATGCTTAAGCCCAAGTTAATAGTAGCTCACTCATATTAGCTTATGAGACTTCTATATTAGCCCACAACTTACTATGTGGTACTAACGTAGGTGTTACAAACTCTCCCACATGAGGTTTGACGTTCTATCAAGAAGCAAAGCCAACTCATAGCCCAAAATCATTTCTACTCAATGGCATGCGAGATCTCATATTGATAGCACCATCATACAAAAGGCATTCTTTTCCAACACTTCAACATGCCTAACGAAGTGACTCATTAAGTTATTAGGGTCAATCATGACCCAAAATGATTAAACTCAACTAATGACTAGCAGTCACACTCTATCTAAGCTAATAAAGCTTATTATTTAGCCCATGTCTCACCATGCACGAGGGGGATCACAATAAAATTTGGCACTGTAAATCTTACACCAACATGCCTTATGACATATACTAGCTTAAAAGTTAGCTAATGGGCTTTGTGGGGTCTAGGTCGTAAAATTATAACAATCTCAAATTTAGGATATGCTTTGACAATGGAATATAATTCTCATACTGGTAAACATTTATTGTTCTCATCCTTACAACAACATGCTTTGACAATGAAAATAGGTAGGAAGGGGAGCTTTGGCACAACGGTAAAGTTGTTACTTTGTGACCAAAAGGTCACGGGTTCGAATCCTGGAAACAGCCTCTTGCAAAAAGCAGGATAAGGTTGCGTACAATGGATCCTTCCCCGGGACCCCGCATAGCGGGAGCTTCGTGCACCGTGCTGCCCTTTCCTATTTTCATTTATCTACAATACTCACTAATTCCCCTTTCACTTCTCACATCTAGAGTTTGTCACCATAAGGACTTCCTTTTCAGAATTAGAAACCATAGTCTTAGAGAGTGATGAATTTTCAAGTTGCACTATAGACCCTAGTCTAGTCCGATTCATTTGATCCTAAATGCAGATACAACTTCAAATTCTGGATTTTTCAGTCAATAGTTCATCTATTGCATTTTTTTCACATTTAGGTCATTGTCAATTTTCACTTAGTTTTTGAATTGATCTTAATTCAATTCAAGCAACCACCATTAAAATTTTGACTTAATAGTAACCTATTATTCCTATAATCCCATTCCCTGCCCTGCTATTTGGCTTACACAAATCTATATGATCAAACAAGAAGTTGAATTAAAAGGTACAGAACTGTAAAAGTGAGGGTGTTCAAGAAATATACTTCAGAATCTGTGTCAAAATGGTGATCCTGAGAAAATCGACTCCGGTATTCGTAGATTTCCATACAAAGATCTTCATTAGTAGCTTCCAGCCAAGAGATTTTCTCTTTCAGAGCCTACAAAACAGACACAAATTACAGTTCAAACAGTATGTGGTGACAAACAAACAGAAGAGCATATGGATTACAATTTACGAATAGAGTTAAGGCTGCTCATTTCATGCACTATGTCGAACTCATGAAGTTTAGAATGTCGATTGTCAGATGGACATATTATACTGTTATAATACCATGACCATCATCATCTCCACAAAAGTTGACAGCCGAGAGTAATATAATTACCTGGATATCATCCGATGCACCTCCCCCGCGGTGACAGGCCAATTCAGCCTGTAGATATTCAATATGTTGCCTCATTCTGTGAATCTCTTCTGATATTGGATTCCTATTGACCTAGATAGATTCCAAAATACAAGAAGTTAAGCAGATTAAGAGAAATAAAGTTCATATTTCCATTAAATGAGTATCATTTTCATTCCCTCAAGCTGGAAACTCACAATGGGCTTATTCTGAATGTTACGAGCTCGGTTAGCATATTTTAATGTGTTGAGTGTTTCTTCTGTGTTAACATCAGCTGGACTGATACAGGCTGGAAAGGAGAAAAATAATTTAGTTAGATAAAATTTTGTTTTCCACAAGAACTGTATTATTTCAAGTACAATATGATTATTGAAGAATGCTGATCATATTTATTATCCAAAAAACCTTGTTTTCTTTGGTGGATAACTAGGAAGGAAAGGCAAGTGGAGAAAAAGAAACAGATATGCATACAAGTGATCAACGATCCGCATCAGGATATTGCCTTCTTTAAGAGAGGGAATATGATATCTTGGAAAAGTAAAAAAAAAAAATGTGGTAGAGAGTAATTAAGTGTTAACAGAATACAAGATTTTTTCCCTTGTTACACATGTTTGTACCCGAAAAACTAATGGCCAACTCAATGTATTTACTAAGTCGCAAAATATTATGTTAATTCAACTGCAATGCAAATTGTCTCCACTCTATTCTTCAAGAGAGGACAGAGCACTTGAAAAACAACAATCATTTTTTAGTGAGAAGGTGTGATTTAAGTAGATTATTACATCTTATATTGGTTCCAAAGGCCAGTTGAAGAATTTTGCACCCAAAATTTTGGAGGTCCTAACATTGAATGCATTCACAACAGATTGAGCTTATGATATTTTTTAACTAGACTGAGGACAGTCAAGGACCTGAGCTTATGACAAGAACTTAATGAATGATTTTAGCAATTGTCTGGTGAATGTAGCAAATAAAGTAAGATTTTTTAGAATCTATTGTATCCTAATTTATGGTTAAGCTTCAATCAGTTTAAGATACCTATCATTACAGTCCTGCTATTTCCACCAAGTGAATCCTGCATGATGTTAAAACAAGAAACAGTTAAAAAAAAAAGTTCTTGCCATGGTCCTTGAAAAAATGTAGATTACCAAATTCAGATGGATAAAATGTTTTTGCCACACTGATATGGAAGAAATACTGAATACCTAATAACATTCATGTACCTCTAAAAATGATGCAAACAATATCAGAAAGAATAGCAGCAGCACCATTGATTAATACATCAAGCACTCAAAATGTGGTCAACTTGTCAAATAATGGTCTTCATTTATAGGATCAACAGTGCAATAGTACATGTATCATCCTAATTCAGTCGTCTGGTTTTTAGACCAATTTTGGGATTAAAAATGTCGCATAGTATTTTTCTGATCTAAAACTCAGTTTGCCTCCTAAAAAATAGGATCCTCCTATGATGTTGGCCCTTAAGTAGCCTACATTTTTTGGAAATTTTGAAACTCCTATATCAGATTTGTAAATTGGAAAAGATATACTGTCACCATAAGTAGAAGGCAAGTATAAATCCATTGGACTATATATCAAAAAGTACTATCTATTCATCTTTCCTAGAAAGCAAAATATGTTTCAATTATCTCAAACTACACTTCAAAATTCATGATTCTCCAAGCTGTTAAATAAAGTCCTTTTTTGAGCAAAGGATGACTCATATGCATGTTCATTTGTTGATTAATTCCTATTTAATGAAAGGCTAAAAGCGCAACAATAGTTAGAGATCATGCCAAGATTAAATGTCTGCAACCTGCAAGAGCCGTGTAAGTTTGCTATCACGGTAAGGAACATGGGCACCCTCTTTACGCTTTTTCTCATCTCCAAGAGCACTAATGACATTTCCAAGGGCTAGCAGCCCCCTATTTATATGAACTCCTGAAACAACCATGCATGTGTCTGTCAAGAAACATTGTATTTGGGTGGTTGTTGTATAAATCAAAAAGCAGGTGAACTACCTTCCTTGAATCGAAGGCCATCTGAGCCTGTTCTCTTGGCACGTTCTGATCCAGCAAGATCTACTAAGTGTAGTTTTGCAGATAAATATTCATGATTCATGTCCTCCATGAGGGTGCCTTCAGCAGGGACATTTGGACCAATCTTGCACATTTGCTCTAATGTGATTGTGAAAATGGCATGGGAACGACTATTCCACAAAGAAATAACATTACTAAAATTAGTATGATGGAATAGGTTCATGTTGCAACAAAAACAATAATTATGTGTATTTTATTGGTCAACAAGGAAGGAGAAAGCTCACTTCTCTAATGGAAAAGAAATTTTGGTACTTGTAATTTCACACCCTGCATTTATCCATTGATCATCATTTTTGTCATTTTAGATAGCATCTTTTAGATATTTATTATTCTAAGCACAAGGCTATATTAAATCATTGAAAAGGAAAACTGGAAAAGATGCCTGGTTGACAATTCAAGTTAGAGCGTATATACTATTACAATCAGACAGCGCATGTCGTATATAAGTATTGAAAAAATTGATTGTCAGACATATGTAAGGATATTCAATTGGGGAAAACAACTACTTAATTATACAGTTCACTTTCCAAAAAAATTCAGCAGTTAAGTTACTAATTATATAAGGAGACGATAAGATAATATGAAGCCAATGTAAATGTATATACCATGAAGGTAACAACAATTGTCTTGTGAGAAATGGAAGTTAAACTAGGTGTACAACCAGTGAGTGAGCTCTGGGCTCATCAGTCGCAGCAACTGCTGAGACAGATGATATATAGTTACATGACATTCATCCTCTCTTTATAGTCTGCTTCATGTAAAAAAAATCTTGAATATGAAAGCAACTATTTATCATGTCTAATGGTTTGAAATGCTACAGGAGGCTTCTTCCTGTAGGACCCAGTCACAAAGCTAACTAGTCAAGCATAGAACAAATCAAGCATGCTTTTAGAGAATAACAAACAGACATCAGCAAACGAGCCAATCTATCATCTTAACCTTGACTGATTGTTCATATTTGTACTTCCAGTTGCTCGAATCAGTGAACCTTGTTCTAGGCATGCAGCCATCTCCTTTTGAGTGCTAACAAAAATCTCAGTTGATCCAGCCAATGTTATTGCCCCATTTGATGCCTCCCGTATCTGCACTAGAGCCTTCCCAGGCATTGTCAACTTCCCAGAATGTCCATTGACAGCTTCAATTTTGCTGACAGATGAACTATCTAGCAAATCTCTCACTTCTTCTTTCAATATCTCCATGTTCCAAAAAACAAATTATCAGTATGAGATACAAAGAAAAGTGCATGGACAATTCTACAAGGCAAATAATTGAATTGCAAATGCTCTAAGATTATAGTACAAATGTACAATAGAAAATGAATGTTATCTAGCAAAGAAACAGCTCAAAATACAAATCAGAAATGTATACTATTTATTGTCACCAAATGTAGATAACAAATATAAATATGTAATTATGGCCCAATGGGTACAAAAGTATATATGTTCAATGAGGAGCTCTTTCCAAGAGAGAATAACTGGTCGCTTTTGATGAATTTTTATTTTAACTTGTGGTGTTGATAAGTAAGAAAAGATTTCACAAACACAATCAATGTTCCAGGCAAGAAAAGGCATATACAGAAGCAACAAACATTATTCCCATCTAAGAAAAGAGGAATCAGTCCTATCAAACTGAAATTTCTGGTACCTCAATGAATGAGACGCGCAGTTGAAATTCTGCTTGATTCTTCAAAGCCTCAATTTTGCTAAATAAAGAATTCATAACTTGAGGTATAAGACCTGTTTGAGAACCATCCTTACATGCAGTTCCCATGGTGTACGTTTTTCCTGACCCCGTCTATAGCAAAACAAGTTGTCAATTCTGTAAGTATTTCAGGCTACATTGTACAAAGATTTTACCCATTTATCTTAATAAATATTCTAACACTTAACTTGACCATACGCAAGAACAGTAGCATTGTATCCTTGGAATAAGCCATCTACAAGTGGAGCAACACATTCCTCAAATATGGCGGACGATGGAGTACCTGTGCTCCCATATACATGATCAAAAGTAAATGAATGGGTGCCAATTTGCACCTGCATGTCAGAAGCCTTCCATAACTATTTATGATTTAGAAATTCAAGAAATTTCTGAACATTTAAAACTATTTTTCAGGAAAGTCTTTCATTGATAAGAGAGTCGGTTTGAAAAAGGATAGGAGAGAGCCAAGCAGACACTCAATTGCAATAGATGAAAAAAATAGTTTTTAGCAGTCATCAAATAGTGAAAGATAACCTTAGTGAACAAATTATCCATATTCTCGCCTACATCCTGTCGACTTTTTTTTTTTTTGAGTTTCCATAATTAGAAAAATCACAATTATGGAGTTGCAGTTTTATCCATCATAACTGAAAAAGCTAAGGTAAGAAAGCAAGGTACTGACATCCAGGGGAACAGAGAAAGAAATTTCTTTCATTGATGGACTGCTACAAGCCTTAAATGGATGGGGGAAAGAAGGAACCTTAATCAACTAGCTCGACCAACAAAAGGATGAGAGGATCGTCAAGCAAACCTTGCAAACTATCAAAGATGACGAAACATGAAGCAGAACTCATATGTACAAATAGAAAAGAGATTTGAATGAGTGGAGTCTTTAAAGAGGAAAAGAACGAGATTATCTTCCACAAATTTGAGAATAATAATTGGAAACGCGATTACTGATCAGAACAAGATTTGAGAATAATCCAGTGCCCACATGCGTTATACAGAAACACTTTGAAAAGAAAACAACTTAGACTACAGTGACTCAGAAAAGGCAAAAAGTTACGAACAATTTAAGCGGCACATAGAGGATATCAATTGTAGACCCACAAAATATTTGCTTCCAATTCGCAAACATTCATTGCCCTTGAACCTCCATAACAGACAAAAAATGAGAAAGAAAGTCTCTGATCCAATTCATCCGAAAACCAGAGAGAAACGAAAGATATGTCAATGGAAAATCACCACTTTTTTTCGTTTTCTTCAACAAAGAGCCCATCCTAACTTACGTTATCCGCATCTCAAACAAGAAAGTTCGATCAATTGATTCTTTCCTTTTCTTTTGTTTTGTGAAATAAGGAGATGAGACGACAGAAAAAGGAACCTGCGGTTTCCCAGGGACTACGGTGACACAATCCTTGCACCCCTGCTGGCGCTCGTCGCCAATGAGCGGCCTTACGTGCACGGCCACTTTCACGCAGCAATCCTCCCCGCTCTCCACCGCCATCTTTCTCGAAGAGCACACGGATCACGCGCGCAAGACCATACGACGATGCTAAACCCCACCAGTACCAGATCCACTCCGCGGTGAAGCTTTCCAGATAGAACACGAAAGAAAGGGGTAGAAACCTAAGAAAAAAAGGCCAACTTTGGCCTGCGGCGCGCGCGCACTGTATAAAAGTGACTCTGCAATGAATTCTGAAAGAGAAAGAGCGTGATGGAATTGTCTGTTGCAGAACAGAAAGAGCGGAACGGAATGAAATGGGGAGGGCCGGTCAGGGGGAGGATTTGGTAGCACCAACAATTGCAACAGCAACAACCGACATCATACTTCCTTGAGCTTCACTGCAAAGCCAAAAAATTGACTCTTTGCAACTGCAGAAGAGCAGTGACACTAGCCTGGGCAGCAGTGGTGGAGGCTGGCGGCGGCCGCGGTGGCCGCGATGGAGATTGGTATGAGCAAGGGGTGGTTGGAACCTTGAGTGTCACTCTTTCCCAAAATGTCCCTCCTTGCCTTCTGCCACTTCTGCCACTGCTTCTTCCCTGACTCTGGAGATTAATTCGCTGCCATGGTTGATGGAATTGCAATTTGCAAAGAAAAAAGGAATCAATCAATCAGGAGAGAGAGGGCTACCAAGATAGAGAGAGAGAGAGAGAGAGAGAGTTACGTCGCAAAAAGTGGCCTGCAAAATCGCATTGATCCTGGCACAGCGATCACTGCAACAGCTTCTCTACCGGCAAGGACATGGCATCTCCCTACGTGAAGTTACTAGTATAAATTGAGAAACTTTTAGGACCCAAATAAAAATTTTGAGAAATTTTCAGTTTGCCCCGTATTTGAACCTTTCCCAAAGAGCTCAATTTTTTTTCATTTTGGCCCGTAATATTTAAAAATAGCCATTTATTCCCTCCAAATTTAAGGGTTCTTACGCAATTTCAAACGTCCTTGGAGTAAAAGTGAATTTTCTATAAACGCAGCGGCTAAAGTGAATTGTGACTATTGATTAACCTTTACCAACTCATGGCACATGTTACGCTGATAATAAAAGGAGGGCTCGATTTAGCATGACCAATGAATGGCTGCTGGGTGTGAGCTGGTGGTGGGGTCCAGCCCTCGGTCCTTTTGCTTCTCACATTGGATCCATAGCGTTCCCGACCCGATGGACCCATCCAACCGACTTGATCCAACAACAAACCAGTCTAGTCTTGCTCACGTGACAAAAGACGATTCGTTCGCACCCAGCACCTCCATCAATCCGTCCTTAGACCAATACGGAGGAGGAGGTAAATTACGGATAACTACTAGCCATTAGTGTAAATGGTCAAGACATGACGAAAGTTATGCTCGGTCTAGTCTTGCTCACGGACCATCAAAAGGAAATGTTGATTATTTAGATCAATTTTTAAGATTAGCTAATTTGAATGGTTGGATATATGAATTATTAAAATGAATAAATAAATAAATAAAAAATAATAGGTAATTGCTATAACTATTTTAAAGTAATTTTAAATTTTAAGATTTATGATTTAAGATTTAATTATAACTATTTAAAAGTGATTTTGATTAATTTAAAATGATTTTGATGAAGTTTAAATATTTAAAAAAAAATAGTAAAAAGAATTTTGATATAATAATGATTTGTGTATAGTAATTTATAAATTTGATTAAAGTGCATAGTTAATTTTCCGAATAGCTCTAATACTAATATATCAAAATATTCTTTATTAACTTGATCAAAATTATTTAAATTCCATTAAAAGTATTTTTTTAATTAATCAAAATCATTTAAAATTATTTATACAATTAGTCTTAGCTACCACAGTAACATTAGAAGTAAAGAATAATATTATAACAATAATTCGATAATTTCTACATGTTATACCAGCTATCTAATAACGTCATCATATTATAGCATATACCAATAGCTACTAAAATATTATAATACTGTTGGGTTGGATAGGATGTATTAAGGAAATTTTGATAGATATTTTTTGATTTGATTTGATTTGATTTTTTTAAAATAAGGTGCTCTTTTGATGACGTCGTTTGTTTAATATTTTACTCTTATTTTTATCTCAATTCTTAACTTGGGCTTGTATTACATGAATAATTAATAAAAACAAGCAATCTACCAAAGACATAAAAGATCTTATATGTCCAGAAAATCAATATTTTACTTAAAAGCTCTCTCTTTTCTTCCTCTTTTTCTTTCTTCTATACTTGCTTCTTTAAGTGGTCCCTTTGACACTAACTTCCTAATTTGATGGCTACTTGAGCCATATAATGAGTGTAATGATGTAATTGATCACCAAATTAATGAAAAGTTGTTCATCCTAATTCTAGTTGTAGAAAGAAACAAGTAGAAAGTATGAAAGTTAGAATTTAAAGCAACCAAAAAAATAACAACTGAATAGTTTGTAATACACATATTGAAATTAAAATAGATTAAAATATATAAGAATTTTTAGATGTTAAAATTGTATTTATTTCTTTGACTTTGCCACTTAATGATAGTGTTGTTGTATCAACCCAACAGAGTACTCTTTGTGGCTGGCATTATTTTTCTTCTGATTTCTGTATATTATTTTTGCTAGAAGGTGTTTTTATATATGGAGCAAATTAAAAGCGAGATAAATTGTTTGAATGTGGCTGATATAGTTTAAGAGGCAATAGGTATTGTGCCATGTAAAAAAAAGAATTATCAAATTGTAGCTCTAGTTGATTAATAATCTTGATGGCATTTAAAATTGACAATATTCCAATTGCTTGATTAACAAACAAACAAACACTTGCATATGATTCCTCACAATGTGATGCCACAACTACTTGAACTTTGTTTACTATAACAAGCATAGAAAATCAGCAGGCAACAGGAGACAGGTATTTTAGTTAAACTTTATTCATCGAAAAGATGCATTGGTCAATCGCAAAACTAAAATATTACTCTGATCTATGAAAGAGTCATCTTATAGAAAGGGAATTCTTTGATACAGAGGATGGTCTTAGCTCAAGATAACGGAGGGCGATGACTAAATTGTTTGATAGTAATTCTGTCCCATACTAACCAACTCAATCCAACCTCGAAGGCCAAAAAACTCTTGCATATGAAACATTAAGCAATGGATTAATAGATTTGGAGAATTGAATATGGCATAAAGTGAGAGCTTGGTGTATTCAATGAATGGCTCAAAATAAGGTGGATTGATGACATGAAGCATTGGTTGGGTGGCATAGAGCAAACTCAGGGAACTTAGTACATTGGTGGCACAACAACTAAATCGAGAGAGATTGAAAACCTAAGGACACAAAATCTATGAAAGATAATGATAAATGTGGTAAAACATGTGTGATTGCTAAGTAGAGACAGTATCTAGTTCTTGGTTACGAAGATATATACCCTAATGTTCATAATAATATCTATTTTGCAATTACCTATTATGATAAATATAAGACATCTACTTACTAATTTGAAAATTACAACAAAAAGACTCGATGTGAATATGGAACTAGTCTTTTGGTCATATTTAAGTTTTTAAATACAAAAGTTAGATTAATAAGACAAGTCAGTAGGTGAAATTTAGTAGTTATCTCAATTAACTCTTTCGCTCCATTTTATTTATGATTATAAAATTCTAATTTTGGCTTGCTTAACTAATCAAAAAAGACTATACTTTCAAATTGATGCAGACATGGCAACACACATATAAATAAAGTGGTAGATCCTCTTGAAGGAAGCTAATCACTAGGATTTTGACATTCCAAAGCTAAGAAAAGAGCTAAATGCTTCAAGTACAATCTTTAAATCATAACCCTTAATTGACATCATATGAACGACGCTGATTGCATCCTATAAGATAGAAATCGAGTCAAAGTCTAAGAGACTATTGAAGGAGTGGTTGAACAAATATAGAAGCTTGGCACAATCATAACACTGGTAATGTCCAAATCAAGAGATCTTATATATCCAAAGTTTGATTGCAAAATTTCTATTTTTCTAACCTTGTCTTTGTCACTGAACACTAAGAAGGTTCCATATATTATCCAACACCTTATATGATGATTCAAGTGATGTCAAACATGATGTCAAAGGACTGTAAGAGCTCAGTAAATATCTTATTTTACTTAACATATTCACCCAACTCAAGTTCAAACCAAGTTTCCTTGGGTGAAACCAAGCACATCATTATTTCTCTAAGCTTTTGCCATTTGTTATCTTGGTTGTTTGGCAAACATAGTCCATAATTGTGTTTAAATTGGAGTAATTATAATACAAGGTTAAAATGCAATAACCATCAGTCTTCAGGGAATGATTAAGCAGAAGTTATTTGCTTGCAACCAGTCCACAAACAATCTAGAAGCAAGAAAGTTGCATTCTGCACTTGAATTACACAAATTACATAGTGATTTAGAACAAGGGAATAAAACTAGAGAACAACAATATTCATGAACTTCCTCTTTGCAAAAGCCAGCCACCACTTGTTAGGAGTGCCGTTAGGTCTATAAGCACAGCTTAGCAATCTTCCACTTGTTTCCTCCCTTATCTGCTTCAGATAGTTTCTGAATAGATCTGTAGATATATTTTTTATTATGGTATTATTAACAAGTTATATATGATTGTTATATTATATTCACGGAGAGCTGAAATTAGTTGATTAAAGTGAATTATTGTGCTGGAATACCTGCTTCATCCTGAGATTGGGGAAGGGCAAACAGACCAGGAAACGGAAAGCCTGGCTCTCCGGGTACAGGGACCTTCTCCAGACCCAAACTAATGATGGCTTTCGTCCCTACTGCCAGTGTTCTGCAACCCTCCAGCCGTTTGAGAGCCACGTTAATGTAAAATGTCAAGTATATGAGGAGCTTATCGGATGGGCTCTTAATGTCAAAATTCTTAAAGAAAACATTGGCTCGGAAAAAGGTTATCGCCTCATCGACAATGTCAATTTTATCTGTTAGAATAAGATGGCAAAAACCAAAGCTGGCCTTAGTTGTGTGGTCTAGAAGAAAGATAATTAGGTTTAACAAAAATAAAAATAAAAAACTGAGGGCATAAGAGAACCTGGATCAGAGACAGGTGCAGGACCCTTAATATGGCTTTTCAATGGAAGAAGTGGGCATCCACAGGCTTTTGATACAGCTTCTAGATCAACAAAACTGGAATGATACACCTGCCGCAAAACCATACCATGGTTAAAATAATAAAAATTGAAGAATAAATACAACTTTGCACGGGACATTTGAATACAAAGAAGAAGCGTGATTTTGGAAAAGAAAGTAAAATAAACAATCAAAAGATCAGATGGACAAAGTTCAGTGCAAAATTTCTTTATCATAAATATATAGGTCATATGACATAAGTTTGTGTTGTTCCTTCAATTATGATTACTTGTTCTTCCTTTCTCATTTTTTTATGAGGTCAAATTTATAGTTTCTCTAATCCAATTGTAGGATGAGCATCTCAGACCATGTTCTGATTCTTCAGAGAAAGTTAGAATACCCATCAATAGTTTCTGCACGAGTGCATTGCTCTCCAAGCTATGTTCAAAACCTGCCTTAGTTTAGCTAACCAATCAAGATCACTGCTCATACTAACATGTGAAGATACAAAAAAGGTTATCTTACCAAACTTTACATTAATATAATATTCAGATCCTGATTTGGCAAAAGAAATTATTATAATGACATATGTGAGCCTCCAAGCTGCAAAAAACGTTCACAACTGTCACACCTCAAACTCATCAAGATAAGTCTTGATATCGTTCACTCCGAATCACCATTGTTGATAATTGCGGCGCATAAGATAACGGATTCTACTCTCTAATACTTCAAGAATATAAAATTAAGCTTTTATGAATCACCTAATGCCATTTGTAGTACTTGAGATCAGAATATGAACATGAGCAAATTCAACAATATGATGCACATTTATGAATATATGAAACTAAAATTTCACAAGTTTCCATTGACAATAAGAAGCTAATGTGAAGGCACATAGTTCTACATTACAAGCTCAACAAATCATCTACTGATATGAGTCTGTTTACAAAATGCTACCTCTAGGTTTTATGTCCTCTCGTCATTTTTAGTCATATAGAACAACGGTTCCAACAAGCCTAAATCTTATTCCCTTGAGAATCATAATAAAATGCAAGACTACTTCTTGGTATTAGTGACTGCATCCCTCCCGCCTAAGTATTTAGGAATGCCTCAAATTGAGGTTATGCATTCTAACACCAAATGGATTGATTAAAGCTAAATCCTGGTGCCTCCTTTAGAAAATATGCAATGGATATACTGGCTTGGCATAAATTTGGTTAATCAGTTTTGATGCGGGTTCTATAGTGCAATCTTCCGAAAGCCATAACTTTTGACTCGCGACTCAGAATCATGCTCTGTCGGTGGCCATGTGTGCATAATTCAAAGATCTACATTTGTTATCGGGAATCCATAACCGCCAAGTTTCGGGCCCAAAATCCATTGTTTAGGCCCTCAACTGAGCCTCGAGCATATTTTTACTATTTTTGGTAATTTCCATTTTTATAATATTTAGGGTTTTTTTTGGTATTTCTGGTATATATAAGTTAGAATTTGTCTATATTAGTGTCCTGCTTTGTTAATTAGGATTTTTGTTAAGAAATTTCCTTTTATGGTAAGCTGTAAAAGATAGGAATTGAGGTCCATATATGAGGATTTCTTTCCTTTCTTCAAGTCTTAGGGTATGAGGTCTTTATAAGTATCCTATTTCATGTTTTGAGGATAGTTTTGATTAATGTTTTTTTTATCCGTTATCTCCTCTTTGGAACATGGTGTTTCCCTATTTCTTGGTATTTCCCCTTCGAATCAATAGGTTGTAGAAGCTCGCTTCCGGTATTCGTGTGCAAATCAATAGATTTGATAGTCGCTTCCGGTATTCGTGTGTGAATCAACGGAACCGATAGTTATCCATTGCGTCAAGTGTCCTACAGCTATGCTTTAACAATCGCTACACATCTAAAAGTGGCACCAGCTTTATAAATTGCTTTGAGCTTAGAAAAACTTTAGAAAAAACTAATTGTAGTTCTGCAGTTTACATTGCACAGGAACACAAAGGAAAAAATAGCAAGAAAAATCTTATTGTAACTCAGAGAAGATCATTTTCAAACATCAACATCTACAACAAACACAAGTACTTGTTTAGATACACATGAATAACATCCCATCCTAATAACGTAGTTGTAACTTCCCAAAAGTCCTTATGCAAATCTCAATTTCATAAACTATCAGAGATTAAGTAAAATTGAAAGTAACATCTATATTTTATCTTTCTGGAATCTTTATGCTACACACCTGAAACTGAAAATAAATAGATGAATGTAAAATTCCTGGTTCCCTTCTACCAAATCTATACATAGTTTATAACTGACATTTTAATTAAAAATGTGGTGCTAACATCAATATTACACTCATAGGGCGTTGAACATTCTCATGAGCAAAACCTAGTGTCATTCATGCACAGAACGACTTTGCTTTCTAAATTCAATAATCCAACAAACATGCAAACCAAGGTTACATCCCAGACTTTGCTTCAAACCGAAAGTGATTCATAAATAGTTATTCTATTGTTTTTTTAGAAGTATTGCTTTCCATATTGTTCATGTTTGAGAGTAGAAGAGCCCTAGACATATTCAAAGCAGAAGTAAATCTTCAAATCCAATGTGAACAAGGATAGGGGATCACCAATCCAATTAACTTGACATGAAATTATCAAATTTACAACCAAGAAGATCAAAGAATGAAAAAAATGAAAGAGAGAAAAAATGCACAAACATTATGAAATTTGCAGAATCTGAAACTAGAATGAGTGGAAAAGGTACCATTTCCTTCCTGGACCAGGTTCAAGCTTCGTCAGGGCTAGAAAAATAGCTCCAATGCAGCAGATTTCACACGGTAAGCAAGTCGGGTAACCTGATCCGATAACCAAATTCATGTGAAGGTTTTTAAAATCTGAGAACTTATTTTCTGGTACTTATTAGCAAAAACTACCTAACAAATAACCAATATCCAGTTTTTTTTATAAAAAAAAAAATATTTAGTTCAATTCAAGTTTGGACTGCAAAATATCATTCTCACCACATCACCAAATCAAAAACAAATACGTAATCTTGATATTTGATCATTCAATGGTGATGAATCAACTAAATGATACGAAATCAAAAAATAAAATTGAAATATTTACTAGCAAATTTATAATCTTGTACAGAAAATTATCAAATATTGCACTACTAAAAGTCAAGGCAACTTCCAAGAAGAAATCAAATGGAAATCCAAAGTAATCAGTCAAAAAGTAATTTTCTTTGTCCCCCTTGTGAACTCATCGCAAAAATGGTCGATAATGCTCATGAATGATAAAAGAAAATTGGATCGGGATCGGCAGTCCGATCCGCTATCCTGAGAGATCTCAGATAAAACATCAGTTCTATGAAATTTCAAACAAACAAACAAAATAACCTAAGAGATAACTCGATTAGATACATATCTGCAGAAATTAGAGTTATTCAACAGGAATCTGGAGATATCTCTGGGTAGGCAAAGATCTCGACCGACTGAAAACGAAAAACTTCTCTCGATATCAGAACAATGATCATAGAAAAAGGAGGAAGAAAGGAGACACCAATCGGAACCTTGCGTTGAGGATATACGTGGCGAACTCAGGAGGTTTCTTCTCGGGCGAGGTAGCGTTGCGATGGGTAGTTGCTGCGGAAGAAAGATGCAAAGGAACAAGGAAATGGGGTCAAGGTAATCTACGGCTACGTGGCATGGCTAAAAAAAATAGAAAAATAAATAATAATAATAATAATAATAATAATAATAATAATAATAATAATAATAATAATAAAAAGAAGATCAAGCAAAAAAAGAATTGAAATGATTTTCTCATAAATATAAAATAAAATAAAACCATTAAAAACATGATTCTTATAGTAAATTACTATTAGAATAACCATAAATTATTCATTTATGCTAGCTTACAATTAACAGTTAGATAACAACATTTAAATCACAGTATTTAGAAGATATTATTTAATTGGAAAGATATCTAAGCAACTTTTAATTTTCTTTTAGAGGTTATATAATCAAAATCTATGAACAATTGTAACACCTAGGCGCATTTAAATCAAAATCTATCTTAAAGGATTGTTACGATGACGTCGGCTATAAATTATTTTGGTACTTTATTTTCCTTCACATTGGACAGACTATGACGGATTGAATGAATATAATCATATTTTATTATAATAAAAAATATTCCTAAAACAATAATATAATAATGGAGCATATTTCAATAAAATCGAGATAAATATTTTTTTTATGTACTAGTTATTATTTCAAAGACTAGTAATCGATCATGATTTACCTCCTTCGTATTAGTACTGGGACAGATTGACGAAGACATTGAGAACGTACGTATTCGTCTTCATGTCACATTAATGGAGCATCTTCACGTCTAAGAACTCAGGTACAACCTAAACGATTTTTTTTAAATAGATAATTAATATACAAATATTGGACTGATAACTATAATTACTTTCTAATTTATCTTAATTATTGGTAATTTTTTTTTTATAGGACTACACCGATCAACCCAAAATTATCAACAGATGCATTACAGATATGCGACGCCAACTTAAAAATAAAATAAAAAGTATTTTTAGAGATAATTACTTGATGAATTCTGAAGAAACAAGTATTTCTAGAGATAATTACTTGATGAATTCTGAAGAAACAGTTGAGAGAAACACATACGATGCCTTAACTAAAAACAGATCAAAATTTGAATCACAATAGGGACGATTTTAAAAGTGCAAATTAACTCAGAATTTATTAGACGAATTTAAAATTAATCGGACTTAATCCGAATATCTAAATTATAAAAAACTAAACAATAATAATAAATAAAAGCACAGAGAATAGTACCATGAACAAAAGACATGAGTTTCTCTAACCCCACTTTAGCCCAGAGGATTAGCGAATGGTAGTTCAAACTAATCTATTTGGTAGGCATTTGCTTTGAATGGATGGACAAGCTGATGCGAGGGGGAAAAAAAAACAATTTATAAATCTTCATCACTAGCCAAACTCGTCATAAACTATTATTACAAACATTTGGAAATACATAATTGTTAATTACGCATCAAAATAGCATTCCAATCCTGAATAAGCATGCGATTAAGACAATTGAGTGGAGTCTTTGGAGATGCCTGTCCAATCCCCTAAATGTGCTTGAGATTTTCGGTGTGGCTACACTGAAGGAAGATTACCATGATTTTCTCGGAGAGCAGGACACATGAAATAAGCTGCTAGATGCCAGTTGCCTCCTACATAATAAGATACCATTTAATGAAAATATTTAGAAGCTTGTCAAGCAGCCACAGTTCATTATCCAAATGAAAAACTCGTAAATGAGGCAACAAAAATGACACTTAATTAATGAGCAATACAATTTTGGCAGCCAATATTTTAACTACTAATTCATTGTGGATAATAGAAATTTGTTTGCACATAAACATAACAGGTGAATGAGGAAACTCTATTTCTGCATACAAATATTACAATAATAACAAATACCCAATATATTATCTGGACCAGAGTAGAATAGCATCAGATGAAATAAGAGAAATTATGTGCCATTACAAAGAGTATAAGTCAAACACGAAGAGGTGCTCAGCATTCAAGCATAATCCAAGAACTAGGTTTAAATGGAAATAATTCCTTTTACAAGTCTATGCTATCTGTAACACATTAATTGGAAGGACTTAAATATTAGAGCAAGGGAGAACTACTTCTACTTTGAGTGCAACTAGAAAACACAACCTATTCCAACCTGAAAATCAAGCTTAATTTAACATTCTTTTTCAGGATGAAACCCTTCATAGTATTATCATGATAAAATAAATAAATAAATAAATGGGGTATTATTAAGAGTTTCACGAGCATACTAGCTGTCTACCACATAAACAATGCTGCATAAATTAGTTTCACAACATGATTAGAACTAGCAAGTAAATAAGTTTACTTTGAACAAACTCATGTTTTACAAAAATAATGATGCCACCTGGGAATGAGATGAATTGTTACTTGGTTTCTAATCAAAACTTTAAACCTATGACATGCGGAATTGACTCCTTGCTTGAATTTCACTATCAGCCATTAAATAAGCACACTATACACAACTATAAAAATCCATTCAACTATAATGAACTCTTCTCCATACAAGTTTAGCAGAAATAGAATACAAGAATCAGAGTCCAATTTACAAAAAAAAAATAAATTTAGCACAACAAAATATTCACTAGAAAGTCAATGAGTTGAAATGATTCGGTTAAGCACTCTTGTTTCTCAACAAATTGAAGGCTTTCAAGCATAAAAAGATGTCCTTGGATCACCATAAGCTAGCTCTATTGCTACAATTGTTTCAGATAAAAACACATGAAATTTGGTACTCAAGCAGCAAGTAGCAACCAACCAAAGCATGCTTCATCGAATACCTATTGAAAGAAAGAGTTAAACTCCAAATCTCATCCATCATCTCCCTGGCTTGACCTTAAGACCGATGAATAGTAATGTGCCTCGAGCTCCTTGAGATTGGCAGCGGCTTGCTCCCCAACCTTTTCCAGAAGCCGCTCAGATCCCTCCTCCAGGCGGTTGAATTCAGCGACCTGCCGATCCACGTTGTCATTCAAAGAGCCAAACCCCGAGAAGATAGCTGTTTGCTTCAGCTCCGACACCAAATTTCTCAACGACTCAGCCGCTTGAACCTTCCATCAAAATGAAACTTCGAACATCACAAACCAAAGCAAGAAAGAACACAGTAGATCACCCTACCATTCTCGCTGCACGAATCTCCATCTGGAAGGCTTCCTGCGAGTTCCGGACCGGTGGATCGTTCACCTAAAACCAGCATAACGAAAACATCGGATGAAAAGATCTCCCCAGGGCGAGGATGAAAGGACGTTAAGATGATTACAAACCCTAGCAAGATTCACGAGGTGGCTGAAGTTGTCAACGAGGTTGGACACATCGGCGTCGACCCTTTGCAGTAGCGTCTTCTGCTTTTGCGCTGCCGCGACCGCGGCAGCAGCCGTCGGGCCGCCCCCTCCCCCACCGCCTCCGACCGCTGCTTTGTTCATTCTTCCACCGCAACGACATAATGACAACGTCGTGGACATCTCCATTTAACGACTAGTAGAAATAATAAAGCCCATTAGGGCCCAGAAGCAAATTCTTAGTTTTTTAACCCTGATAACTAATTATCGACGTTTTTGTATTTATATTTGTTCTATTTAAATAATAATCATAATAATAATAATAAATAAATCTACTATCCTAATCATCCGCTGATAAATATAAATATAAAAATATTAGGTACACGATGAAATAAACCCATATCATTCGTACATTCATTTATATAAAAAATAAAATATTTATCAATAATCTAAAAATCATGTTATATAAATCCACTGTAAAATTGATCTTATATTTTTGTTTTTTAAATTGTAGAATCATGGTGGCATAATAGAATTATGATGGATTAATTTAGAGTTAGAATCAGGATTAGATCATAGAAACGTATAATCCTATAAAAATACAAAAAATTTAATTTAATATTTAAGAGGATAATGAAATACTAAATTAATTTATATTTGATTAAAATTATCTTTAAATAAATTCAATTAAATTAAATTAATAATATTATTATTAATGGGATGAAAATATATAGAATAAATAAATATAATTTATCTATAATTTTTAAAATTTAAAATAAATTTATATATATTTTAATTAGATAATTTGAATAGAATTTGAGACCGACTATTTAACTTGTGTGTTGATTAAATTAATTAACGAAAATTTTAATTAAAAACCTAAACTTTATCGTATTCACTATGTCGTCACTTTCCCTTTCTCTCCTCACCCGATCGTTGCTGCTCCCTTCACCTCCACCCAGGGGCGGAGCCACCCTTGGGCTAGGGTGGGGCTGGCCTTGGGCTAGGGTGGGCTCCAGCCCCACCCAATTAAAACTAAAAAAAAAAAAAAAAATTAGCCCTATGCTAATATGCTTTCATCAAATTAAACCTATTTTTTTACCTTCATCTCACGCCGCCGTCGCCGCCGCAACACCAACGTCTGCTTCATCTCACGATACCGCCTCCACAACGACTCCTTCATCTCACGATACCGCCTCCACAACGACGCTGCTATAGACCCACAACGACTGCTTCATCTCACGTCGCCGCCTCCACAACGACGTTGCCACAGCCACAAGCCCACAATTACAACACACACAACTCTCTACTTGCCACGTGACAACCTACGCCAGCGCCGACGCCGCTTTCCTTGTCCCATCTCGTACGCGTCCTCCCTTCTCCCTAAACGTGCAAAATATCTGGGAAAGGAATTTGCTCAGAATTTGCTTGTATTGCGTTTTGCAAATTGGTTGTTTTGGGCTCTTTGGGATCGTGATATACATATTGTATTGAGGGAAGATTTTAGAACTGAGGTACAAGAAAGATACTTTGATGAATATGAAATTATTCGAGAATCGATATATCATTTAAAATCATTTGTTGCAGGAATTTTGTTTGGTTGCTATAGAGTAACATATTTCAAGTCTGAACATGTTTGGGATGAGAAAGTGAAGCCCCAATCTTACTGTCGAGAACTACAGCCAAATCAGGTAATTGAATTTATTTTAATTAATTAAAGATAATTTAATTACATAATTAAATATTAATCAGTTTAATTGATTTATAAGTAATACTTAGTTTAATCGGTTAGATAAATGATTCGATGACATATAGATTAGATCATTAAGTTGATTACTTTTATTTATATACTTGGTTATTTTAGTTATTAATGTTTCGATATTAGCAACATATGACTTCGTATTATGTTGTATCTGATTTGTTATTAAGGGATATTTTCTTATTATTGGATAATGATAATTTCTATATTTATTCACTTTAATACAGAAAACTCAAGGAATGAAGAAAAGAAAAACTATTAATTCTTTTTTTGAAGCAAAAGAGGAGACATTGACAAGTCAAGGGAATTCTTCATTCAATATTGATATATCAAATTCAAGCGATCAACAATCTAACAAATCTCCTATAACAGATATTGATATCAGTTCTCTTGAACCTGATCCAGGATTACGTACTCCGATATGGAAATATCCTGTTAATCAAAGGGATGAAATTAGACGAGCTTATATTAAGATGGGGCCATATCAGCCTATTAAGAATGAGTATCCACCGACCAAATTCGGAAGTCAAAATCGACGATTTCAAAGTCATTGGTTTAAAAAATTTACTTGGTTAGAGTATTCTCCTTCAAAAGATGCTGCATTTTGTTTTCCATGCTTCTTGTTTGATCATAAGCATCCTCGTAATCCTGCATTTACAACGGATGGATTCAAATATTGGAAGGGAGTTAATGATGGTGATAGATGTGCATTTTTGATGCATATAGGATGCAATACTTCACCACATAATAATGCTATGGAACATCTTGATAATTTGATGAATATACCTCGTCATATTGATAAAATGATGAATGCACAATCTTCAGAAGAAAAGCAGAAGAACAGATTGCGGCTTACAGCAACTATTGAAAGCATTCGATGGCTTACTTTACAAGCATGCGCATTTAGAGGGCATGATGAATCTCCATCTTCTAATAATCGTGGAAATTTTATTGAGATGATAAAATTTATGGGAAAAATGAATGAGAATATTGGGGACATCGTCTTAGAGAAAGCTCCAAAAAATGCAAAGTATACTTCACCAGATATTCAGAAAGATATTTTGAATATTTTTGCCAATCAAGTGAGAACTAAGATTCGTAAAGAAATCGGGGATGCAAAATTTTGTATTTTAGTTGATGAAGCAAGAGATACATCTAACAAAGAGCAGATGGCTATTGTATTAAGATTTGTGGATATTGATGGTTTTTTACGAGAGCGGTTCTTTGCTATTGTATATGTGACTGACACAACTGCTGCAACACTTAAGAAAAAATATCTGATACTCTTGGCTGTTATGACTTGCATATCCACAACATGCGGGGACAAGGATATGATGGTGCTAGCAATATGCGTGGCTCTTGGAATGGATTACAAGCTCTATTCTTGAAAGATTATTCATGTGCATATTATGTACATTGTTTCGCTCATCGACTTCAACTAGCATTAACTGCAGCTGCTGAAAAAGAGGTATCCATTTGGTTATTCTTTTCAAAATTGAATTCCATTTGTAATCTCTTTAATGCGTCTCCTAAACGTCATGCTGAGTTACTTTCTGCTCAAAAAGCTGAAGTTGCGCATATGGTAGCTATTGGTGAACGTGATACTGGTAGAGGATGTAATCAAATTGGAAATTTACTACGGCCTGGAAAGACTCGCTGGAGTTCTAATTTTGACTCAATTTGTAACATGATTGATATGTATAGTTCTGTGATTACCGTATTAGAAAACATGGTGAATGATGGGTCCTCTAACTCCATCCGTGGTGAAGCTAGTGGTTTGCTGATAGCGATGAAGTCTTTTGATTTCATATTCATATTACATTTGATGCAAAAGATAATGGGGTTAACAAATCTGCTTTGTCGAGCATTGCAAGAGAAATCTTTAGATATTTTAAATGCAATGGACTATGTTTCAACTACTAAAACTTTGCTTCAGACTTTAAGAGAAGAAGGATTTGCTATTCTACTTAGTTATGTGAAAGAAGTTTGTGCCAAGTATGACATTGAGATACCTCAAATGGAAGCTCGTTATAAATCTGCTACAGGTCGTTCTTGTCAACAAAATGATTCAATCACAGTTGAGCATCACTATCGATTTGATGTATTTACTGCTGCAATAGATTTTCAAGTTGAAGAGCTTAATAGTAGATTCAAGGATGAGGTAGTGGAATTTCTTAAGCTTAGTTGTGCTTTAGAACCTAAAGAAAACTTTAAGCTTTTTAATGTTGATCACATCTATCGACTTGCTGAGAAATTCTATCCTCTTGATTTTGATACACAAGATTTACACCACTTGAGAATGCAATTGGAGCACTATAAGATTGATATTGTTGGTCATGAAAGATTTCAGAATTTATCAACTATTTCTGAATTATGTCGAAGATTAATTGAAACAAACAAATCAGGAAGTTACAATTTGATTGACAGGTAATTTTTTCTCATTTATTAGTTTATATATATTATAATTATATCATTTACTTATATATTGAATACAGTATATTATTTAATTGGCAGGTTGATTCGTCTTGTTTTAACTCTTCCCGTCTCTACAGCAACAACGGAACGAGCATTTTCAGCTATGAAACTTGTTAAAACAGCTCTTCGTAACAAGATGGAAGAAGAGTTTTTAACAGATTCTATGGTCATCTATATTGAACGGGAGTTAGCGGAAACTATTGATAATGATACAATAATTAATGAGTTTGATTCTAAGAAAAATCGAAGAGCACAACTTCAATAATATTTTTATTCTATGCTTTTGAATGTACTGAATATTAAATATTTTATGTCATGTTTTTGAAAAATTAATATTCACATACTTTTATTTGTATTTTTGAATTGATTAATTTTTTATATCAATTATAGTCAGCCCCAGGTATCTTTGAATCCTGGCTACGCCCCTGCCTCCACCGCTGCCAACCATTGCCGGCGCCTTTCCCTCTTCCCCATCCAAGTTGCCGCGTCTTCTCCTCTTCCCCATCACAAGCCACCAGTGGTCGACGCCTTCCCTGTCTCAAGTCGCTGATGCCTTCCTCATCTCAAGTTGCCGACACCTTCCCCTCTTCCCATCGCAAGATGTAGTCCACCTCCGCACCGTCGGCGTCATCCCACTGACGAGGACGCCTCCGTTGTCGCTGCCCACCAATGAGGATTCCTCTGTTGCCGCCGCCAGCCGCCCGCCGACGAGAATGTTGTCTCCTTTGTTCCAGTTGGGTGTGAATCGTTTGTAACATGAGATCAATACGATTTCAACGACTTTATTTCAAACTACATTATTGTGTAGAACTCAAACTCAAATTATTGTAGATTTGTAGTCTTCGTCAAGTCAAGTCAAGTCAAGTAGACTTGATGAATTATGTAGTGGTAATTAAGTTATTATGTTAAATTAAATTGTTAAGTGTTAGGATTCAATTAAAATTTCATATTGAAAAGATTTGACAAATAATATGAATTTAAAAGGATGTTCACGTATTTCTATAATGACATGATATTTTTCATTTTGGGCTTAGACCCTCATGACTTTATTCTTAGGCTCTCTCCAAAAGGTCTCATGCCAATGGAGATATCTTACATCCTTTTAAACCCATTATCTTTATCAAATCTTTCCAATATGAGACTTTAATTGAACCCCAACAATCATCCCTTTAAACGAAGGATCATAATTACTCTCATGGTCTGGGCCTCCCCGTGAGCATCTAGTCATCCTGACCTGCTTTGGACTTCTTTGCGAGCATCTGTATCCGGTCACCTTGACCTACTCCGGGTCTCCCCGCGAGCATTCGGTCACCTTGACCTACTTCGGTCCTCCCTGCGAGCATCTAGTCATCCTGACCTACCAACCTTCTCACTAAAGTGTCTTTTGACACAATAAGAGGAAACCAAGTTGTGGCATGGAAGACTGAGTCACACTCACATCAAACTCATTTAAAAAATGAGTCAAAATGACTTGGTTAGAGGTCTACCTAAATTAAAAAAATTTAGAAAATATAGTTTATAATGTTTGTCAATAAGGCAAACAAACTAAATCAACCCATAAACCAACAAGCCTAAATCAAACTAACTCAATACTTGAGCTTCTATACTTAGACCTATTTGATTCACACAGAACCAAGTCACTAAGCAAAAACCAATATTGCTTAGTCATGATTGATGATTACTCAAGATTTACTTGGGTCAAATTTCTAAAAACTAAAGATGAAACCTTTGAAATCTTTAACAATTTTTACAAACAAATAGAAAATGAAAAAGATACAAAGATTAAAAGAATTAGAAGTGATCACGAGGGGGAATTTGAAAATCATAGGTTTAACAAATTTGTCAAACTAATAGATATAATCATGAATTTTCATGTCCTAAAATCCTCCAACAAAATAGTCTAGTAGAACAAAAAAATAGAATATTACAAGAGGCTGCTAGAACTATGTTAAATAAATATAACTTAAGTAACTAATTCTGGGCCGAAGCAATAAATACGACATGTTATATTCAAAATAGAATATTAATCAATAAATTTCATAATAAAACCCCCATGAAATTTATTACAATAAAATACCCAATCTAAATTATCTAAAAGTTTTTTGATATAAAGTACATATATTAAACACTAAGGATTATTTAGGTAAGTTTTGTTGGACCCCATGGTAGTTTTGATGCGATCAATCAAGTTGGTTAGGTCCTGCTTTGTGTTTGATCTCTGTGTCTGAGTGTGTAGGAGCTTAGGAGCACAGGAAGTCGAGCGGAAGACGCAGCTAGCGAGAAGGATGGCACGGGAAGGGAGCTGACGGGCTCGGTGCGTCCGAAGGACGAGAGGGCTGCGGAAGAGTACACCGGTGGGCGAGAAGAACGTGCGCCGCGTTCGAGGGACGTTAAGCCGGGGAGGAAGACTGCTCGAGGAGAAGGCCAAGAATTGGGTTCGGGTGAGCCCTATTTCGGTTGGCCACAATCACCCAAAAGAACGGAGCTTCGGAAGCCAAAGTGAAGAAGAAAAGGAGTCAAAAGAGGCTGGAAATTACTGTAGCAGGAAGTTACTGTAGCAGGAACTTGAAGGCGCCTTCATTGCTTGTTGAAGGCGCCTTGAGCCAGGTCAGAATGACCGTTCGAGCACCGGATAGAATTCTATCCACTCACCGAGCTGGAGGCGCCTTGGACCTTGTTGGAGGCGCCTTGGGCCCTCGGGATAGAATTTCCAGAGGCTATTTAAAGGCCCCTTAAGCTAGAAATTAAACAACAACTCAAGCATCCAACTTGTAATCAATTCCTAGCAACTAAGTGAGCGTTTTAAGTGTAAAAAGGCTTCTCCGCCTACAGTAAAGGAGATTCTGCTAGTGGAGCTTTTCATCGCCCTGGATTAACAACCTCCTTAGTTGTAACCAGGTTAAATTCTGTTTTACTTTACTTTCCTGTTTTATTTGCATAGTTGCTATTTATTGAGTTGAAATCCGAGGAGGGTATATTTTATTTTTATTTTCAGCAATTCACCCCCCTCTTGCCGGTCTCCGCTGCACCTACAATTGGTATCAGAGTAAGACCGCCTCAGAAGGACTAACAGCCGACTGAAGCACAACGATCAAGACTATGGCTGGAGCAAATATTCATCTCCCGAAGTTCGACGGAGACTTCGCCACATGGAAGCGCAAAATGGAGGTATTTTTTAAAACTGAATTTGACATTCTTTTAATAATGAAATATGACTATGCAGTTCCGAAAGATAAGGAGGAAAACACTTGGACGAAAAAGGAACAAGCAGATTTCGTCGCCAATGGGAAGGCTGAGTTCCACCTACTCAGCGTTCTGCCGCCTCAGGAGGTAAATCGGATCGGAAGCTACGACTCCGCGAAAGATCTCTGGGAAAAATTCCTGGAGCTTCACGAAGGTACCTCCGAAGCAAAGTTAGCGAGGCGCGACATCCTCCGGACCCAGTTGACGAACCTCCAGATGAACCAAGGCGAGAAGGTAGCGCAACTCTAAGCGAGGATCAAAGAGCTGATAACTCAACTCAACAACCTTGGAGAAGAAGTAACGAACCGGGACTCGATCCGGTACGCGCTCAACGCCTTCCCGAGAACTCCCGATTGGGCTTCCTTAGTAGATGCGTACTACATCTCTAAGGATTTCGAGGTAAGTACCTTAGAACAATTGTTTTCGACTTTTGAACTTCACGAATCTCGAGTTGCAGAGCCCACTGGAGTAGAGAAAATCAATCAAAACATTGCCCTAAAGGCAAAAGTAAACGGTTCTGACTCCGAAGCCTCGGTCGACGAATCCGAAGCGGCACTACTGGTAAGACGCTTCGATAAGTTTTTCAGTACTAATAAATTTAAATCGCAGAGGCATCATCGAAAGAAGAGGACGGTTCGTTGCTACAACTGCAACGAAGAGGGGCACATCAAAGATGACTGCCCAAAGCTAAAGAGAAAGAAGAAAGAAAAGGAAAAGTCCAAATACAAGAAACTATAACCCTCCAAGCACAAGAACCTGAAAGCTACTTGGTCAGATTCGTCATCCTCTAAGTCAGACATCGAAGAATTCTCGAGGTTAACGCTAATGGCGAACCATCAACAAGAAGAAGACTCAAGCTCAGACATGAGCATGGATGAAGGGGGAGGTTCATCAGAAGAGGAAAGCTGCAGTGAAGGGGGAGCATCACCGAGTCAGGTAAGTAAGGTACGCAATCTAACCCCAACTCAGTCTTTTCGCTTTATTAAAGTACTTTCTAAAGAGTTAGATCAATTAGAAAAAGAAAATGAGCATTTAAAATTAGAAAATGCAAACTTGAAAAATAAAATTGAAAGTTTGAAACATGATGCATGCTTAAATAAATTTCCAAACTAAAAATTAAGAATTTATGGAAAATTGAACTGGTACATTAGAAACCATCAATGTCAACTTAGAAAAATGCCCAAAATTTATGTACCCCCTAAATATCTGATTAATCCAGTAGGAAGGAACTTCTATTGGGTTCCAAAATCTGTGCTAAATTAATTTCTTTTAAGTTAAAAGCTTTAAAGAGAGAAACTTAAACATTTTCTTTATGAAGGCTTTGTCTAAGGAAGTGGTTGTTACTCCAATAACCAAGAAGGCCTAGTGCCTCGCCACGACCTAGAAGCTGAAAAATTGAAATAAAATGTTCAATTAACTTTCTGAAAAAGCATTAAAAACTAGAATTAAATAATGCTTTGAAAGTTTATCAAACATTTTTTAAAATAAACAAAAAATTTCTTTTACTTAGAAATTTTTCTTGAAAATTCTAACTTAATTTTTTTTATTTTAGTTAGAAATTTTTTCCTGGAGAAATTCTAAAAAACTTCATTTGACTTAGAAATTTTTTTTTGGAACATTAAAAAATTTAGTTTGCTTAGAATTTTTTTTATTAATTGACTTAGAAATTTTTTTGGAAAATTCAATTTAACTTAGAAATTTTTTCTAAAAATTCATTTTTGCTCAGAATTTTTTCTACCTTAATAATTTGCTTAATATTCTCTTATTGGCACCCCGTTTTTGCTGTGATCAAAGGGGGAGAGGAAATGTACAAGTTAAGGGGGAGTTAGAAAGTTTAAAATTTTAATATTTTTTTTAAAAATATGTTGCAATTTTATTTATTGCAAAACTTATGCTTAACATGCTAGTTTAGTAATTTTTCTTTAAAATTATTTTTTTTATCTGTTTTTACCCTAACTTGAACTTGGGTTGATGCACATCAAAAAGGGGGAGATTGTTGGACCCCATGGTAGTTTTAATGTGATAACCAAGTTGGTTAGGTCCTGCTTTGTGTTTGATCCCTGTGTCTGAGTGTGCAGGAGCTTAAGAGCACAGGAAGTCGAGCGGAAGACGCAACTAGCGAGAAGGATGGCATGGGAAGGGAGCTGACGGGCTCAGTGCGTCTGAAGGACGAGAGAGCTGCGGAAGAGTACACCGGTGGGCGAGAAGAACGTGCACGATGTTCGAGGGACGTTAAGCCGGGGAGGAAGACTGCTCGAGGAGAAGGCCGAGAATTGGGTTCGGGTGAGCCCTATTTCGGTTGGCCGCAATCACCCAAAAGAACGGAGCTTCGGAAGCCAAAGAGAAGAAGAAAAGGAGTCAAAAGAGGTTGGAAATTACTGTAGCAGGAAGTTACTGTAGCAGGAACTTGAAGGCACCTTAAACATGCATTGAAGGCGCCTTCAACATTGAAGGCGCCTTCATTGCTTGTTGAAGGCGCCTTGAGACAGGTCAGAATGACCGTTCGAGCACCGGATAGAATTCTATCCACTCACCGAGCTGGAGGCGCCTTGGACCTTGTTGGAGGCGCCTTGGACCCTCTGGATAGAATTTTCCAGATGCTATTTAAAGGCCCATGGAGCTAGGAATTAAACAACAACTCAAGCATCCAACTTGTAATCAATTCCTAGCAACTAAGTGAGCGTTCTAAGTGTAAAAAGGCTTCTCCGCCTACAGTAAAGGAGATTCTGCTAGTGGAGCTTTTTATCGCCCTGGATTAACAACCTCCTTGGTTATAACCAGGTTAAATTCTGTTTTACTTTACTTTCCTATTTTATTTGCATAGTTGCTATTTATTGAGTTGAAATCCGAGGAGGGTATATTTTATTTTTGTTTTCATCAATTCACCCCCCTCTTGCCGGCCTCCGCTGCACCTACAAGTTTATATCAAAATTTTCAACTGGCATATTTTTAAGGTACTCCACAACTAGTAGAGTTTATCGAGTCTTTAACAAAAATACTCTAAAAGTTGAAGAAGCAACAAATGTGATTTTTGATGGAGAAAATTGTTGGTGCAATATCCCCTGGTTCAAGTTGACCAAGTTGACTAAGCTTGAGTTGACTCAAGTTTAAGTCTTGATATTTGAGTTTCGATGTTTGACAATATATAGAGATTGCAAATGCAATTGTCCAATTGGGGATATTATTGATGCAATTCCTCTCTGGTCAATGTTTGATCAGTTTGATGTAAAGAAGAGTCAAGTAGGTCAAAATTGACCAGATACTTGATTGGGAAAGTCTTAACTGGAGGTTAGGCAAGTGGAAGTCCTGGTGAGTGAAGTCAGGCAGTTGGAAATCCTGATGAGTAAAGTCAGGTGAAAGATCTAGTGAGTGAAGCTAGGCAGATGGAAGTCTTGGTGAGTGAAGCCAGACAGATGGAAAATCCTAGTGAGTGAAGCTAGGTGAAAGTCCTGGTGAGTGAAGCCAGGCAGATGGAAAGTCCTAGTGAGTGAAGATAGACAGATGGAAAGTCCTAGTGAGTGAAGCCAAGCACGTGGAAATCTAGGCAGGTTAAGGTTGACCGGACACTTGGTGCTGGGAAGTCCAAGTAGGTCAAAAGAGTGACAAAATACTTGGCATAAGGAAATCCAGATAGGTCAAGAGTGACCGGACATCTGGTGGAAGGAAGTCCAAGTGGGTCATGGAGGACCGGACACTTGGCACGAGACGGTAAGTCGAATTGGGTCAAGGTTGACCGGATACTTAGCACAAGGAGAAAAGTACAAGTGGATCAAAAGATTGACTGAACACTTAGTGAAGAAGTCCCAGCAGGTCAAGGTTGGCTGGATGCTAGGCACGAGGAGTCCCAACAAGTCACGGTTGATTGGATGTTGGGTTTGGGAGCCCTAGACTTGACTCGGGCAAGCTAGGGTTGGTCAATTTGATTAAGTGATCAAATTAGACCAAGCCTAATCGATCAGTTAATCGATTGGGCACAGTGTTGCGATAAACAACAACCCAATTGATCAGCCGATTGATTGGGAAGCGATGCCGCGAGCATAAAATAGTCCCCAATCGATCAGTCAATCGATTAGGGGTTGATTTTCTCGTGAGGACGCGAGGAAGCCTGAATCGATCCATCGATCGATTCAGGTAATTTCCAGTAGAGCACAGAGGCACTCTGAATTGATCATCCGATCGATTCAAGCCTCCCCAATTGATTGGTCAATCGATTGGAATATGATCGTTACGTAGGAAGCGAGCGATGGATAGCTGCGATTGCGTGGATGTGATGCGACAATCGATTGGGAGTAAGCCCAATTGATTGAGAGCCTTAGAAGCGCAGAGTATAAAGTCATGGTGAGCTTCTTCTTCGGGCTCTCTCGACACAACACTTACACGATTTCTCCTTGCTATTGTTCGCCAAACTTTGAGTGTGGAAGAAAGTGTTGTTGCACTTTCCAGCAAGTCTAGAGGCATCTGCATCAACAAGATATCAAGCAAGAAGAGGTTTTTTCTTTGTACACTTTTGTATTTACTTCTTGCTTAGAGTTGTATCTTATTGTGTGACTTTGTACGAGGTTTCTCCACCTCCAGTAGTCACCGAGAAGGAGTATTTTGCATAGTGGAGAGCGTGTCATGTGTGGATCCTTGGATTAATCACCTCTTATTGAGGTGGATACCAAGTAAATCATTCGTGTTAGCGTTGTAAGTATGTTTTGTGTTTCATTCCGCTGCATATCATCATCACGAAGCAAGACAACAAGCGCGACGAGCTATTCACCCCCCTCTAGCTACAAATCGACCCTAACAAAAATAACCTATCGAATTTAATCAATGAAGATAGTAATCAAAATACAAAAAATATAAAAGATGATGAAGATGATCAAATTAAACCTAAACCCAGTGAATCAGTAGAACCAATTATTGATCCAACCACCCAACTGACCAAATTTTGGATGACTCAACCCTATGAGTTCGAACTCAATCATCTTATAGAAACCTAAGTTAAATAGCTCTCATTTCCAAAATTAAACCTAAAACTATAGAAGAAGCCCTACTTGACCCAGATTGGTAGGGATGTAAATGAACCAAACTGTTCGCGAGCTATTCGGAGCTCGATTCGGTAAAAGTTTGTTCGAGTTCGTTCGTTTATCTTATCGAGTCGAGCTCTAGCTCGATTTCGAGCTCGACAGTTTTATCGAGCTGATCTCGAGCTTAAAGATATTCGGCTCGTGAGCTCGCGAACATGTTCGTTTATAGGCTCGCGAGCAAAAAAAATGAGCCTTAAAATGAGCCTTAAACCGAGCCAAAAACGAGCTCTAAAACGAGCAAAAAAAACGAGCTCTAAAACGAGCCTTAAAATGAGCTTTAAAATGAGCCAAAAAATGAGCTCTAAAATGAGCCAAAAATGAGCTCTAAATGAGTCCGAAAATGTGCCCGAGCTCGCTTAACGAGTTAGGCTCGTTAACTTTGATAATCGAGCTAATAACGAGCCGAGCTCGAACTGTTCACGAGCTTAATAATTCTAAAACGAGCCGAGCTCGAGCCTTGTGATAAAAGCTCGATTCGAGCTTGAGCCAAGCTCGAGCTCGAATATAACTTAAACGAGCCGAGCTCGAGCCTAATACTGTTCGGCTCGGTTCAACTCGTTTACATCCCTACAGATTGGATAGTTGCAATGCAAAAAGAACTAGCTCAATTTGAAAGAAACCAGGTCTGGGAACTAGTACCTAAACCCATAATAAATCTATAATTGATACTAAGTGGGTCTTTAGAAATAAACTAGAGGATAAAGGTGAAATAGTTAGAAATAAAGTTATACTTGTGGCGAAGGGATTCAACCAAGTAGAAGGGTTAGATTATGATGAAACCTATCCACCTGTAGCCAGACTTGAATCCATCAGGATGCTGCTAACCTATGCAGTACATAAAGGATTCAAGTTATACCAAATAGACGTAAAGTCCGCATTCCTAAATAAGTTCATCAAAGAAAAAGTTTATGTAAATCAACCCCTAGGATTTGAAGACTTAGATCATCCAAATCATGTCCTTAGGTTAAAGAAAGTTTAATATAGACTAAAACAAGCACCTAAAGTTTGGTATGAACGACTATCAACATACCTAATATCTAAGGGGTTTAACCAAAGCCAAATAGATCAAACCCTATTTGTTAAAACTTTAGAAAAAGATATTTTTATAGCTCAAATTTATGTAGATGACATAATTTTTGGTTCAACCAATACTAAATTTTTAAAAGAATTTACTAAATTAATGGAAAATAAATTTAAAATGAGCATAGTAGGAGAACTTAATTTTTTCTTAGCTTTACAAATAAAGCAAATAAAAAAAGGAATTTATATTTTTCAAACAAAATATGCTAAAGAATTAATTAAAAAGTTTAGAATGAAAAATTTCAAAAATATAAATACTCTTATGACAACTAATGTTAAAATTGACTCTGATTTAGAAGGAAAACCAGTAGACTTAAAATATTATAGAAGTGCAATAGGAAGTCTATTATACCTAACTGCAAGCCGATGTGATATTTTATTTATAGTAGGTATGTGTGGTAGGTACCAATCATGTACAAAAGAATCACACTTAACTAATATAAAAAGAATACTTATATATATTAAAGGAACCCTAAGTGTCAAACTTTGGTACCCTAGAACTAGCACATTGAACTTAATTGAGTACTCTGACTTAGATTATGCTGGATGCAAACTAGATAAAAAGAGTACAATTGGAAGCTAACAATTTCTAGGTCAGTACCTAGTAAGCTTGTAAAATACCGAAAATAGACAAATATTAATAAGGGAATTTTCCGAAATTTTTGGAAATTTTTCGGAAATTTTTCGGAACTCGTACGGACGAGTTAATAGGGATAAAACGGGATCCGGGAAAGCCTGTTTAGGCTACCCATTTAAGTGAGGAGAAGTTTGAATTTTCTTTTATTCTTTCCTTTTCTTTTATTTATTTTTCTTTTCTCCTCCGTTTTTCATTCCCTCGCGCACCCGAGCCGCACCCCCTTCCTCGCCCGACACTATCTCCTCCGAGCCCTAACCGCCGGCCGCGACGGTTTTCCTCCCTCCCTCGTGCTTAAGCCGTGACCAAGGGGAGAAGCCGACGCCGACTCCGTGCCCTAATCACTGCCGCCGACGCCTTCCTCCTCTCCTCTGCCGCCACTCCGACCCGGAGCCGAGTCCTAGCCACGTCGCCGCCACTCTGACCCGACGCTGAGCCCTAGGTGTCGACGCCGCCGACGCCCTCTCCGATCTCCTCACGCGCACCACCGTCGTTCCGACGCCGAGCAGCGCCGACCTTCTTCTCCTCTGCTGACACCGAGACCTCCTCTTCCTCCATCTCGAGTGCCCTAGCAGACTCCTTCTTCCCGACGCCCTCTGCCCTAGATTTGGGCCATAGCCGTCGCCACTTTGCCCTAGCCGAATTCCTTCCACCGTCGGCAGTCCGAGTTCCCTTCTGGTGTTCGTGCCCTAGCCACAGCCTACACCGCCGCGAATTCCTCCGCTCTAGGTCAGGCCGACTTCCGACTTCCTCTCCTCCCTGTGCTCACGACCCGCCGCACCTCTGCACAGTGCCGACGCCGCTGCCTAGTGCTCTCTGCCCTTGATCAAATCCACGGTGAGGTTTAGTTTGGTTGAAAATTCTGTAGGTTCAAGGATTTTGATTATTTGCTATTTTGGTTTGTTCGTTTTTGTTCCAGCAGCAATCAATTTGTGCTGGTAGCCACAGTTCTGGTGTGGAACAACAAGCACGACTACGAGTTGGGTAAGGAAAATTAGGTATTGCTGATTTTATGATGTCCTCATCTTAATTGGACAGTGGGAAAGAATTTCTAATGGGATTTGTTGTGGTTTCCTTGATCCAGCAATTTATTTTTGTTGCTAGCGGTGACAAGTCGATCTCCAGTTGTGCTGATGACAGAAGCTTTAGAGTTGTGCAGATTTAAATTGGGTAAGATACTTAATTGAGTTTGTTTGGATAGGGTTGATTCATTATATAGTTGGTGGTTCATGTGTAGTTAGGTCGACTTGTGGTTAAGTTAGGAATGGAACCCTAAGCTTTGGATTAGGGATAGTTAATTGTGATTAACTATTTAATTAGGGTTCCTGGAGAAAAATAATTTGATTTAGCTATTTTGCTTATAATTAAATTTAGCTAAACTATACGGTTTATTACAGGACTTTGATTCGAGATGAGTATCTCGATTGTCGGATTGGACCATTTCGATTGGAGGCGGGTACTTTGACTTATGTCTTTTGATATGCATAATAATGTGTTTAACATATAGCATGGTTGTGTTTTCCATTTGTTTCGGTTGATCACTACATGATCTATTACATGTTTGCTTGTTTACTCGTTATGCACTGCATGTTATTATTTACCTGATCATACCTGCTTTATAGGTAGTGACACAATCATATGATACATTATGTTTAGGACCTAGGGTTTATTTGATACCCTATCTGTTTGTGTACCTTCCATCTGATACATTGACTTGTGGTACACCTTTTATTTATGTATGGATCTTGCTATGCTATTCATGATATTGCCATATTTAGTGTCATGCATCATCTTGCATGATTGCATACTGTGCGATTGTCTGCTCCATTATTGTTGAGCACATCACCAGTTACATGTATCTGTACACACCACCACTCATGGGTTAGTGGTATATCAGACAGGTGTGTGGCAGTTCTACTATTTGGCTCCGTTGGTCTGGTGACTCAGCGTGGTAGCCGGCAGACAGTTCCGCTCTGTTTGGCTCCGTTGGTTTAGTGTAGCAGCGTTGTAGCCGGCAGACAGTTGGACTTTATTTGGCTCCGTTGGTCCGCTCATGGTAGTGTGACTCAGCGTGGTAGCCGACAGAGACTCCTCCCCGTCATCGTGTACCGGGAGATAAGAGCATTGCACTCCCCCATTTATGATTTGGGGTAGGAGTATGTGTGTACTCCGACAACATCCCGTCCACTTGGTCACTCATCAGGAGCAGTGACGTCAGAGTGCACGGTTGTCACAGCCCTACCCCCTCGGACTCACCATTGTGTGTGAGATGGCTGACTGGCGTCAGGGGTGACCATGTCATTGGCATCATATGCATGATGCATTTATTGCTTGTGTTTGCTGCATTTACTTGCTGCATTTATATGGATGTATATGATTGACATGCATACAGGATTATGAAACCCTCGGTCTGACGACCCTGTTACCCTTATACCTTGGTCCGGGTTAGTACAGCTTTTCTCCTGCATTCCTTAGTTGCATTTACCTTTCTTGTATCAGGAGACTGTACGCATGATTAGTGCTAGTTGTTATATTCTTTATTATGCATATCAGTTGTTACCCGCTGAGCGTGGACTCACCCTCGCCTCCGTTGTTATTTTCAGGTTGATGCTGTCAGGAGGTAGTTCCAGTCGCTAGTCCCCACTGCACGTAGTGCTAGTCCTCTACAGACCACGAGTTGTTATTTTAGTTTTCTCTATCGGACTATGTCTTAGTCTTGTATTGGTTTTACTTATGGATCTTGTATGGATTCTTATCGTAAATGGATTTTGGTATGATTTGGTTTTGTTCTACTACATGCCTGCCTAGACGGCAGAAGAGGTGAGTTCGTCGGATTTGTGTTTTATGAGTGTAGTGGAGTAGGAAAAATCGGATTTGAGCTTTATGAGTGTAGTTGAGTAGGGTTGTTTTCGAGTCATGGTATTATAGATTTTTTCATTTCTTATTAAACTGAGTGGAATGCCTGTGTGTTGTATTTTATTATCGTTGTTATTCCAGCCGCATGTGGCTGAGGTATATGGATATGTAGAAAGTTTCAGATTGTCCGCTGTACAGGGGAGATGTTGCCGAAATTTCTTCGGACATGGACTCCTCCGGGGCGTGACAAAGCTAGTCCAGTAGAAAGTAACTTTACCCACTACTGAAGCAGAATATATAGTCATGGGAGAATGTACATCTCAACTATTATGGATGATGCACACTTTAAAAGATTATCAATTAGAATATAAAAATATCAATTGATTACATAAGTTCCATCAATTTAATAAAAAAAAATCTAATTCACCACTTAAGAACTAAACACATAGAGGTAAAACATCATTTTGTAAGAGATCATGTAGCTAGGAGTGATATTATACTTGACTATGTTGAGTTCAAGTGAAACCTAGTAGATATTTTCACAAAATCTTTACCTAAACTCGAGTTCAGTACACTCAAAAGACAGTTAAGCATGTGCTTAGTAGAATAGATTTTAAATAAATATTTTTTAAAATGATTTCTTTATTGTTTCCTTAAAAGTTATAGTTTTTTTTTAAAAGGGTATTTTCCAAATCAGCTTGAGTTTAAAATTTACGATAAAACATTTTTATTTTCTTCAAATTCTCAATTTTACTAGTGCTTTTAAATATTGGACTTAGCCTAGATCTTTCTACCTAGAAAGCATGTACCCATAGATATCAGCTAGAGCATCTCATAAGCACACTAGGAATACCTTGCTTGTGTATAAAAAATACTTAGAATGGTGTGAGATGCATAGGGTTGCCTGAACTTCAGAATGCTTATGTCTGTGCATCAACATAAATATGGATTATAAATAACAACTCAAATTAATCAAGTTGAGTCATCATTTTGAGTCAAAACTAACTGGATCACACATTTAACTTAACTAACCAAGTGAACACTACTACCTGATAGTAAACAGCTAATAACTAAAGGTTAGACATTTACTCTAAGGAAAATAGATAAATGTTTTAAAGTTTTTTTGTTCCTTTAACCTTTACATGCTTGGACTCTACGATAAGAATTACAGACTTCCTCCTTAAATTTAAAAGCATTCACTTAGATCTTTTTAATGGGGAGATTAAATTTTTCTCTAAAATTCTTTTTGATATATGACAAAGGGGGAGTAATAGATTTAAGTAGGTATTTGAGTTTTTAAGTTTTAAAAATCCTATTTAAAAAAAAAATCCTTCTAAACTAAGTACTTTACTAAATTATTTTATCAAAATCTTTTCAAAACTAAATTTTTTATCAAAATATTTTTAAAGCTAATTAAGCACTTTATAGAAATTTTTTAAGCTAAGTACTTAAGTTTTTATCAAAAACTTTTTAAACTAATTAAGTACTTAAAGTATTTATAATTTTTTTAAAGCTAAGTACTTAAGCTTTTTAAGCTAATTAAGTACTTAAAATGTTTATAAAATTTTTTAAGCTAAATACTTAAATTTTTATCAAAATCTTTTTAAGCTAATCAAGTACTTAGAGTGTTTATAAAATTTTTTTGAAACTAAGTACTTAAGTTTTTATCAAAATCTTTGTCAAAAGCTTAGTACTTAACAAAGGCTCTTAAAATCTAAGAATGAAGCTAAGTTTTTTTATTATTAAAAAGCTAAGAAAATGCAATATTTTAGGGGGAGTTTTTTTTTTAAAACTTTTTAAGAGATTTCTTAGTTTTTGAAAAAAAAATCCTCTATCTACTTGTTCTTCATGTCTTACTATTATGTATATTTTTACTTAACTTTTGAACCAAGTTACTGTAAAATACCGGAAAAATGACGAATGTTAATAAGGGAATTTTTCGGAATTTTTGGATATTTTTCGGAGCTCGTACGGATAAGTTCACGGGGATAAAAACGGGGCCCGGAAAAGCTTGTTTAAGCTACCCGAATTAAGCGAGGAAAAGTTTATATTTATATATATCTTTTTCCTTTTATTTTTCTTTATTTCCTTTGCATTTGTCGCCGAAACCGAGCCGTTCCCGCACCTCTTCTTCCTTTTCTCCCCGACGCCGCCCGAGCCGACTCCTCCGAGCCCTAACCGCCGGCCACTCGGCGGTTTCCTCTTCCTCCTCCTCTTCTTCTTCGATCCTCTGCTGCCGGCGACTCATCCTCTGCCTGGACTCACTCAGCACCGCCGGTCTTCTCTACACGCTGAGCTCTGCACAGAGCCATCGCCGACCGAGCCCATTCCTGTCCTCTCCTCCGCGCGGGCTGCGTCCCTTACGCCTCTGCCCTAGCCGTGCGTACCCGACGCTGCCGCCGGCCGAGTTCTTCCTTCCCGCACGAAACAGTGCAGCGACAGCCGCTCCTCCCCGCTGAGTACGTTGATTCCGACTCCTCTGTGCCAGCACCCGAGCCCTAGAGCCGACGGCCACCTTGTGCCCTAGTGCTCTTTGCCATTGATCAAGTCCACGGTGAGGTTTTGTTTGGTTGGAAATTTAGTAGGTGCAAGGATTTTTATTTTTGATCCGGTTTGCTTGTGGTGTGCTTTGGTCCAGCGATTCACCTGGTTGCCAGTAGCAACGATCTTGGCAGAGGATCATCAAAAGAGGGGCTGTGAGGAAGAGGTAAGGTTAGATTGTTGTTTGGATTTGTAATCTTTAATTTTTTATCCAACCTTGGATCAATTGAGTTGTTGGGCAGTGGCTGAAAGGTTGTTGTTTGTGGTGTTCTTGATCAAGCAACTCATCCTTGTTTCCAGTAGCTGGTTTTATTTCGACATCTACAATAGTTGATTGAGGTAAGGTTTAGGGTTTTACTTTGATCATGTTGTTGATGATTGGTTGATAGGATTAGGTAGTTTGGAATTGATCTAATGGTGGATTGGGGATTAGGTAACTAACCCTAATTTATCGTTAGACTTTATTTAGATAAGTTGATGATTATTATTTAGGGTTTTGCCCTAAATGGTTTTAAGGATTTATTTAGCAATTCATTCGAATTTTAGCTAAATAAAAATGTATTTATTGGATACAGGATTTTGACGCGAGACGAGTATCTCGATGTCGGATTTGGACATTCCTATTGGAGGCGGGTACTTTTGACTTATGTCATTTGATATGCTTAGTAATTAAATTAACATGTTGCATTAATTGTGTTTCTTATCTGTTTCGGTTAATCACTACCCAAATCTTACATGCTTGATTGATTGATTGGTTTTGCATCTCAGGTATATTTTACCTGTTTATATATGCTTATAGGGGGTAGTGATATGCCATGCTTGACCATGTTCAGGACCTAGGTTTTATACCTTCTGTGTACCTTTGATTCGATATGATTCGTTGACCTAGGGTGCACTTTTCTATATATATGGATTAGGTCAGGATGTTTATATGGTTATTGCCATGCATCATTTGCATGATTGCATGCTGTGCGATAGTCCGCTCCATTATTGTTGAGCACATCGCTAGTTACATGGATCTGCACACACCACCACTCATGGGTTAGTGGTCGATTCAGGCTGAGTGTGTTGCAGCAGGGACTCTGTTAGGCACCGTTGGTTCGCTCATGGGTAGTGTGACCCAACGTGTTATCCGGCAGGGATTCCTCCCCGTCTTTGAGTACCGGGAGTTGAGAGCATTGCGCTCCCCCATCTATGATTTGGGGTAGGAGGATAGGTGTACTCCGGCATCCGTCCACTCGGTCACTCATCGGGAGTAGTGACGACAGAGTTGTCACAACCCTACCCACTCGGCCTCACTTTTGTATGAGATGATCGTGGCGTCGGTGACCGGGACGCATCATTGGCATCATGTGCATGATGCATTTATTGCTGTGTTTGTGTTTTGCATTTATATCTGCGTATTGTTTGGATACCTATGTTTGACATGCATCAGATTTCCTTATCCCTCGGATTGTTTGACCTTATACTCGGGATCTGGTTAGTACAGTATTCTCTGTTTATTTCGGATGCATTCTTATCTTTCTTATCCAGTATGCATGATTAGTGCTAGGTGTTGTTTCTTTACTTTGCATATCAATTACCTGCTGAGTGTTGGACTCACCCGCCTCCATTGTTGTTATTTTCGGGTTGATCTGTCGGGAGGGAGTCGATGGTCCCCATCGCACGTAGTGCTACTCCTCTTTGGTTTTTAAGTTGTTTCATTTTAGCTTTTCGCTATCGGACTTTATTTTAGTTTTGTTTTGGACTTATATATGGATATTGTATGGAATCTTTCCGTTGGATGGACTTTTAGTATGATTTGGATTTACTCTACTACATGCATGCCTGGACGGCGAAGAGGTAAGAAAAAAATCGGATTTGGGCTTTACGAGTGTAGTTGAGTAGGGTTGTTTTTGAGTCGAGTATTATGCGTGGTTGTGTCAGCCAGAGGTGAATATATATATAAACTGCGTGGTGATTGATTTTATTATTGTTATGATTCCAGACGCATGTGGTTGAGTATTTAGTGCTTGTTTGGGGCGTGACAATTTAGTGGTATCAGAGCACAGTTTTACGATCTTTTGTTTCGTATTTTGGATTTTCGGGATTTATCTGATACCAATTTATTTGGTATCAGAGCGGGTTATGATACCTGCTTTTGGGTGTTCTAGAAATTTATTGGATACCTGTTGTTGGTATTCGGGATATTTGGGTTAGCCAGGTTTGCGAGACAAACTGGGCATTATCGGATTTTCGATATGGTTATGTTTCGGATTTCCGTTTCGGATTTATTTGGATTTCCGATATTTGGGGACTGAACAGCGACGGAACATCTCCAGACAGCAAATAGGTATGTTGTTATTTTATGTTGGTTATATTGGTATTGATATCTGTAATTTAATTTAACAGATATGAGACGATCTACTCGTATTGCTGCGAGACGTGGTGCTGGACGACCACGTGCGAGGACCACGGGATCTCTGGATATGCCAGAGATGCCCACTGTTAGTGAGCCTGTCAGTCAGGGACAGACTCAGGATGCAGCGGGAGCATCGGGCTCTCAAATCCCGATAGCTCCTGTAGAGATACCTACTTTGGCCACACCGACGGTATCCACGCCTACCCTGTTTACAGTACCATCAGAGGTACCATTGGTGTACCCGACATCTGCTCCAGCGTAGCCTACGGCGTATTCAGTGCCACCACCACTTGGACCTCTGATGTGCAGACACGGTGGCACAGTGCCCCAGTGCCTCTGATGAAGCGGTGCACCATATCCGGTACCATTACCTACCGTACCTCCAATTGCCACCACTTTTGTTCCCCAGGCGTACCACCGGCGGCTTATGCTCCGGTATATGCACCAGGAGTTCCTCCTCCGGTTTATTCAGCGGTACCACCGTAGTATCGGCTCGGTGTTTCCTTGGTTCTGCGGTCCGACCTGACTCAACGATATTGTCATGCACGAGCTAGGATTCCCTTGGTGAGTCGATGAAGACTCGTTTCACTCTTTTCGCGGAGATCTCGATCCGAGTATGGCTCTGTCATGGATAGAGACTATGGAGCGAACTTTCTTCTATATGGCTTGCTCAGTGGGAGAAAGCCGTGGTGCTTACCATTCTGGGATGAAGCTAATGCAGTGGGTTACTCGTTCTATTATTGGTGGCGCGTCACATGGACCAGGTTCGAGAGGCTTTTGAGGCCGTTTCTTTCCTTGTCCTATCGGATGTCTCGTGAAGCGATTTTATGAGTCGAGGCGGAATAATCGCTCGATGGAGTATGTCTGAAATTCCTCGGTTGGCTCGGTTTTGTCGAGTTAGTTGCGGAGGACACGCATGATGCAGTTTATACAAGGATTGGATGGTTATCTGCATGTACAACTTGCCGGATTAGGGATTACATCTTACTCGATGCATTGAATCGAGCTTTGATGATAGAGTTAGCTCGGCGAGCATATCCGGACGGAAAAAGCATCTGGTCGAGACTTGAGGCGAGTCCGGCGGAACCTGAGACAGCAGGACAGCCTCGAGTAGTCCTGAGGCAGTCGGTCGAGGTGCTTGGGGCGTCTCGTGAGCCTCAAATCGGTGGTCTTCTTGGGACGTTCCGATTTTCTCGTGAGAACCGGCAACCACCTTACGGTGATACTCATTGTTTGAGATGTGGATCGAGATCACCTCACTGACTTGCTCTGGGACGATCGGTTGCTTTTATTGCAAGCTAGGGCCTGAGCCGAGATTGTCGGTGAAGGCTCGGCCTGGAGGTCGGTCGGAGGGATAGTCTAGTCGATCGAGGCATATCGAGGAGGCGGCCCAATCTTCCTGCGTCGTGAGGCGGCTTCCTCCGCGGCATTTGGCATGCTTGGGCGGAGTACTCAGGTGCTAGCACCCAGTTTTGCTCGGGACCTTATTATCCAGAGCTCGAGGCGATGTCGAGACTCGATTCTGACCGGTACGATGTCGATCACCATCCTCTCGGTCTTATCGGCACATAGTCCAGCAGCGCCTCCCAGCCGCAGCAGCCGCTGGCGGCATTACCACCTCCTCCTCCGCCAGAGACGTGTTCATGCTATTACCGGAGAGGATGCTCGGCGGGCCGACGGATCCGTTTTCCGTGATGATTTCCATTTATGCATTCTCGCTGATATTTTGATTGATATTGGTAGTTCGCACTCTTTTATATCCCGTACTTTTATGCGGGAGATTGGTAGATTACCTACTGTTAGGTTGCGGCGATTGACTGTCTCCCTACCGTCCGGTGATACTTTAGACGTCACCCAGGAGATCAGAGGTTGCCCGTTAGACTTTGGCAACATGATACTTACGGTAGATCTTCTAGTATTGGAGATGGTCGAGTTTGATATCATTCTTGGTATGGATTGACTATCAGTATATCATGCTACCGTTGATTGCCAGACGAGGGTGGTCACCTTCCGGCCTCCGAACCAACCCTCGTGGAGTTTCACTGGCATCAGAGACGACGGCATCTCGATTATTTCGGCGATTCAGGCGCAGAAGCTGCTGTCTCACGGCTGTCATGGTTTTCTGTTGTCGTTGATCAGTACTGAGGACAGTAGTAGTTCGCAGCTCTCCGACGTTCCTGTTGTCCGGGAATACCCAGATGTATTTCCAGAGGAGCTGCCAGGTTTGCCTCCTAGAAGGCCAGTGGAGTTCGCTATTGAGCTGATTCCGGGAACCTCACCGACATCGAAAGCTCCGTATCGTATGGCACCAAAAGAGTTAAACGAGCTGAAGGTTCAACTCCAGGAGCTTTTAGACAGGGGATTTATTCGCCCTAGTGTTTCACCATGGGGTTCTCCAGTTCTGTTTGTCAAGAAAAAGGATGGTACTATGAGGTTGTGTATTGACTACAGGCAGCTGAATGCAGTGACCATCAGAAATAAATATCCATTACCACGGATCGAGGATTTGTTTGATCAGCTCAGAGGTACATCAGTGTATTCTAAGATTGATCTGCGATCCGGATATCATCAGTTGAGAGTCAGAGATTCTGATATCCAGAAGACGGCTTTCCGTACCAGATACGGTCATTATGAGTTTTTGGTAATGTCATTTGGGCTTACCAATGCTCCAGCGGTGTTTATGGATTTGATGAACCGCATCTTTCTGGAGTATCTGGATCAGTTTGTTATCGTTTTCATTGATGACATATTGGTCTACTCTCGTTCCGAGGAGGAGCATGCACAGCATCTTCGCACAGTCTTGGAGATTCTTCGACGACATCAGCTGTACGCGAAGTTCAGCAAGTGTGCATTCTGGTTATCCTCGGTTGGTTTTAGGACACGTGGTTTCTAGCAGAGGTATTTCAGTTGATCCTCGGAAGATCGAGGCTGTCACCGGTTGGGAGCGGCAGAAGTCGATTCAGGAGATCCGTAGTTTTCGGGATTGGCGGATATTACCGAGTTTTGTCGAGGGATTCTCGCGTATTGCTATGCCGCTGACGACCCGGGAAGGCGTGAAGTTCATATGGTCCGAGGATTGCGAGCCAGGAGCTGAGCGGAGATTAGTGTCGGCTCCGGTTTTGGTTTTACCTTCTGGAGAGGATGGTTGTACTTTACACCGACGCGTCTCTACATGGTTTGGGCACTGTTTTAGCACGGTAGGGTAGTCTCTTATGCTTCTCGTCGGTGAAGGAGCATGAGAAGAACTACCAGTTCATGACTTGGTTAGCCGCCATCATCTTTGCTCTAAAGCTTTGGCGTCATCATTTATACGGTATCACATTTGAGATTCTCACGATCATAAGAGTCTCAAATACATTTTCACTCGGAAGGAGCTTAATCTCCGACAGAGGAGATGGATGGAGTTCTGAAGGACTACGATTGTACCATTAGCTACCACCGGAAAAGCTAATGTGGTTGCGGATGCACTCGGAAGTCGAGAGGACTTTGGCTTGTCACCGGACTTGATCACGGACTTGATTCGAGCTTTCTCGAGTTAGATCTTGAGGAGGCGAGGGGCCAAGGCAGGCGGTATTATGGTTACCATGGTTGCTCGATCGTCGATCGGACGAGGATCCAGAAGCCTGAGCCGATGATCGGCATTGCGGTTTATTAGCGATCGAGATAGCTTAGGACGGTAGAGTTTACAGACGAGGAGGTATTATATTCTTCAGGCAGATTATCGTACCTCGGTCTCATCCGGTCTTACAGGAGCTACTTCAGGAGGCACACCGTTCTTGATTTGCGATCCATCCGGAGGGACCCGTATGTATCGAGACTTGAGGCGTTCCTATGGTGGAGCGGCATGAAGAAAGACATCGCGGTTCGTAGCTAGGTGTCTTGTTTGTCGGCGGTGAAGGTGAACACGAGACCTGCGGGATTACTTGAGGATTCCTATTCACGAGTGGAAGTGGGATCACATTACCATGAACTTTGTGGTAGGGTTGCCGAGGACACGACGAGGCCATGACGCATTTGGGTAATCGTTGATCGATTAACCAAATCGGCTTAGCTTCTGATTCCCTGGATCGATTGGCGGATCTGTATTGCGAGATTATCGGACTACATGGTATTCCATTGAGTATCATTTGGATAGAGATCCACGGTTCACGTCTAGTTTCTGGCAGTCTGCAGCAGGCCTTGGGCACAGCTCCGTTTGAGTCAACTTTCCATCCACAGACGGATGGACGATCGGGCGGACCATTCAGACTTTAGAGGACCCGCTAAGGTCATGTGTTATAGTTTGGAGGCGATTGGGAGGACCATCTGCCATTGGTAGAGTTTGCCTACAACAACAGCTTCCATTCGGCTATCCAGATGGCACCGTTTGAGGCGTTGTATGGTAGACCTTGTCGGACACCCGTCCTTTGGGATGAGGTTGGAGAGGCCCAGCTGTTGGGACCTCAGAGAGCTCAGCAGGACGCAGAGTTAGTCCGTACTATCAGACGGAGGATGTCAGAGGCACAGGACCGCCAGAAGAGTTATGCAGATCGGAGACGCAGACCACTAGAGTTCTCTGTTGGCGACCATGTATTTCTACGAGTTTCACCCACGAAAGGGGTGAAGAGATTTGGCCTCAGGGGTAAGTTAGCTCCGCGGTATATTGGTCCTTTCGAGATATTGGAAAGGATCGGAGTAGTAGCTTACCGACTGGCACTACCACCGTCCCTGTCAGGCGTTCATGATGTATTTCACGTATCGATGCTGAGGAGATACGTACCTGATCCGACACATGTGCTGGCAGATATTCCAGTTCCAGTTCAGCCTGACATTACATATGAGGAGGTTCCGGTACGGATTCTCGACCGGAAGGAGCGTCAGTTGCGGAACAAGACTATCCGGCTGGTTAAAGTCGGATGGCAGCATCATTCGGACGAGGAGGCTACTTGGGAGCTCGAGGATACGATCCGAGCTCGATATCCCCATCTTTTCACTTGAGGTATGTGATTTATTTACCGTTCAGCATTTATACTCTATATCTGTTGTTAGTACTTGCTGATGGTAGATAACGAAATTTGGGGACCAAATTTTTATTAGTGGGGGAGAATGTAAAATACCGGAAAAATGACGAATGTTAATAAGGGAATTTTTGGATATTTTTCGGGAATTTTTCGGAGCTCGTACGGATAAGTTCACGGGGATAAAAACGGGGCCCGGAAAAGCTTGTTTAAGCTACCCGAATTAAGCGAGGAAAAGTTTATATTTATATATATCTTTTTCCTTTTATTTTTCTTTATTTCCTTTGCATTTGTCGCCGAAACCGAGCCGTTCCCGCACCTCTTCTTCCTTTTCTCCCCGACGTCGCCCGAGCCGACTCCTCCGAGCCCTAACCGCCGGGCACTCGGCGGTTTCCTCTTCCTCCTCCTCTTCTTCTTCAATCCTCTGCTGCCGGCGACTCATCCTCTGCCTGGACTCACTCAGCACCGCCGGTCTTCTCTACACGCTGAGCTCTGCACAGAGCCACCGCCGACCGAGCCCATTCCTGTCCTCTCCTCCGCGCGGGCTGCGTCCCTTACGCCTCTGCCCTAGCCGTGCGTACCCGACGCTGCCGCCGGCCGAGTTCTTCCTTCCCGCACGAAACAGTGCAGCGACAGCCGCTCCTCCCCGCTGAGTACGTTGATTCCGACTCCTCTGTGCCGGCACCCGAGCCCTAGAGCCGACGGCCACCTTATGCCCTAGTGCTCTTTGCCATTGATCAAGTCCACGGTGAGGTTTTGTTTGGTTGGAAATTTAGTAGGTGCAAGGATTTTTATTTTTGATCCGGTTTGCTTGTGGTGTGCTTTGGTCCAGCGATTCACCTGGTTGCCAGTAGCAACGATCTTGGCAGAGGATCATCAAAAGAGGGGCTATGAGGAAGAGGTAAGGTTAGATTGTTGTTTGGATTTGTAATCTTTAATTTTTTATCCAACCTTGGATCAATTGAGTTGTTGGGCAGTGGCTGAAAGGTTGTTGTTTGTGGTGTTCTTGATCAAGCAACTCATCCTTGTTTCCAGTAGCTGGTTTTATTTCGACATCTACAATAGTTGATTGAGGTAAGGTTTAGGGTTTTACTTTGATCATGTTGTTGATGATTGGTTGATAGGATTAGGTAGTTTGGAATTGATCTAATGGTGGATTGGGGATTAGGTAACTAACCCTAATTTATCGTTAGACTTTATTTAGATAAGTTGATGATTATTATTTAGGGTTTTGCCCTAAATGGTTTTAAGGATTTATTTAGCAATTCATTCGAATTTTAGCTAAATAAAAATGTATTTATTGGATACAGGATTTTGACGCGAGACGAGTATCTCGATGTCGGATTTGGACATTCCTATTGGAGGCGGGTACTTTTGACTTATGTCATTTGATATGCTTAGTAATTAAATTAACATGTTGCATTAATTGTGTTTCTTATCTGTTTTGGTTAATCCCTACCCAAATCTTACATGCTTGATTGATTGATTGGTTTTGCATCTCGGGTATATTTTACCTGTTTATACATGCTTATAGGGGTAGTGATATGCCATGCTTGACCATGTTCAGGACCTAGGTTTTATACCTTCTGTATACCTTTGGATTGATATGGATTCGTTGACCTAGGGTGCACTTTTCTATATATATGGATTAGGTCGGGATGTTTATATGGTTATTGCCATGCATCATTTGCATGATTGCATCCTGTGCGATAGTCCGCTCCATTATTGTTGAGCACATCGCGATTACATGGATCTGCACACACCACCACTCATGGGTTAGTGGTCGATTCGGTCAGTGTGTTGCAGCGAGGACTCTGTTAGGCACCGTTGGTCCGCTCATGGGTAGTGTGACCCAACGTGTTATCACGAGATTCCCCGTCTTCGTGTACGGGAGTTGAGAGCATTGCGCTCCCCATCTATGATTTGGGGTAGGAGGATAGGTGTACTCCGACATCCCGTCCACTCGGTCACTCATCGGGAGTAGTGACGACAGAGTGCACGGTTGTCACAGCCCTACCCACTCGGCCTCACTTTTGTATGAGATGATCGATTGGCGTCAGGGGTGACCAGGACGCATCATTGGCATCATGTGCATGATGCATTTATTGCTTGTGTTTGTTGCTGCATTTATATGCTGCATATTGTTTGGATACCTATGTTTGACATGCATACAGGATTTCCTTATTCCTCGGACTGTTTGACCTTATACTCAGGACCTGGTTAGTACAGTATTCTCCTGTTTATTTCAGATGCATTCTTATCTTTCTTATCAGGAGACTGTACGTATGATTAGTGCTAGGTGTTGTTTCTTTACTTTGCATATCAAGCTGAGTGTTGGACTCACCCCGCCTCCATTGTTGTTATTTTCAGGTTGATGCTGTCAGGAGGGAGTTCCAGTCGCTAGTCCCCACTGCACGTAGTGCTACTCCGCTGCTGGTTTTTTTTAAGTTGTTTCATTTTAGCTTTTCGCTATCAGACTTTATTTTAGTTTTGTTTTGGACTTATATATGGATATTGTATGGAATCTTTCCGTTGGATGGACTTTTAGTATGATTTGGATTTACTCTACTACATGCCTGCCTGGACGGCAGAAGAGGTAAGAAAAATCGGATTTGGGCTTTACGAGTGTAGTTGAGTAGGGTTGTTTTTGAGTCAGAGTATTATTACTGCGTGGTTGTGTCAGCCAGAGGCTGAATATATATATAAACTGCGTGGTGATTGATTTTTATTATTGTTATGATTCCAGCCGCATGTGGCTGAGTATTTAGTGCTTGTAGAAAATTTTTGATTGTCCGCCGTACAGGGGAGATGCTGTCGAAATTTTCTCGAACAGGGACTCTTCTGGGGGCGTGACAGTTACCATAATTAAAAAGGGGGAGACTGTTGGTGCAGGGAACACCAGACGATCGAACCTGTGTTTTGATAATAGCTAAGGGGTTCAAAGTTAAGCTGTCTTGTGATCTAACAAGTTGAACTAAGTGTGCAGAAAAATCTTAAGTGATCTTAGGCAAAGGAAAGCCCTAGCTATGGATAGACAACGAAGTCCTAGTCTGGGGGACTTGGCGAAGTCTTAGTAGGTCGAGGACGTCAGGTGAAATCCTAGGATCGCGGATTCTAGGTGAAAGTCTTGGGGTCGCAGACACCAGGTGAAAGACTAGACGGGCCGGGAATCAGACGTCCAACGGAGAAGTCCTAAAGCCTCAGATGCTGAGCAAAAGTCCAGACGGTCTGGAGGACCAATTTGATAAAAGGTAATTTCTCCTGAGATGAGTAAGTGGGGGCGAGTTCCCCGTTGAAGGAACAGTAGACGTCGGTTCTACCTATGATTTTTAAAAAAATCTGAAAATTAGAACCGAAAAGTTTGGAGACTGTCAAATAATTTATTATTCATATTTTATTATGCTAACTTTGTCTTACAGGGTATACTTTGTATTTAGGCTAATATGTCTTGTAGGAAGTGAGATGCACAAAGAAAAACTCAGATAAACAATGTCCGAAGTGCCTCTAGGGCTATTGGAGGCGCCTCGGCTGCTTTGGCCGAAGGCCCATGCGGAAGAGGCACGGAGGCGACTTTCAGACGCTTGAAGGCCCCTTAGATGCTAGATGGAAGGCACTTTCCATGAGCTGAAGGCACCTTCGGGTGGATAAACAGTGCATACAACAATGGTTATCAACACCGAGCATTTGGGGATAACTATCCTAGCTGGATGCACCTTCATTAGAGTTGAAGGCGCCTTTAACAGTCCATAAAATGACTCCTCGGCCAAATGCTCAACACAACAAATGGTATCAGAGTTATGATCCAGACCCGATGCCATATGGGGTGGCCTTGAACGAAGTTCAAGGTAGGCCCGAAGTTGGTCATGAGTGACCGGATACTCGTAGGGAGACCCAGAGAAAGTCAAGGTGATCGGATGCTTGTGGGAAGACCTCGGAGCAGGTCAGGATAATTGAATACTTGCGGGAAGGTGAGTAGGTCAGGGTGACCAGATGCTCGTAGGGAGACCCAAAGCAGGTCATGAGTGACCGGATGCTCATGGGGAGGCCCCGAAGCATGTTAGGGTGATTGGATACTTGCGGGGAGGCTCGGAATAGGTCAAAGTAACTGGATACTTGTGGGGAGGCCTGGAGCAGGTCAGGGTGACTGATACTTGTGGGGAGGCGAGTAGGTTAGGGTGACCGGATACTCGTAGGGAGACCAGGAGTAGGCCAAGGTGACCGAATGTTCACGGGGAGACCCAAAGTAAGTTAGGGTGACCAGATACTCACGGGGAAACCGAGAGCATGAGAGTAATTATGGTCCATCGTTTGAAGGGAGAATTGCTGGGGTTCAATTAAAGTCCCACATTGGAAAGATTTGGTAAAGAGCATGAGTTTAAAAGGATGTATGATATCTCCATTGACATGAGACCTTTTGGAAAGAGCCTAAGAGCAAAGGCATGAGGGCCTAAGCCCAAAGTGAAAAATATTATGCCATTATGGAGATACGTGGACATCCTTTGTGCACAACATTAAGTACATACATTTGATTAGAAAAACTTGATGGTGTGCTTAATGTAGGAAGATTCAAATTGTTTAATATATAAGCTAAGTTGTGAGATTAAAAAATATATTGAGAGAAAAAGTAATATTTCTTCCTTAGTTATTTTCCTTCTCTAAATTGTTATACTCCCGTTCTATTCCCAAATATTTTCTCTAAATTGTTATACTTCTCTTATATTCCCAAATATCATATCTTCTCCCCTTCAATTGTTATCAGAGCGAGGTGAAACTTAAGAAAAAATAACATTTAGAAATGTTACTACTCCATTTCTACATACTTTCAACAGAGAAGATTATGATTATTGGAGCAGTAGATTTGAAATTTAACTGAAAACATTCGACTTATGGAATATAGTTGATGAAGCGTTTATTGAGTCTAAAGATGAAGAAACCTTGAGTGATGTTGAAAAAGAAGTTTTGATGGATAATTAGAAGAAGGACACTCATGCTCTCAATTAGATCAATCTCATAATAAACAAAGGGGTGTATGAGAAAATCCACAAAGCAACAACATCAAAGCAAGCTTCGGAAATTCTACAAAAAAACTTATAAAAGTGATGAGCAAGTGAAGAATGTTCAACTTAAAATTTTGAGATCAAAATTTTAAAAATTAGATATGAAAGAAAATGATAGTATTAGTCCAATAAGCACTAATAATCAAACTCAAGTTTTGATGCATGATAAATAGAAGAATCTCTACTTGACCCAGACTGATTATGGCCATACCCAGACTGATTATAGCCATGCAGGAAGAGCTAGTTCAATTTGAAAGAAATAAAGTCTAGGACTTAGTACCACTACCTGAAAATAAAAAGGTAATAAACACAAAATGGGTATTTAGAAATAAACTAAATGAAAATGGAGAAATTGTGAGAAACAAAGTCAGACTAGTTGTCAAAGAGTTTAGTCAAGTAGAAGGACTTGATTACGATGAAATATATGTTCCAGTAGCCAGACTTGAATCTATTAGAATGCTACTAAGGTATGCAGCCCATAAAGGATTTAAACATTATCAAATAGATGTTAAATCCGCCTTCCTAAATGGGCTAATTAAAGAAGAGATGTATGTAAGTCAACCACCTAGATTTGAGAATCTAGATCATCCTGACCATGTGTTCAAACTAACAAAAGTCTTGTATGGTCTTAAACAAGCATCTAGAGCCTGATATGAAAGGTTAACCTCCTATCTAATTTCAAAAGGGTTCAACCAAGGTCAAATTGATCCAACTCTGTTTGTAAAATCACTCAAACAAGATATCTTTATAGCACAAGTATATGTAGATGACATAATTTTTTGTTCAACCAACTCAAAATTTTTACAAGAATTTATAACCTTAATGGAACGAGAATTTGAAATGAGCATAGTAGGTAAACTAACATATTTCTTAGAATTATAAATTAAACAAACTAATGAAGGAAATTATGTCTACCAACAAAAAATATATTAAGGATTACTTAAAAAATTTGGAATGAAAAATACCAAAGACATAAAAACACCAATGACAACTAACACAATCTTAGATAGTGATCCAAATGGAAAATCAGTAGATCTAAAATATTATAAGAGTGTCATAGGTAGCCTTCTATACTTAACTGCAAGTCAACCTGATATTTTATTTGTAGTTAGTATGTATGCTAGATACCAAACATGTACTAAAGAATCCCACCTAACCAATGTAAAAAGAATTTTTAGATATTTGAAAGGCACACCAAATGTAGGAATTTGGTATCCTAGAACACCTAATTTTGAACTAATAGGTTACTCTGACTCAGATTACGTCGGTTATAAACTAGACCGTAAAAATACAAGTAGTGAATGCCAATTACTTTGACCATCATTTGTCAGTTAGTTTAATAGAAAATAACACTATGTTGCTTTATCTACTACTAAAGCAGAGTACATAGTAATGGGTGAGTATATGACCCAACTATTATGGATGATGAACACATTAAATGCTTTTAACCTAGAATATAAAAATATAACAATCCATATTGATAATATTAGTTCAATCGACCTGACTAAAAATCTAGTGCATCATTCAAGAATTAAACATATTAAAATCAAGCATCACTTTATTAGAGATTACATCGCCAAAGGAGATATTGAACTTAACTATGTTGAGTCCAAGTCCAATTTAGCCGACATTTACACTAAACCATTACCAGAATCCGAATTCAGTAATCTATGAAGACGATTGGGAAAGTGCACAGTAGACTAAGACTACTATTTTTTCAATTTTTTCTTAAAATGGTTTACAAATTCTAGAGAAATCTCTTCACTTATATTTTGTAAAAATTTTCATTTTCTTAGAATTTCAAAATTGATTTTGGCTTTAGACTAGAACAAATCTATAAAAAATATGTTCCTATAGATTTAGGAATTGAGTATCTCATAAATACAATATGTTTACTTTGATTATGCATTCAAAAACTTAGAACGGCGTGAGATGTATAAGCCTACTGCTTAGACTTCATATGCTTATATCAATGTATCAATACAGATCTAGGTGAAAAATATCCACATTACAGTGATCAGATTAAGTAATTCATCTTAGTCAAATACTAACTGGATACATTTACTTAACTTGACTAACCCAGTGAATACTACTATCGTGCTCCTGATAATTAGTTAGTACCTAATGGTTAGGCATTTAAAGACAATTTCTAGATAAATATTTTTTAAAATAATATCAGGTTCATGGGAAAGAAAATTGAAGAATGATTTCATAATATATTATGAAACTTCTTAAAATTTTCTTTTCAAGTTGAAAACCGATTTGGAAACCTTTACTTAAACTTTTCCAAAATAACTTAGGATATTCATGTTTAAAGTTTTTGAAAATATTTCTAAGTTAACAACTCTTATTTAAAATTTTTGAAAATTTTGAAAATATTTCTAAGTTAACAACTCTTATTTAAAGTTTTTGAAAATATTTCTAAATTAAAAACTCTGATTTAAAGTTTTTAAAATTATTTCTAAGTTAACAACTCTTGTTTAAAGTTTTTAAAAATATTTCCAAATTAAAAACTCTTGAAAATATTTCTAAGTTAACAACTCTAATTCAAATTATTTTGATTCTTGGTTAACCGATTTTCTCAACATTTTTTGACTTCTTCATAATTTTTACAAATGGTTGAAAAAGTTTAATTAGAAATTTTTGCAAAACCTGCTATAACTTTTGTTAGATTTCAAAATCGGTTATAAATTTTGAAAATCTTTCAAATTCTTAGAAATATTTGCAAAAATTAGTTTGAAAATATCTTGAACACTAATTTAAAACTTTAAACTTTGAATTATTTTATAAAAATTAGCTTTTAAAACCTGTTATAAATTTTGAAACCTAAGTGGAATTTTTTTTCCTCCTACAATACACTCACAAGTATTTATGCTTATTTTGACAAGATTATACTTACTCGTGTTTCAATATTGTAGTATACTTACTTGCATATTTTTTGATAATATCAAAGGGAGAATGTAAGGGTTAAGGGGTTAAGTAAAAAAAAGTTAACACTAAAATGATCAAGAAAATAAAACAACAATTAATATTTCTTAATTTATTTTCTCTTGAATTAATTATTATTATTGCATATCTTTTTTCCTAACTCTAACCCAGATTGGCATTGCATCAAAAAAAAAAGAGATTGTTGAGACAATTTACACTAACGGTCTAACTCATGTTTTAATGAAAGACAAGTGAGTTAAGTTAGGTGTTGTCGTAGTTTAACCTTGTTATCAAGTGTGCAGGGTTGACTAACCCCGGTCAGGATGCCTGATTTTTGATTAGTTGAAAATCGGATATGTGATTCCGACAAGTCGGGATGTTTGATTCCCGACAGGTTGAAGTCCATATGTGGGATTCTGGCAAGGGTCAGAATGTGCGATTCCCGATTGGAGAAGACCGAATGTGCGATTTTGATAGGTCGGGATGTGCGATTCCCGATTGGAGAACACAAGATATGTGATTCTGATAGGTCGATGTTTGATTCTCGAAGTCCGGATGTGTGATTCCGAAGGTAACTCTACACCTAATAAGTAGAGGTAAGTCACTAGAGAAAAGTAACTAAGTGAGGGTGTGTCCCTGTTCGAAGGGATAGTAGGTGTCGATCCAATTTAAGTTCATTTCGAAAACCTAAATTGAGACTCTGACTAGATCCTAATCTCGGATAGACAAGATCTAATTACTACTTCTTACTATGATTATGTTAAACTTTATCTTGCAGGGTATACTTTGTATTGTTAGACTAATATATTTTGCAGGATAAAAGGAGCACAAAAGGCCTCGGGTGAACAGTGTCCGAGGCGCCTTCCATGCTATGGAAGGCATCTTTGCACTGTTCATGGAAGGCGCCTTCAGTGCCATGAAAGGTGCCTTCCATAGGATAAAATTCAGACTTCGTCGCAAATAAGGAGCAAGAAGTTCGGAATCAAACTTTGCAAGTTGGAGGCGTGTTTAAGGCTATGGAAGGCGGCTTCCACACCCTTTATAAGGGCATCTCGACCAAGCTTCATCCAACAACTTTCATACAAGCTTCTACGCATTTGTTCGGCTTTTCGACTGCTCCAACTTGCTGCTGCTCCCCTGCTACGACTCTGCTAGGCCCAACTGCCGTCGAGAAGCCATCCAAACACTGAGCTTAAGCTAACCATCTACATGAGTGTTTGGTAACGATAATTTAATTACCGTACTTAATTTCTGCAAACGGAAAATATAGTTTGTTACACTCTTCCAATTCTCGTGTATTCGATTATTTCTTCTGGCGGTTCCAGAGGAGATTTTTAGTGGATTATGTTAGTGCAATATCCCTGGGTCAAGTTTGATCAAGTTGACTACGCTTGAGTTGTCTCAAGCTTGAGTCTTGATGTTGAGTTTCGATGTTTGACAATATAGGGAGATTACAGGTGCAATCGTCCGATTGGGGAAATTGTTGGTGCAATTCCCCTCTAGTCAATGTTTGACAAGTTTGATGTGAAGAAGAGTCAAGTAGGTTAAGGTTAACCGGAGACTTGACTGGGAAAGTCTTAACTGGAGGTTAGGCAAAGGTAAGTCTAACAGGAAGGTTGACACACGTGAAAATCCAAGTGGGTCAGTGTTGACCGGACACTTGGTGGTGAAAGTCTTGGTGAGTGAAGCCAGACAGATGAAAATCCTGGTGAGTGAAGCCAGGTGAAAATCCTAGTGAGTGAAGCTAGGTGAAAGTCCCGGTGAATGAAGCCGAGCAGTGGAAAAATCCTGGTAAGTGAAGGCAGGTGAAAATCCTAGTGAGTGGAGGTAGGTGAAAATCCTAGTGAGTGAAACTAGGCAGATGGAAAGACCTGGTGAGTGAAGCAAGACATGTGAAAATCCAGGTGGATCAAAATTGACTGGACACCTAGTGTCGAGAAGTCTAAGTAGGTCAAAGGAGTGACCGGATACTTGGCACGAGAAATCCAGATGGGTCAAGTGTGATCGGACATCTGGTGAAAGGAATTCCAAGTGGGTCATGGAGGACCAAACACTTGGCACAAGACGGTAAGTCCAAGTGGGTCAAGGTAGACCGGTCACTTTGCACCAGAAGAAAAGTCCAAGTGGGTCAAAGGATTGACCGGACACTTGGTAAAGAAGTCCCAACAAGTCAAAGTTGACTAGATGCTAGTCATGATAAGTTTTAACAGGTCACGGTTGATCAGATATTGGATTTGGGAACCCTTGAACTCGAGTTAAGCAAGTCAAGAGTGGTCAATCGATTGAACCGAAGCCCAATTGATTAACTGATCGGTTGGGAGAGTGTTATGATAAATAACAACCCAATCGATCGGTCGATCATTGGGAGTGCTTATCACAAGCACAGAATGTCGCCCAATTGATTAGCCGATCGATTGGGCACCGCTAATCGATTGGGCGATAGATTGGGGGTTGGAAATCTCGCGTGATGCGAGGAAGGCTGAATCTATCAGACGATCGATTGAGGCCTTTTCCAGTGAGAGCACAGAGGCGCTCTGAATCGATCAGCCGATCGATTCAAGCCTCCCCAATCGATTGACCAATTGATTGGGATATGACCGTTGCGTAGGTAGCGAGCTTTGGACAGATGGGATGGTGCAAATCTCACATGGCAATCGATTGGGAGCAAGCCCAATCGATTGGGAGCCCTAGAGGCGCAGTGTATAAAGCCGTGGTGAGCTTTCTTCTCAGCAACTCTTCCTCTCCTGCTCTCGCGATTCTCTCACGACTCTTCGCCAGTTCTTGGAAGCTCTTGGGGACAAGTGCTTCTGCACTTCCAAGGTTCAAGAGGCGTTCTTCAACAACAAGGTCAAGCAAGAAGAGGTTTTTCTTTTGTATTCTTGTATTTTCTTCTTGCTTGTGTTGTATCTTGTTATGTGAGTTTGTACGAGGTTTCTCCACCTCTGGTAGTTACCGAGAAAGAGTATTTTTCATAGTAGAGAGTGTGTCATATGTGGATCCTTGGATTAGTCACATCTTCTTGAGGTGGATACCAAGTAAATCCTTTGTGTTAGCGTTGTGAGTGTTGTTTCGAGTTCTATCCGCTGCATATCATCATCACGAACTAAGCCAACGAAGCGCGACGAGCTATTCACCCCTCCCCTCTAATTACAAATCGACCCTAACAAGTGATATCAGAGTGAGGTCGCTCTTCACCTAAATTATCGCCGGAAAGGGCAACGAACTAGAGGGAGAAGAAGTTGAAGCAAGTTCAACAAAGTCAAAGACTTCAAAAGAACTCAACTTCAAATGAAATTCTGAGATGGACTTAGATTCGACACGAGGGTGCCTCTACCATTCACATCAATGAGCTTTGATTTTTAGAAATCAAGGATCGAAAATTTTCTTATGATAGACATAAAGCAATGGTTTGCTCTAATGGAAGGTTTCCAAGCTCCAACAAATAGCAAAGGCAAAATTCTCAAGAAGAGCAAGTGGATCCAAGAGCAAATTCAAAGATGTAAGGTCAATGATAAAATGACCAAAATATTGGTCAATCTATTGCCTAGCAACAGCTTGAAGCAAGTGGGAGAATTTGAAGATGCCAAGGAGCTATGGAGAAAATTGGTTAAAATCCATGAGATCCCCTCCACTGCACCAAACCAAGAAGAATCCAAAGAGGGCAACTTATTGGATCAAGAAGATGAGGATTCCGAGGTTGAGAGGTGCCCAACATCGGAAGAAGAAGAAGAAGTGTCATCCTCCACAAAGTGCAAAGGCAAAGGCAAGGAGAGAGCACACTTCTTGTTTCATGTACAAGAGGATGAGGATGAAGATGAAGAGACCTCCACCTCTAGAATTGAGGGGGAGCATCATTCATTGACACTGGAGCAAGAAGAAGCTTTCACCTCTGAGTCAAATGAAGAGGAAGATGGTGCCACCTCCACAAGCCAAGCAAAATTAATTGGAGGATCCATCATTGTCGGATCAAGAGGAAGCCTCTACATCCGGATCAAAAAGAGTAAATGCCACCCCTACAAGAGAAGGTATAGAAATTTCAAGTTTAAATAATAAAAATCACATTATATGCCTTGAGTGTAGGGGAAAAGGGCACTACAAGAGTAAGTGTCCTAAATTACTCAATAAAAAGGGTCAAGTGACACTCAAGGCTAAGGAGAAGGCCATGGAGGTCGGTCCCATGACAAAGAAGAGCAAGGAACACATCGTGTGTTTGTTGTGCAATCAAAGAGGACATTACCGAAGTCAATGTTCTAAGGGGAAGAAACCGACCAAAGTCAAAGGAGGAAGCTCAACTCAAGAGGGAGTTCTCAAGAGCAAACTCAAGATATCATTTATTGAGCTTATTCCTTTAAGTCATGATAAAAAGGATGCTAAGTATAGTTTATATTACTTTAATGCTATTTATCATGAAAATAGAAGACATGATAGAATTAAAGAAAAACATGTGTCTTATCATGCTAAAACAACTCAACCTAAGGTTAGGAGGGTAGAAAACAACTTAGGCAATAACTCTAAGGATGCTAGGTACATGCCTAAGATAAATAAAAATAAAGGTTTTAATGAAAAATCTAAGATTGAGGTGTTATGGAAAGAAAATCAAGTCTTGAGATCAAGACTTGATAAATTGGAGAGAACCCTTAGAAACATCACAAATAAAAAACAAGGGTCCAAGAATCATAGGTTTAGGGAATCAAGAGGTATCCAATGGTCATAGAGGTTTGGGGTACAAACCTAAAACCAAGAAGAATGTGAACGAATATCATAGAGTTTCATATAGCTATGGAACCAACCCTAGGTCTAGGGGTGAAGTTAAAGATACAAGGGAAGCTATCCCTAGAAGTATTTTTGCCAAGACCAATGTGACTAAGACTTCTAAGAAGTCTAAGAAAGTCACTAAGAAGACCATAAGGGAAGCAATCCCAGAGTTGACCTAGAGGAAGTGACCAAGGCTTCTAAGAAATCTAGAAAGGTCATTAGGAAGGTAACTAGGGAAGTTATCACTAGTGAGTACCTAGAATATCCAAGGAGCACTAATAGGCTTTGAGTTCCTATGAGCATATTCTCTACACCCTAGATGAGTTTAGAGAGTGTCAACTCTAAATAGGCAAGGGTGGTTAACCCAACCTTGATAAAGTTGACACTTAGAGACATTTTCAAGATTTTTATTAACCTTTGAAAATGAAAAGGATTAATTGTTTACACTTTGAAAGAGTAAAATGTGTCAAAATTTGATGAATTTGATTTAATTTAAATTGGCACAAATGAGGAAAACCAAAAGAAATGCTAAGTTGGGAGTTTGACATTTTCTTATGAAAATAGGAGCAACCTAGGATAATTTCATTTAGTTAAGCTAAAGATTAAGAATATTTAAATAGATTATTTAGATATATTTTATTTATGCTAATTTGTCATGATTGTTTGCCTATAATATGTCATGACATCATATTTTACATTCATGCTTATTATGAAAAATAAACAAAAATATCATGTCATATCATACATACATCATGTAACTATAACATACTTTCTTTTGAAAATTACTTATTTTGATGTATGTCATAAAATCATCATGCATTAGTTTTAAATTCCTTATAATTAAGGACAATGTCATTTACTAACAAGTGACATCCTAGGTGGATGTTCATAAATTAAAATGTCTAGATAGATATGTATGATCCTTAGTTTAGGGCAAAAATCAAAATCTACATCTCACAAAGACTATAAGTTGACTTGTATGTATTTTAGTGCACATTAGATACAAGTGAGATGCTAGGATGATGAACAAGACTCAAGATGTTGATTTAATGCATCTATTTTAATTTTGATTTCATCAAAACACATAGTTATGTGTACTCCAATCATTGGGAAAGCTCATGTACAAGTCATGTGTATTGAGCTCAAAGAACATGGTTGAAAATTGATTTTGAAAATCATTTTAAATATACTTTAGAAAACCTTAGTGAAGACTATCTTTTGATAGTAATCATCATTGAAAAATTAGACACAAACTAGAAGAAAACATTGAAATTTCAAGAGTTTTCAAGTTTGTGTCAATCTTTGAAAATAAGGTGTATTTTCTTAGAAAACTATTTTTTCATGATAATATATACCCTAAATAATGTCTACAAGAAATTTATGATTTTTAAAAATTTATAGAATTTTTAGGGCATTTCTGAATTTATCTGAAATTAGATTTCAGGAAATCAGAGCTTCAATCGATCAACCGATCGATTGGAGCATCTCAATCGATCAGTCGATCGGTTGAGATGAGGTTTCTCGGGAGCAGAAGCTCGCGGAATTGATCAGCCAATCGATTCAATGATACTGAATCAATCAGTCGATCAATTCAAGTAGTTTCTCCGCGAACAGAAACTCACATAATCGATCACTCGATCGATTGAATGCCCCCAATCGATTGAATCCAAACCCCAATTGATTGAATAGGTTGATTTTGACTGGGAAAGTCTGATTACAGCACTTTAAGTCAGTTTTAGTCTCTTTAACCACTCCTAACCCCTTGGAATATATTTATATACATTTAAGGGTAGTTTTCATGATGAAAACAAGGAGAAATAGTTAAGGAACACTAGGTTGAAGTTTAGGATGAGGTTGATTTCAATGTTGAATCTTTTAAACCTCAAAACTTGAAGTTTTGGGTTTCCTAAAGGTTTAGGGATTTCAAGTCATTGTTGGTACAATGACAGAAGTTTAGAGCATGTCTTTAGGGGGAGTCGCTCTTTAAGGATATGGAAAATTTTTTTAACACCTTGGAAGGTGGTTAACGTTCGTTAGAGAAAATGCTCTAGGATGAGCATTGTGAGGTGGATTAATGCTCAAGGGTGAGCATTGAAGAGTTACTTCAGGAGGAGAGTTTTTTATGCGTGCCAAAGGGGGAGAATGTAGGGTTTAAGTTAGGCCTTTATTACTTGAAGAGGGGGTTTACCCTCTAGGAAAGGGAGAGAATGAAGGAAATCCTTATTCATGCTTTGGTATGAAGAAGTTGAGGCTATGAAATTAGCCTAACTTAAAGGTATTGACAAACATCAAAAAGGGAGAGATTGTTGGTGCAATATCCCTGAATTAAGGTTGACCAAGTTGACTAAACTTGAGTTGGCTCAAACTTGAGTCTTAATGTTGAGTTTCGATGTTTGACAATATATGGAGATTGCAGGTGCAATCGTTTGATTGGAGAGATTGTTGGGTGTAATTCCTCTCTAGTCAAGGTTTAACAAGTTTGATGTGAAGAAAAGTCAAGTAGGTCAAGGCTGACCGAATACTTGTCTGAGAAAGTCCTAACTGGAGGTTAGGTAAAGGTAAGTCCAACAGAAAGGTTGGTGTTGGAACCCCAAGGTGGTTTGATGTGAACAAGCAAGTTAAGTTAGGTCTTGTTTTGTCTAACCCTTGTGTCTAAGTGTGCAGGAGCTTAGAAACACAGGAAGTCGAGCGGAAGACGCGGCTAGCGAGAAAGACGATACGGGAGAGAGCCGACGGGCTCGGTGCGTCTGAGAGACGAGGTGACCGCGGAAGAGTACACCGGTGGACGAGAAGAACGTGCGCGGTGTTCAAGGGACGAGAAACTGGGAAGGAAGGCTGCTCGAGGAGAAGGCCGGAACCTGGGTTCGGGTGAGCCCTATTCCGGATAGCCAAGATCACCCAAGCTAGCGGAGCCGGAACAGAAGACCCAGACCGAGACGAGCTAAACCGAAGCAGTGGAATCGGACCACAAAAAGTCAACAAGATTGACTTAAGTGGTCCGGGCGCCCTGGGCAGCTTTTGAGGGTCCGAGCGCCCAGAACCCAAAATTCATCCATGATGATGTGGACGTTGACTGAACGTTGGGGGGATAAAGTTTTATCCCCCTAGGGCGCCCGGAACCCTTCGAGACGCCCCGAACAGTGCTATAAATATAGCACTGATCTGCACAGATTAAACATCTCATTTTGTAATCAACTTCTATGTGGTTTACTTTTCTATCTATGCTTTCAACGCTGTAAGAGGCTACTCCGCCCAGAGGAGAATCAGATAGTGCGCCATCTTTGCCTTGGATTAGTAATCCCCCGATTGCAAACCAAGTAAATCCTCTGTGTCTGTTTAGATTCTGTTTAATTAGTCTCTTCTATTTTTACAAGTTCGATTAGTAGTTGAAAATCCGAGAAAGGTCAGTTTTATTTTTTCAGGGCAATTCACCCCTCCTCTCTTGTCGGTCTCCAAAGGGACCAACAAGTGGTATCAGAGCAAGACGCTTCAGGAGGACTAACCGCCGATCGAAGCAACGAGATGGCCGGACCAAGCATCGTTCCACTAAAATTCGAGGGGGACTTCGTAGACTGGAAGCGACATATGGAGGTATTCCTAAAACCTGATTTCGAAATTCAGTTTATTATGAAGTATGGTTTTGTAGCTTCGATGAATCAAGATGGAGAAGAAAAAGAAGAGAGTCATTGGACAAAAAAGGAGCAGAATGAGTCTGTAGTGAACAGCCGTGCGGAATATCACCTGCTGAGCGTGTTGCCGCCTCAAGAGGTCAACCGCATCGGAAGCTATTCATCTGCTAAAGAACTCTGGGAGAAGTTCCTGGAACTCCACGAAAGCACGTCCGAAGCGAAGCTCGCTAGAAGAGACATCCTCCGGAACAAGCTGATGAACATCCGTCTGGAAAAAGGTGAGAAGGTAGCCAATCTACACGCGAAGGTAAAAGAACTGATCACTGGTCTCGAGAACCTCGGAGAAACGGTAACAAATCAGGACACTATACACTACGCATTCAACGCGTTTCCCAAAACTTCAGAATGGACATCAATCGTCGACGCCTACTATATTTCGAAAGACCTGGAGGTAAGTACTTTAGAAGAACTGTTCTCCACTCTTGAATTGCATGAAACCAGGTGTGCAGGAACAAAGGAATCAAGCCAGATGATCACACTAAACGCAACCAAAAGGGATGAACCGGAATCAGACTCAGAAGATGATCAGGAAGCATACATGGTAAGAAACTTTAAAAAGTTTTTTAGATCTAATAAAGTTAAACAAATGCAGAATAAAAGTAATCCAAGAAATAGAAGAAGGATGCATTGCTACCAATGTCAAAAGGAAGGACACCTAAAAGAGGATTGCCCAGAACTAATGAAGGACAAAGGCAAAATTCCCAAGAAGCACAAGAACCTAAAAACTACATGAGACGACACTTCTTCATCTGAGTCCGAGATTTAAGAATATGTCGGGATAGCACTGATGGCAAGCTACGAAGGGCAGAGTACATCAGAACCTAGCATCGATAAAGGGGATCGACCTCAAATGAAAGTAGCGAAGCAGGGGGAGATTCAGGCTTCAAGTCTGATATGGTAAGTGAGGTATGCCTCTTACCCCCTGATCAACTTTACTTTGGTATTAAGGCAATGACAAAATCCATGTATAAATTAGAAAATAAAAATATCAAATTAGAAAATGAAATTTTAGAAACAAAAAGAATTTTGACAAAATCATGTATTAAAGAGGATTTTGAAAAATTAAAAATTGAAAATGAAAAATTAAAAGAAGAAATAGTAAGGTTAAAAAAGTTTAACGGTTCAAATATTTCTGCTTTTAAAAATTATAAAGGATTAAACTGGTATTATAGGTTTTACCAAAATCAAATTAGAAAAATATCAAAGGCCTATGTACCTAGAAAATATTTAATTAACCCTGTAGGAAGGAACCTCTATTGGATTCCAAAAACTTGTTTAATTTAAAATTAAAATTAGACTTAGCATTTTCAGCAAGAAAGTTAAACAGATAGTTTCTTTATGAGGCTTTATCTAAGAAAATGGTTGTTGCTCTAATAACCAAGACGACCTAGTGTCTCGCCACGACCTGGAAGTCAAAATACTAAAATCAAATGTTTAATTAACTTTTTGGAAAAAACATTAATTTAAATTACTTAATGCTTTAAAAGAGTTATTCAATGTATTTTTTTTAAATAATAATAATAATAATAATAAATAAATAAATTTTGCCTTAGAAAGTTTTTAAAATTGACTTAGAAATTTTTTTTAACTTGACTTAAAAAGTTTTTTAATATCGCCTTAGAAATTTTTTTAATTTACCTTAGACTTGTTAAAAGGAACCCCATTTTTTATGTGATCAAAGGGGGAGAAGAATGTTAAGTCTAGGGGGAGGAACATTTTTTAAACTGAAAAATCTTTAGACTTATTTGCAAATTAACTGTTTTTATTGCATTTGTTTACCCTAACTTAACTTGGATTGCTCACATCAAAAAGAGGGAGATTGTTGGAACCCCAAGATGTTTTGATGTGATCAAACAAGTTAAGTTAGGTCATGTTTTGTCTAACCCTTGTATCTAAGTGTACAGGAGCTTAAGAACACAGGAAGTCGAGCGGAAGACACGGCTAGCGAGAAGGACGGCACGAGAGAGAGCCGACGAGTTCGGTGCGTCCGAGGGACGAGGTGACCGCGGAAGAGTACACTGGTGGACAAGAATGTTGGTGAAATATCCCTCAGGTCAAGGTTGACCTGGGTAACCAAGCTGAGTCTTGGTTTGGGTTTAGATGTTTGACAATAAGATATTGATTGAAGAAGAGTCAAGTAGGTCAAGGTTGACTGGATACTTGACTGGGAAGTCCTAACTGGGATGTTAGGCAAAATGAAAGTCCTGGTGAGTGAAGCCAGGCAGAAGAAAAGTCCTGGTGAGTGAAGCCAGGCAGAAGAAAAGTCCTGGTAAGTGAAGCCAGGCAGAAGGAAGTCCTAGTGAGTGAAGCTAGGCAGGTGGAAATCCTGGTGAGTGAAGCCAGGTGAAAGTCCTAGTGAGTGAAGCTAGGCAGATGGAAATCCTGGTGAGTGAAGCCAGGTGAAAGTCCTAGTGAGTGAAGCTAGGCAGATGAAAGTCCTAGTGAGTGAAGCTAGGCAGATGGAAAACCCTAGTGAGTGAAGCTAGGTGAAAGTCCTGGTGAGTGAAGCCAGGCAAGGGAAAATCCAGATGGATCAAGGATGATCGGATATCTGGTGCTGGGAAGTCCAAGTAGGTCAAAGGATTGACTGGATACTTGGCATGAAAGAAAAGTCCAAGTAGGTCAAAGGGATTGACCGGATACTTGGCACAGAGAAAAGTCCAAGTGGGTCAAAGGGATTGACCGGACACTTGGTAAGGGAGTCCTAGCAGGTCAAGGGAGTGACTAGATGCTAGGCATGACATACCAACAGGTCAAGGTTGACCGGATGTTGGTTTGGGAGGTTTGGGACTTGGTTTTGGACAAAAATCAAGTGCTGGATCGATCAGTGGATCGATCCAGGCTCTGGATCGATCAGTGGATCGATCCAGGCTCTGGATC